>NC_134273.1:51269524-51574690 GCF_031893055.1 Leptodactylus fuscus | reverse complement strand
CTTATGGGGGTTTCTAATATAGAGTCTTTTCAGAATCCCTTCATGACAGAACTGGTCCCTTGAAAAATGGGTTTGAAAATGTTCTTAAAAATTTACAAAATTGCTGTTTGACTTGCAAGCCTTATATCACCTGTAAAAATGTAAAGGGTGAGATACAGTAAATTAGATTTATGAACTAATTTTACTGGTATGACTATTAGAGATGAGCAAACACTAAAATGTTCGAGGTTCGAAATTCGAATCGAACAGCCGCTCAATGTTCGTGTGTTCGAACGGGTTTCGAACCCCATTATAGTCTATGGGGAACATATACTCGTTAAGGGGGAAACCCAAATCCGTGTCTGGAGGGTCACCAAGTCCACTATGACACCCCAGGAAATGATGCCAACACCTCTGGAATGACACTGGGACAGCAGGGGAAGCATGTCTGGGGGCATCTAACACACCAAAGACCCTCTATTACCCCAACATCACAGCCTAACAACTACACACTTTACACACTCAATACCACCTCTCTGACAGTAGGAAAACACCTTGAAACCTGTGTATTTGACACTTGCAGTGAGGAGAGCTTGTCACCAGCAGTGAATTTGGCCCTTGTAGTAAGTTGAGGTTGGCACCAACATTTGTTTTGAAAATCAGGGTGGATTGAGCCTCTAACCAGCAGAGTTTGGGCAAATTCATGGTGGAGGGAGCCTCTAAAAACCCCAGTTTGGACCAATTCATGGTGGAGGGAGCCTCTAAAAACCCCAGTTTGGACCAATTCATGGTGGAGGGAGCCTCTAGAAACCCCAGTTTGGACCAATTCATGGTGGAGGGAGCCTCTAAAAAACCCAGTTTGGACCAATTCATGGTGGAGGGAGCCTCTAAAAACCCCAGTTTGGACCAATTCATGGTGGAGGGAGCCTCTAAAAACCCCAGTTTGGACCAATTCATGTTGGAGGGAGCCTCTAAAAACCCCAGTTTGGACCAATTCATGGTGGAGGGAGCCTCTAAACAGCCCAGTTTGGGCAAATTCATGGTGGAGGGAGCCTCTAAAAACCCCAGTTTGGACCAATTCATGGTGGAGGGAGCCTCTAAAAACCCCAGTTTGGACCAATTCATGGTGGAGGGAGCCTCTAACCAGCAGAGTTGGGGGAAATCAGGGTGGAGGGAGCCTCTAACCAGCAGAGTTGGGGGAAATCAGGGTGGAGGGAGCCTCTAACCAGCAGAGTTGGGGGAAATCAGGGTGGAGGGAGCCTCTAACCAGCAGAGTTGGGGGAAATCAGGGTGGATGGAGCCTCTAACCAGCAGAGTTGGGGGAAATCAGGGTGGAGGGAGACTCTAACCAGCAGAGTTGTGGGAAAGCAGGGTGGAGGGAGCCTCTAACCAGCAGAGTTGGGGGAAATCAGGGTGGAGGGAGCCTCTAACCAGCAGAGTTGGGGGAAATCATGGTGGAGGGAGCCTAGTATTAGCAGAATTGTGCAACGCTTATGGTGGATGAGTATGAGGATGCGGAGGAATTTGAGAGGTTGAGCACAGACATGGAGTTTCATGTTGGGGTGCTTTACACAGGTGGGCACAAAAATGAAGGCTCTATCCAGTGGTGGTTAATTTTTATCAAAGTGTGCCAGTCGGCACTCTCAGCTGACAGACGGGTGCGCTTGTCAGTGATGATGCCACCGGCTGCACTGAACACCCTCTCAGATAGGACGCTGGCGGCAGGACAGGACAGCACCTCCAAGGCATATAGGGCAAGTTCAAGCCACAGGTCCAACTTCGACACCCAATACGTGTAGGGCGCAGAGGGGTCGGAGAGGACAGGGCTGTGGTCGGAAAGGTATTCCCGCAACATGCGCCTATACTTCTCACGCCTGGTGACACTAGGACCCTCCGTGGCGGCACTTTGGCGAGGGGGTGCCATCAAGGTGTCCCAGACCTTAGACAGTGTGCCCCTCGTTTGTGTGGACCGGTGAGAACTTGGTCGCCTACTGGAGGAACTGCCCTCCCTTCCGCCAACATCACATGCTGGAAACATCTCCATCATATTCTGCACCAATTGCTTGTGGCAAGCATTGATGCGATTGGCCCTCTCCTCTACCGGAATAAAAGAGGAGATGTTGTTTTTATACCGGGGGTCAAGGATAGCAAAAATCCAGTACTGGTTGTCCTCCATGATTTTGACAATACGCTTGTCGGTTGTAAAGCACCCCAACATGAACTCAGCCATGTCTGCCACAGTGTTAGTTGGCATGACTCCTCTGGCCCCACCGGAAAGTTCAATCTCCATTTCCTCCTCATCGTCCATGTCTACCCATCCGCGCTGCAACAATGGGACGATTCGAAGTTGCCCGGAAGCCTCCTGTATCACCATCACATCATCGGACAACTCTTCTTCCTCCTCCTCCTCCTCCTCCATTAAACGCGATGAAGCGGACAGATGTGTGGACCTACTCTCCAGCTGTGATGGATCGGATGCTATCCCTGACTCCTCTGTGTGATCTGAGTTATCCCTGATGTCAATCAGGGATTCTCTCAGAACACACAAGAGCGGGATTGTAAGGCTCACCTTCGCATCCTCAGAGCTCACCCTCCTTGTGGACTCCTCAAACACCCGTAGGATGTCACAAAGGTCTCTCATCCATGGCCACTCATGGATGAGAAACTGAGGCAGCTGACTTTGTGGCACCCTAGGGTTTTGTAGCTGGTATTCCATCAAAGGTCTCTGCTGCTCAACCACTCTATTCAACATCTGAAACGTTGAGTTCCAGCGTGTGGGGACGTCGCACAAAAGCCGGTGTTGTGGCACATGCAGGCGTTGCTGGAGAGATTTTAAGCTAGCAGCGGCTACTGTCGACTTGCGAAAGTGGGCGCACATGCGCCGCACTTTCACCAGTAGCTCTGGAACATTGGGGTAGCTCTTTAGGAAACGTTGCACCACTAGGTTGAAGACGTGGGCCAGGCATGGAACATGTTGGAGTCCGGCAAGCTCCAGAGCTGCTACCAGGTTCCGGCCGTTATCACAAACGACCATGCCTGGGCCCAGGTGCAGCGGCTCAAACCATATTGCCGTCTCATCGAGGAGGGCATCCCTCACCTCGGAGGCAGTGTGCTGTCTGTCCCCCAAGCTGATCAGCTTCAGCACGGCCTGCTGACGTCTACCAACGCCAGTGCTGCAACGTTTCCAACTCGTAGCTGGGGTCAATCTAACAGCGGAGGAGGAGGCGGTGGCGGAGGAGGAGGCGGTGGCGGAGGAGGAGGCGGTGGAGGAGGAGGGGGGTGTTCTTCTCGTGTCCCTGCCAGGAATGTTAGGCGGGGAGACGAGGTACACCGGGCCAGTTTGGGAAGCAGTCCCAGCCTCAACTACATTCACCCAGTGTGCCATCAGTGAAATGTAGCATCCCTGTCCGCATGCACTTGTCCACGCGTCGGTGGTCAAGTGGACCTTTGTGCAAAGCGCGGAACTAAGGGCCCGCCTGATGTTGAGTGACACGTGCTGGTGCAAGGCGGGGACGGCACACGGGGAGAAGTAGTGACGGCTAGGGACGGCATAGCGAGGTGCCGCAGTTGCCATCAGGTCCAGGAAGGCGGGAGTTTCAACAAGCCAGAACGCCAACATCTCCTGGGCCAGCAGTTTAGCGATGTTGGTGTTCAAGGCTTGCGCGTGTGGGTGGTTAGCAGTGTATTTCTGCCGCCGCTCCAATGTCTGAGAGATGGTGGGTTGTTGTAAAGAAGCGCCTGATGGTGCCTTTGATGGTGCAGGAGAAGGAGATAAGACAGAAACAGGGGAGGATGAGGGAGAAGTCAACAAAGTGGCGGAGGCAGATGAAGTGGTGTCCTGGCTCGTCCTCTGGAGTGCATCGCCAGCACAGTCAGCAGTGGCAGTGGCAGAGGCAGAGGTAGTGGCAGTGGCGTGAACGGCAGGCGGCCTTTGTCCTGCCGTTGCTGCCTGCCACTGATTCCAGTGCTTGGATTCCAAATGACGGCGCATTGAAGTGGTGGACAGGTTGCTCTTCTCAGAGCCCCTAATCAATTTCGAGAGGCAAATTGTGCAGACAACACTATATCTGTCCTCGGCGCATTCCTTGAAAAAACTCCACACCTTCGAGAAACGTGCCCTCGAGGTGGGAGTTTTTCGGGGCTGGGTACGAACTGGAACATCTTGGGAGATTCCGGGTGTGGCCTGGCTTCGCCTAAGCTGCTGACCTCTGCCTCTGCCTCTAGCTACCCTTTTTGGTGCTTCACCTACCTCAACATCCACACTACTTTCCCCGCTTGACATCCCCCCTGTCCAGGTCGGGTCAGTGTCCTCATCATCCACCACTTCCTCTTCCAACTCCTGTCTCATCTCCTCCTCCCGCACAATGCGCAGGTCAACTGGATGCCCTGACGGCAACTGCGTCACATCATCGTGGATGAGGGTGGGTTGCTGGTCATCCACCACCAAATCGAACGGAGATGGAGGAGACTCTAGTGTTTGAGCATCTGGACACAGATGCTCCTCTGTTAGGTTCGTGGAATCGCGACGTGGAGGGGCAGGTTGAGGGACAATGAAAGGAGCGGAGAACAGCTCTGGGGAGCAGGGACAGTTGGGGTTATTGTTCTTTGAAGCTTGGGAATTTTGGGAGGAAGGAGGACAAGACTGTTGGGTAATAGGAGGAGAGGAGGCAGAGTCTGACTGGCTGCTGGACAATGTGCTGTAAGCGTTATCCGACAGCCATTGCAAGACCTGTTCCTGGTTCTCGGGCCTACTAAGGTTTGTACCCTGCAGTTTAGTTAATGTGGCAAGCAACCCTGGCACTGTGGAGTGGCGCAATGCTTGCTGCCCCACAGGAGTAGGCACGGGACTCCCTGTGGCTTCACTGCTACCTTGCTCCCCAGAACCATTCCCCCGACCTCGCCCACGGCCTCGTCCACGTCCCTTTCCGGAAGCCTTGCGCATTTTGAATTCCCAGTCAGAAACTGGCACTATATAGCAGTAGCAAGAAATGAGGGTATTTGTAAACCCAATATATTCTTTGAATTCCCAGTCAGACAATGGCACTATATACCAGTAGCAAAAATTGTGGGTGCACGTAACCCCAATATATTCTTTGAATTCCCAGTCAGACAATGGCACTATATACCAGTAGCAAAAATTGTGGGTGCACGTAACCCCAATATATTCTTTGAATTCCCAGTCAGACAATGGCACTATATAGCAGTAGCAAAAATTGTGAGTGCACGTAACCCCAATATATTCTTTGAATTCCCAGTCAGAAACTGGCACTATATGGCAGTAGCAAGAAATGAGGGTATTTGTAACCCCAATATATTCTTTGAATTCCCAGTCAGAAACTGGCACTATATGGCAGTAGCAAGAAATGAGGGTATTTGTAATCCCAATATATTCTTTGAATTCCCAGTCAGAAACTGGCACTATATGGCAGTAGCAAGAAATGAGGGTATTTGTAACCCCAATATATTCTTTGAATTCCCAGTCAGACAATGGCACTATATACCAGTAGCAAAAATTGTGGGTGCACGTAACCCCAATATATTCTTTGAATTCCCAGTCAGACAATGGCACTATATACCAGTAGCAAAAATTGTGGGTGCACGTAACCCCAATATATTCTTTGAATTCCCAGTCAGACAATGGCACTATATAGCAGTAGCAAAAATTGTGGGTGCACGTAACCCCAATATATTCTTTGAATTCCTAGTCAGAAACTGGCACTATATGGCAGTAGCAAGAAATGAGGGTATTTGTAACCCCAATATATTCTTTGAATTCCCAGTCAGACAATGGCACTATATAGCAGTAGCAAAAATTGTGGGTGCACGTAACCCCAATATATTCTTTGAATTCCCAGTCAGACAATGGCACTATATAGCAGTAGCAAAAATTGTGGGTGCACGTAACCCCAATATATTCTTTGAATTCCCAGTCAGACAATGGCACTATATAGCAGTAGCAAAAATTGTGGGTGCACGTAACCCCAATATATTCTTTGAATTCCTAGTCAGAAACTGGCACTATATGGCAGTAGCAAGAAATGAGGGTATTTGTAACCCCAATATATTCTTTGAATTCCCAGTCAGACAATGGCACTATATAGCAGTAGCAAAAATTGTGGGTGCACGTAACCCCAATATATTCTTTGAATTCCCAGTCAGAAACTGGCACTATATGGCAGTAGCAAGAAATGAGGGTATTTGTAACCCCAATATATTCTTTGAATTCCCAGTCAGACAATGGCACTATATACCAGTAGCAAAAATTGTGGGTGCACGTAACCCCAATATATTCTTTGAATTCCCAGTCAGACAATGGCACTATATAGCAGTAGCAAAAATTGTGGATGCACGTAACCCCAATATATTCTTTTAATTCCCAGTCAGACAATGGCACTATATAGCAGTAGCAAAAATTGTGGGTGCACGTAACCCCAATATATTCTTTGAATTCCTAGTCAGAAACTGGCACTATATGGCAGTAGCAAGAAATGAGGGTATTTGTAACCCCAATATATTCTTTGAATTCCCAGTCAGAAACTGGCACTATATAGCAGTAGCAAAAAATGTGGGTGCACGTAACCCCAATATATTCTTTGAATTCCCAGTCAGACAATGGCACTATATACCAGTAGCAAAAATTGTGGGTGCACGTAACCCCAATATATTCTTTGAATTCCCAGTCAGACAATGGCACTATATACCAGTAGCAAAAATTGTGGGTGCACGTAACCCCAATATATTCTTTGAATTCCTCGTCAGAAACTGGCACTATATGGCAGTAGCAAGAAATGAGGGTATTTGTAACCCCAATATATTCTTTGAATTCCCAGTCAGACAATGGCACTATATAGCAGTAGCAAAAATTGTGGGTGCACGTAACCCCAATATATTCTTTGAATTCCCAGTCAGACAATGGCACTATATACCAGTAGCAAAAATTGTGGGTGCACGTAACCCCAATATATTCTTTGAATTCCCAGTCAGACAATGGCACTATATACCAGTAGCAAAAATTGTGGGTGCACGTAACCCCAATATATTCTTTGAATTCCCAGTCAGGAACTGGCACTATATGGCAGTAGCAAGAAATGAGGTTATTTGTAACCCCAATATATTCTTTGAATTCCCAGTCAGACAATGGCACTATATACCAGTAGCAAAAATTGTGGGTGCACGTAACCCCAATATATTCTTTGAATTCCCAGTCAGAAACTGGCACTATATGGCAGTAGCAAGAAATGAGGGTATTTGTAACCCCAATATATTCTTTGAATTCCCAGTCAGACAATGGCACTATATACCAGTAGCAAAAATTGTGGGTGCACGTAACCCCAATATATTCTTTGAATTCCCAGACAATGGCACTATATACCAGTTGCAAAAATTGTGGGTGCACGTAACCCCAATATATTCTTTGAATTCCCAGTCAGACAATGGCACTATATAGCAGTAGCAAAAATTGTGGGTGCACGTAACCCCAATATATTCTTTGAATTCCTAGTCAGAAACTGGCACTATATGGCAGTAGCAAGAAATGAGGGTATTTGTAAACCCAATATATTCTTTGAATTCCCAGTCAGAAACTGGCACTATATGGCAGTAGCAAGAAATGAGGGTATTTGTAATCCCAATATATTCTTTGAATTCCCAGTCAGAAACTGGCACTATATGGCAGTAGCAAGAAATGAGGGTATTTGTAATCCCAATATATTCTTTGAATTCCCAGTCAGACAATGGCACTATATACCAGTAGCAAAAATTGTGGGTGCACGTAACCCCAATATATTCTTTGAATTCCCAGTCAGACAATGGCACTATATACCAGTAGCAAAAATTGTGGGTGCACGTAACCCCAATATATTCTTTGAATTCCCAGTCAGAAACTGGCACTATATGGCAGTAGCAAGAAATGAGGGTATTTGTAACCCCAATATATTCTTTGAATTCCCAGTCAGACAATGGCACTATATACCAGTAGCAAAAATTGTGGGTGCACGTAACCCCAATATATTCTTTGAATTCCCAGTCAGACAATGGCACTATATACCAGTAGCAAAAATTGTGGGTGCACGTAACCCCAATATATTCTTTGAATTCCCAGTCAGACAATGGCACTATATAGCAGCAGCAAAAATTGTGGGTGCACGTAACCCCAATATATTCTTTGAATTCTCAGTCAGACAATGGCACTATATAGCAGTAGCAAGAAATGAGGGTATTTGTAAACCCAATATATTCTTTGAATTCCCAGTCAGAAACTGGCACTATATGGCAGTAGCAAGAAATGAGGGTATTTGTAACCCCAATATATTCTTTGAATTCCCAGTCTGACAATGGCACTATATAGCAGTAGCAAAAATTGTGGGTGCACATAACCCCAATATATTCTTTGAATTCCCAGTCAGAAACTGGCACTATATGGCAGTAGCAAGAAATGAGGGTATTTGTAACCCCAATATATTCTTTGAATTCCCAGTCAGACAATGGCACTATATGGCAGTAGCAAAAATAGTAGGTGTATATAGCCCCAATCCTATTGCTAGGGGACTTGCAGGGTATTTCTGCGGTGAAGGGGGGGGGGGGGCACACCGTTGGAACGGGGATTTGGGGTGTATATATGGGGTATACGGGAATACACTGTCAGTGTATTCCATTCAGGATCCTGGGAAAGCTGGGTTGCGGCGATTGAGCCCGTCAGTGCCACGTTACACTGACAAGCTTCTCCCTGGAATTTAGCTCTTACAAGAGCTGTTGTGGTTGTCTTCTCCTTCCTATCCTAGCCTGTCCCTGCCTACCCAGAATCTAAGCCCCAGCTAACTGGACGGAAACCTCCGTCCCCGGTGAATTGCAAGCTCAGAATGACGCGAACCTGGGCGGCGCTGTTCTTTTAAATTAGAGGTCACATGTTTTCGGCAGCCAATGGGTTTTGCCTACTTTTTTCAACGTCACCGGTGTCGTAGTTCCTGTCCCACCTACCCTGCGCTGTTATTGGAGCAAAAAAGGCGCCAGGGAAGGTGGGAGGGGAATCGAGTAATGGCGCACTTTACCACGCGGTGTTCGATTCGATTCGAACATGCCGAACAGCCTAATATCCGATCGAACATGAGTTCGATAGAACACTGTTCGCTCATCTCTAATGACTATCTGTATGAAAAGCAGATCATTACAAACTTTTTGAATTGCATATTTGTCTAAATTTCCACCAAATTTCCTATTTTTCCATAATTAAACATGACACATACTGACTAAAATTTACCAAGACGATGTATAATATATGTATAATATATATGTATATAATGTAATATAATATATATATGTAATATATATGTATAATATAAAAACAATCTCAGTCGACTCAATCTAAAGTATCCCAAACTTATTATTGCATGAAATGACGTGTCAGCAGCGCTGCACAGAAGAGAATGACGATTGCTATGTGGAGAAGTAGGAGTGTAAATGTTTAGATTCCTGACAACATCGTTCTAAAGGTGATATTATTCTATTAATAGAGATGAGCGAACAGTGTTGGTGGGACAGGAACTACGACACCGGTGACGTTGAAAAAAGTAGGCAAAACCCATTGGCTGCCGAAAACATGTGACCTCTAATTTAAAAGAACAGCGACGCCCAGCTTCGCGTCATTCTGAGCTTGCAATTCACCGAGGACGGAGGTTTCCGTCCAGCTAGCTAGGGCTTAGATTCTGGGTAGGCAGGGACAGGCTAGGATAGGAAGGAGAAGACAACCAACAGCTCTTGTAAGAGCTAAATTCCAGGGAGAAGCTTGTCAGTGTAACGTGGCACTGACGGGCTCAATCGCCGCAACCCAGCTTTCCCAGGATCCTGAATGGAATACACTGTCAGTGTATTCCCGTATACCCGATATATACCCCGATACCCGTTCCAACGGTGTGCCCCCCCACCTTCACCCCAGAAATACCCTGCAAGTCCCCTAGCAATAGAATTGGGGCTATATACACCCACAATTTTTACTACTGGTATACAGTGCCATTGTCTGACTGGGAATTCAAAGAATATATTGGGAATACAAATACCCTCATTTCTTGCTACTGCCATATAGTGCCAGTTTCTGACTGGTAATTCAAAGAATATATTGGGGTTACGTGCACCCACAATTTTTACTACTGGTATACAGTGCCATTGTCTGACTGGGAATTCAAAGAATATATTGGGAATACAAATACCCTCATTTCTTGCTACTGCCATATAGTGCCAGTGTCTGACTGGGAATTCAAAGAATATATTGGGGTTACGTGCACCCACAATTTTTACTACTGGTATACAGTGCCATTGTCTGACTGGGAATTCAAAGAGTATATTGGGAATACAAATACCCTCATTTCTTGCTACTGCCATATAGTGCCAGTTTCTGACTGGGAATTCAAAGAATATATTGGGGTTACGTGCACCCACAATTTTTACTACTGGTATACAGTGCCATTGTCTGACTGGGAATTCAAAGAATATATTGGGGTTATAAATACCCTCATTTCTTGCTACTGCCATATAGTGCCAGTTTCTGACTGGTAATTCAAAGAATATATTGGGGTTACGTGCACCCACAATTTTTACTACTGGTATACAGTGCCATTGTCTGACTGGGAATTCAAAGAGTATATTGGGAATACAAATACCCTCATTTCTTGCTACTGCCATATAGTGCCAGTGTCTGACTGGGAATTCAAAGAATATATTGGGGTTACGTGCACCCACAATTTTTACTACTGGTATACAGTGCCATTGTCTGACTGGGAATTCAAAGAGTATATTGGGAATACAAATACCCTCATTTCTTGCTACTGCCATATAGTGCCAGTTTCTGACTGGGAATTCAAAGAATATATTGGGGTTACGTGCACCCACAATTTTTACTACTGGTATACAGTGCCATTGTCTGACTGGGAATTCAAAGAGTATATTGGGAATACAAATACCCTCATTTCTTGCTACTGCCATATAGTGCCAGTTTCTGACTGGGAATTCAAAGAATATATTGGGGTTACGTGCACCCACAATTTTTACTACTGGTATACAGTGCCATTGTCTGACTGGGAATTCAAAGAGTATATTGGGAATACAAATACCCTCATTTCTTGCTACTGCCATATAGTGCCAGTTTCTGACTGGGAATTCAAAGAATATATTGGGGTTACGTGCACCCACAATTTTTACTACTGGTATACAGTGCCATTGTCTGACTGGGAATTCAAAGAATATATTGGGGTTATAAATACCCTCATTTCTTGCTACTGCCATATAGTGCCAGTTTCTGACTGGGAATTCAAAGAATATATTGGGGTTACGTGCACCCACAATTTTTACTACTGGTATACAGTGCCATTGTCTGACTGGGAATTCAAAGAGTATATTGGGAATACAAATACCCTCATTTCTTGCTACTGCCATATAGTGCCAGTTTCTGACTGGGAATTCAAAGAATATATTGGGGTTACGTGCACCCACAATTTTTACTACTGGTATACAGTGCCATTGTCTGACTGGGAATTCAAAGAGTATATTGGGAATACAAATACCCTCATTTCTTGCTACTGCCATATAGTGCCAGTTTCTGACTGGGAATTCAAAGAATATATTGGGGTTACGTGCACCCACAATTTTTACTACTGGTATACAGTGCCATTGTCTGACTGGGAATTCAAAGAATATATTGGGGTTATAAATACCCTCATTTCTTGCTACTGCCATATAGTGCCAGTTTCTGACTGGGAATTCAAAGAATATATTGGGGTTACGTGCACCCACAATTTTTACTACTGGTATACAGTGCCATTGTCTGACTGGGAATTCAAAGAGTATATTGGGAATACAAATACCCTCATTTCTTGCTACTGCCATATAGTGCCAGTTTCTGACTGGGAATTCAAAGAATATATTGGGGTTACGTGCACCCACAATTTTTACTACTGGTATACAGTGCCATTGTCTGACTGGGAATTCAAAGAATATATTGGGGTTATAAATACCCTCATTTCTTGCTACTGCCATATAGTGCCAGTTTCTGACTGGTAATTCAAAGAATATATTGGGGTTACGTGCACCCACAATTTTTACTACTGGTATACAGTGCCATTGTCTGACTGGGAATTCAAAGAATATATTGGGGTTATAAATACCCTCATTTCTTGCTACTGCCATATAGTGCCAGTTTCTGACTGGTAATTCAAAGAATATATTGGGGTTACGTGCACCCACAATTTTTACTACTGGTATACAGTGCCATTGTCTGACTGGGAATTCAAAGAGTATATTGGGAATACAAATACCCTCATTTCTTGCTACTGCCATATAGTGCCAGTTTCTGACTGGGAATTCAAAGAATATATTGGGGTTACGTGCACCCACAATTTTTACTACTGGTATACAGTGCCATTGTCTGACTGGGAATTCAAAGAATATATTGGGGTTATAAATACCCTCATTTCTTGCTACTGCCATATAGTGCCAGTTTCTGACTGGGAATTCAAAGAATATATTGGGGTTACGTGCACCCACAATTTTTACTACTGGTATACAGTGCCATTGTCTGACTGGGAATTCAAAGAATATATTGGGGTTATAAATACCCTCATTTCTTGCTACTGCCATATAGTGCCAGTTTCTGACTGGTAATTCAAAGAATATATTGGGGTTACGTGCACCCACAATTTTTACTACTGGTATACAGTGCCATTGTCTGACTGGGAATTCAAAGAGTATATTGGGAATACAAATACCCTCATTTCTTGCTACTGCCATATAGTGCCAGTGTCTGACTGGGAATTCAAAGAATATATTGGGGTTACGTGCACCCACAATTTTTACTACTGGTATACAGTGCCATTGTCTGACTGGGAATTCAAAGAGTATATTGGGAATACAAATACCCTCATTTCTTGCTACTGCCATATAGTGCCAGTTTCTGACTGGTAATTCAAAGAATATATTGGGGTTACGTGCACCCACAATTTTTACTACTGGTATACAGTGCCATTGTCTGACTGGGAATTCAAAGAGTATATTGGGAATACAAATACCCTCATTTCTTGCTACTGCCATATAGTGCCAGTTTCTGACTGGGAATTCAAAGAATATATTGGGGTTACGTGCACCCACAATTTTTACTACTGGTATACAGTGCCATTGTCTGACTGGGAATTCAAAGAGTATATTGGGAATACAAATACCCTCATTTCTTGCTACTGCCATATAGTGCCAGTTTCTGACTGGGAATTCAAAGAATATATTGGGGTTACGTGCACCCACAATTTTTACTACTGGTATACAGTGCCATTGTCTGACTGGGAATTCAAAGAGTATATTGGGAATACAAATACCCTCATTTCTTGCTACTGCCATATAGTGCCAGTTTCTGACTGGGAATTCAAAGAATATATTGGGGTTACGTGCACCCACAATTTTTACTACTGGTATACAGTGCCATTGTCTGACTGGGAATTCAAAGAGTATATTGGGAATACAAATACCCTCATTTCTTGCTACTGCCATATAGTGCCAGTGTCTGACTGGGAATTCAAAGAATATATTGGGGTTACGTGCACCCACAATTTTTACTACTGGTATACAGTGCCATTGTCTGACTGGGAATTCAAAGAGTATATTGGGAATACAAATACCCTCATTTCTTGCTACTGCCATATAGTGCCAGTTTCTGACTGGGAATTCAAAGAATATATTGGGGTTACGTGCACCCACAATTTTTACTACTGGTATACAGTGCCATTGTCTGACTGGGAATTCAAAGAGTATATTGGGAATACAAATACCCTCATTTCTTGCTACTGCCATATAGTGCCAGTTTCTGACTGGGAATTCAAAGAATATATTGGGGTTACGTGCACCCACAATTTTTACTACTGGTATACAGTGCCATTGTCTGACTGGGAATTCAAAGAATATATTGGGGTTATAAATACCCTCATTTCTTGCTACTGCCATATAGTGCCAGTTTCTGACTGGGAATTCAAAGAATATATTGGGGTTACGTGCACCCACAATTTTTACTACTGGTATACAGTGCCATTGTCTGACTGGGAATTCAAAGAATATATTGGGGTTATAAATACCCTCATTTCTTGCTACTGCCATATAGTGCCAGTTTCTGACTGGTAATTCAAAGAATATATTGGGGTTACGTGCACCCACAATTTTTACTACTGGTATACAGTGCCATTGTCTGACTGGGAATTCAAAGAATATATTGGGAATACAAATACCCTCATTTCTTGCTACTGCCATATAGTGCCAGTGTCTGACTGGGAATTCAAAGAATATATTGGGGTTACGTGCACCCACAATTTTTACTACTGGTATACAGTGCCATTGTCTGACTGGGAATTCAAAGAATATATTGGGAATACAAATACCCTCATTTCTTGCTACTGCCATATAGTGCCAGTGTCTGACTGGGAATTCAAAGAATATATTGGGGTTACGTGCACCCACAATTTTTACTACTGGTATACAGTGCCAATTTCTAACTAGGAATTCAAAATGCGCAAGGCTCCCGGAAAGGGACGTGGACGAGGCCGTGGGCGAGGTCGGGGGAATGGTTCTGGGGAGCAAGGTAGCAGTGAAGCCACAGGGCGTCCCGTGCCTACTCCTGTGGGGCAGCAAGCATTGCGCCACTCCACAGTGCCAGGGTTGCTTGCCACATTAACTAAACTGCAGGGTACAAACCTTAGTAGGCCCGAGAACCAGGAACAGGTCTTGCAATGGCTGTCAGAGAACGCTTACAGCACATTGTCCAGCAGCCAGTCAGACTCTGCCTCCTCTCCTCCTATTACCCAACAGTCTTGTCTTCCTTCCTCCCAAAATTCCGAAGCTTTACAGAACAATAACCCAAACTGTCCCTGCTCCCCAGAGCTGTTCTCCGCTCCTTTCATTGTCCCTCAACCTGCCTCTCCACGTCACGATTCCACGAACCTAACAGAGGAGCATCTGTATCCAGATGCTCAAACACTAGAGTCTCCTCCATCTCCGTTCGATTTGGTGGTGGATGACCAGCAACCCACCCTCATCGACGATGATGTGACGCAGTTGCCGTCAGGGCATCCAGTTGACCGGCGCATTGTGCGGGAGGAGGAGATGAGACAGGAGTTGGAAGAGGAAGTGGTGGATGATGAGGACACTGACCCGACCTGGACAGGGGGGATGTCAAGCGGGGAAAGTAGTGTGGATGTTGAGGCAGGTGCAGCACCAAAAAGGGTAGCTAGAGGCAGAGGCAGAGGTCAGCAGCTTAGGCGAAGCCAGGCCACACCCGGAATCTCCCAAGATGTTCCAGTTCGTACCCAGCCCCGAAAAACTCCCACCTCGAGGGCACGTTTCTCGAAGGTGTGGAGTTTTTTCAAGGAATGCGCCGAGGACAGATATAGTGTTGTCTGCACAATTTGCCTCTCGAAATTGATTAGGGGCTCTGAGAAGAGCAACCTGTCCACCACTTCAATGCGCCGTCATTTGGAATCCAAGCACTGGAATCAGTGGCAGGCAGCAACGGCAGGACAAAGGCCGACTGCCGTTCACGCCACTGCCACTGCCTCTGCCTCTGCCTCTGCCACTGCCACTGCTGACTGTGCTGGCGATGCACTCCAGAGGACGAGCCAGGACACCACTTCATCTGCCTCCGCCACTTTGTTGACTTCTACCTCATCCTCCCCTGGTCCTGTCTTATCTCCTTCTCCTGCACCATCAAAGGCACCATCAGGCGTTTCTTTACAACAACCCACCATCTCTCAGACATTGGAGCGGCGGCAGAAATACACTGCTAACCACCCACACGCGCAAGCCTTGAACGCCAACATCGCTAAACTGCTGGCCCAGGAGATGTTGGCGTTCCGGCTTGTTGAAACTCCCGCCTTCCTGGACCTGATGGCAACTGCGGCACCTCGCTATGCCGTCCCTAGCCGTCACTACTTCTCCCGGTGTGCCGTCCCCGCCTTGCACCAGCACGTGTCACTCAACATCAGGCGGGCCCTTAGTTCCGCGCTTTGCACAAAGGTCCACTTGACCACCGACGCGTGGACAAGTGCATGCGGACAGGGACGCTACATTTCACTGACGGCACACTGGGTGAATGTAGTTGAGGCTGGGACTGCTTCCCAAACTGGCCCGGTGTACCTCGTCTCCCCGCCTAACATTCCTGGCAGGGACACGAGAAGAACACCCCCCTCCTCCTCCTCCTCCTCTACCGCCTCCTCCTCCGCCACCGCCTCCTCCTCCGCCACCGCCTCCTCCTCCGCTGTTAGATTGACCCCAGCTACGAGTTGGAAACGTTGCAGCACTGGCGTTGGTAGACGTCAGCAGGCTGTGCTGAAGCTGATCAGCTTGGGGGACAGACAGCACACTGCCTCCGAGGTGAGGGATGCCCTCCTCGATGAGACGGCAATATGGTTTGAGCCGCTGCACCTGGGCCCAGGCATGGTCGTTTGTGATAACGGCCGGAACCTGGTAGCAGCTCTGGAGCTTGCCGGACTCCAACATGTTCCATGCCTGGCCCACGTCTTCAACCTAGTGGTGCAACGTTTCCTAAAGAGCTACCCCAATGTTCCAGAGCTACTGGTGAAAGTGCGGCGCATGTGCGCCCACTTTCGCAAGTCGACAGTAGCCGCTGCTAGCTTAAAATCTCTCCAGCAACGCCTGCATGTGCCACAACACTGGCTTTTGTGCGACGTCCCCACACGCTGGAACTCAACGTTTCAGATGTTGAATAGAGTGGTTGAGCAGCAGAGACCTTTGATGGAATACCAGCTACAAAACCCTAGGGTGCCACAAAGTCAGCTGCCTCAGTTTCACATCCATGAGTGGCCATGGATGAGAGACCTTTGTGACATCCTACGGGTCTTTGAGGAGTCCACAAGGAGGGTGAGCTCTGAGGATGCGATGGTGAGCCTTACAATCCCGCTCTTGTGTGTTCTGAGAGAATCCCTGATTGACATCAGGGATAACTCAGATCACACAGAGGAGTTAGGGATAGCATCCGATCCGTCACAGCTGGAGAGTAGGTCCACACATCTGTCCGCTTCACTGCGTTTAATGGAGGAGGAGGAGGAGGAGGAGGAGGAAGAAGAGTTGTCCGATGATGTGATGGTGATACAGGAGGCTTCCGGGCAACTTCGAATCGTCCCATTGTTGCAGCGCGGATGGGTAGACATGGAGGATGAGGAGGAAATGGAGATTGAACTTTCCGGTGGGGCCAGAGGAGTCATGCCAACTAACACTGTGGCAGACATGGCTGAGTTCATGTTGGGGTGCTTTACAACCGACAAGCGTATTGTCAAAATCATGGAGGACAACCAGTACTGGATCTTTGCTATCCTTGACCCCCGGTATAAAAACAACATCTCGTCTTTTATTCCGGTAGAGGGGAGGGCCAATCGCATCAATGCTTGCCACAGGCAATTGGTGCAGAATATGATGGAGATGTTTCCAGCATGTGACGTTGGCGGCAGGGAGGGCAGTTCCTCCAGTAGGCAACCAAGTTCTCACCGGTCCACACAAACGAGGGGCACACTGTCTAAGGTCTGGGACACCTTGATGGCACCCCCTCGCCAAAGTGCCGCCACGGAGGGTCCTAGTGTCACCAGGCGTGAGAAGTATAGGCGCATGTTGCGGGAATACCTTTCCGACCACAGCCCTGTCCTCTCCGACCCCTCTGCGCCCTACACGTATTGGGTGTCGAAGTTGGACCTGTGGCTTGAACTTGCCCTATATGCCTTGGAGGTGCTGTCCTGTCCTGCCGCCAGCGTCCTATCTGAGAGGGTGTTCAGTGCAGCCGGTGGCATCATCACTGACAAGCGCACCCGTCTGTCAGCTGAGAGTGCCGACCGGCTCACTTTGATAAAAATGAACCACCACTGGGTAGAGCCGTCATTTTTGTGCCCACCTGTGTAAAGCACCCCAACATGAAACTCCATGTCTGTACTCAACCTCTCCAATTCCTCCGCATCCTCATACTCATCCACCATAAGCGTTGCACAATTCTGCTAATACTAGGCTCCCTCCACCCTGATTTCCCCCAACTCTGCTGGTTAGAGGCTCCCTCCACCATGAATTTGCCCAAACTGGGCTGTTTAGAGGCTCCCTCCACCATGAATTGGTCCAAACTGGGTTTTTTAGAGGCTCCCTCCACCATGAATTTGCCCAAACTGGGCTGTTTAGAGGCTCCCTCCACCATGAATTGGTCCAAACTGGGGTGGTTAGAGGCTCCCTCCACCATGAATTTCCCAAAACTTGGCTGTTTAGAGGCTCCCTCCACCATGAATTTGCCCAAACTGGGCTGTTTAGAGGCTCCCTCCACCATTAATTGGTCCAAACTGGGCTGGTTAGAGGCTCCCTCCACCATGAATTTGCCCAAACTGGGGTGGTTAGAGGCTCCCTCCACCATTAATTGGTCCAAACTGGGCTGGTTAGAGGCTCCCTCCACCATGAATTTGCCCAAACTGGGGTGGTTAGAGGCTCCCTCCACCATTAATTGGTCCAAACTGGGCTGGTTAGAGGCTCCCTCCACCATTAATTGGTCCAAACTGGGCTGGTTAGAGGCTCCCTCCACCATTAATTGGTCCAAACTGGGCTGGTTAGAGGCTCCCTCCACCATGAATTTCCCAAAACTTGGCTGTTTAGAGGCTCCCTCCACCATTAATTGGTCCAAACTGGGCTGGTTAGAGGCTCCCTCCACCATGAATTTGCCCAAACTGGGCTGTTTAGAGGCTCCCTCCACCATGAATTGGTCCAAACTGGGCTGGTTAGAGGCTCCCTCCACCATGAATTTCCCAAAACTTGGCTGTTTAGAGGCTCCCTCCACCATGAATTGGTCCAAACTGGGCTGGTTAGAGGCTCCCTCCACCATGAATTGGTCCAAACTGGGGTGGTTAGAGGCTCCCTCCACCATTAATTGGTCCAAACTGGGCTGGTTAGAGGCTCCCTCCACCATTAATTGGTCCAAACTGGGCTGGTTAGAGGCTCCCTCCACCATGAATTTGCCCAAACTGGGGTGGTTAGAGGCTCCCTCCACCATTAATTGGTCCAAACTGGGCTGGTTAGAGGCTCCCTCCACAATTAATTGGTCCAAACTGGGCTAATTAGAGGCTCCCTCCACCATGAATTGGTCCAAACTGGGTTTTTTAGAGGCTCCCTCCACCATGAATTTGCCCAAACTGGGCTGTTTAGAGGCTCCCTCCACCATTAATTGGTCCAAACTGGGCTGGTTAGAGGCTCCCTCCACCATGAATTTGCCCAAACTGGGCTGTTTAGAGGCTCCCTCCACCATGAATTTCCCAAAACTTGGCTGTTTAGAGGCTCCCTCCACCATGAATTGGTCCAAACTGGGCTGGTTAGAGGCTCCCTCCACCATGAATTGGTCCAAACTGGGGTGGTTAGAGGCTCCCTCCACCATTAATTGGTCCAAACTGGGCTGGTTAGAGGCTCCCTCCACAATTAATTGGTCCAAACTGGGCTAATTAGAGGCTCCCTCCACCATGAATTGGTCCAAACTGGGTTTTTTAGAGGCTCCCTCCACCATGAATTTGCCCAAACTGGGCTGTTTAGAGGCTCCCTCCACCATGAATTGGTCCAAACTGGGCTGGTTAGAGGCTCCCTCCACCATGAATTTCCCAAAACTTGGCTGTTTAGAGGCTCCCTCCACCATTAATTGGTCCAAACTGGGCTGGTTAGAGGCTCCCTCCACCATTAATTGGTCCAAACTGGGCTGGTTAGAGGCTCCCTCCACCATTAATTGGTCCAAACTGGGCTGGTTAGAGGCTCCCTCCACCATTAATTGGTCCAAACTGGGCTGGTTAGAGGCTCCCTCCACCATTAATTGGTCCAAACTGGGCTGGTTAGAGGCTCCCTCCACCATGAATTTGCCCAAACTGGGCTGTTTAGAGGCTCCCTCCACCATGAATTGGTCCAAACTGGGCTGGTTAGAGGCTCCCTCCACCATGAATTTCCCAAAACTTGGCTGTTTAGAGGCTCCCTCCACCATTAATTGGTCCAAACTGGGCTGGTTAGAGGCTCCCTCCACCATGAATTGGTCCAAACTGGGGTTTTTAGAGGCTCCCTCCACCATGAATTGGTCCAAACTGGGGTTTTTAGAGTCTCCCTCCACCATGAATTGGTCCAAACTGGGGTTTTTAGAGTCTCCCTCCACCATGAATTGGTCCAAACTGGGGTTTTTAGAGGCTCCCTCCACCATGAATTTGCCCAAACTCTGCTGGTTAGAGGCTCAATCCACCCTGATTTTCAAAACAAATGTTGGTGCCAACCTCAACTTACTACAAGGGCCAAATTCACTGCTGGTGACAAGCTCTCCTCACTGCAAGTGCCAAATACACATGTTTCAAGGTGTTTTCCTACTGTCAGAGAGGTGGTATTGAGTGTGTAAAGTGTGTAGTTGTTAGGCTGTGATGTTGGGGTAATAGAGGGTCTTTGGTGTGTTAGATGCCCCCAGACATGCTTCCCCTGCTGTCCCAGTGTCATTCCAGAGGTGTTGGCATCATTTCCTGGGGTGTCATAGTGGACTTGGTGACCCTCCAGACACGGATTTGGGTTTCCCCCTTAACGAGTATCTGTTCCCCATAGACTATAATGGGGTTCGAAACCCGTTCGAACACACGAACATTGAGCGGCTGTTCGAATCGAATTTCGAACCTCGAACATTTTAGTGTTCGCTCATCTCTATCTATTAACACTTATAAGTCTCATTCACTACATTTGCCAATAAGCACCTTCTGTACTGTCTGTACAGAGAATACAGGAAGAAAGTGCACAAATTATAAGAGTTAAATGAAGAAAAATTACCTTCAATAAAAAAAAATAAACACATTACAGTATTCTTCTTTCACATGGCAACTTAAATACAATTAATAAAACTAATATTGTATATGTGAGACATTATTATAATAATATTATAATTCTTTGTGTACAGTTCATCTGAATTAGACTTAACAATATATCCACAAAGGGTCTGGAGAATTGGTCAATCTCTTACATAAATCTTTACAATCTTTATGAAGATTCCAGTGTTTGGACAAAGAGATCCTCCGGTTTGGTCCATACTTGTTCAGATAGAACCTGATGTGAAATCATTATACTGTACTTCAGAGTATAACAAGAGCAGGCCCAAAAGTGCAGAAAAATCTTTTAAAGTGGCAATGCTCACATTTATGCAAATTGCAGCTTGGCCATTATACCTACAGAAACACTGCTGTTTTACATATACCTGTAGGTATAATAGAGGCAGAAAGTCCATAGAGAAAAACTCTGTGGAAAGTAGTGTAATTGCCGAGGTCTTTATTTGTTTATATCTTTCATCAGAGGTATGGATTTACATTATGTCTGTTATTATTGAGTTTAATAAAGATGATTATCATAGATGAGCGAACAATGTTCGGATCAGCAGATCCGAACAGCACGCTCCCATAGAAATGAATGGAAGCACCTGGCACGCAGACTTTGCCGGCGGCCGGCCACTTAACCCCCCGCGTGCTGGCCGCTTCCATTCATTTCTATGGGAGCGTGCTGTGAGCGTGCTGTTCGGAACGGCTGTTCCGAACAGTGTTCGCTCATCTCTAATATATGATATTATTTTAATATTTGTTTATCTATGTAATATCTTTCAGAGTTAAATTGGAAAGGATATATAGAAAAACCAGGAAATGACAGAGCGCTAATGGCAGCAAATTCAAATTCATTTAATCCATATCTATTTATTAATCCATGTATGTATTTATTTATCAACCAAGTCTTATCATGGTTTATTATTATTATTATTATTATTATTATTATTAGTAGTAGTAGTAGTAGTAGTAGTAGTAGTAGTAGTAGTTATTTTTTTTAATCTTTGTTTAGAACTTGCTGAGACAAGCATACCCCCTATACCTGATATTTTATATCTACCAAGTGACTTGTTATTATGATTACTACCACTGTTTTGTCTATCTATGTATCTATGTATGCATTCATTTATTTATTTATTCATCGATTCAAGTCTTATCATGTTTTTGATTATTGATTATTGATTTTAATTCTAGTATTTGTCTGTTACTGTATATTTTAGTGGCCTAAAACCAAACTGCACCCTCCTCCTGTGCCGCAGCACGCGAGCAGAGGGTGGTGCAGTGACCCGAACAGGCAGAGACGTTACACAATTCATCTTAACCATCCACATCGTGATTTTTATACTCAGGTCTATCTTGAATTTGCTGTCATTAGCGCTCTGTCATTTCCCGGTTTTTCTATATTTCCTTTCCAATTTGCCTCACCACCCACTCTGTTGGATGGTATCCAGGTAAGAGCTGCAATTGGCCTGGAGGGCTCCTGACTGGAGTCTACTATTTCCACCAGACGGGTGCCAGGTCACCATTTTTATTTTATTTATTTATTTCATTCAGAGTTAGGCCTGGTTCACATCTGAGCATGGGTTTCTGTTTGGGGAGTCTGCTTGGGGACCCCCCAAATGGAAGCTTAATCCGCATAAAAAAGCGGTTACCTTAAGAAACCCGCGGACACCATATGCTATAATGGGGTCCATGTGAATTCCACTTGGTTTCCACATGAAAAATGTGGAGATAAAAGTGTTGCTTGCATTGCTTTTCTCTCCGCATTCTTCATGCGGAGTGTGAATCGGAATAGCCTGAACACAGATGTCAATTGGGTGTCAATAATTGTTTTTTTTGTTTGTTTTAATGTAGATTGTGAGCCCCACATAGAGCTCACAATGCACATTTTTCCCTATCAGTATGTCTTTGGAATATGGGATGGAAATCCATGCAAACACAGGGAGAACATACAAACTCCTTGCAGATGGTTTTATGCCCTTGGTGGGATTTGAACACCGGGCCTCCAGGGCTGCAGGGTTGCAGTGCTAACCTCTGAGCCACCGTGTGGCCCCAACAATAATTGTTTTTATACATAGACAATATATAACGTGTATAAGCCAAATATACTTGACTCATGCACGGCTAATACAAGTATGACTACATTATGATACCATATATTAAAGTCCATAGGAAAGTGTTCCACATAATAAGAGACACTCACATGTATTCTGTATTAAGTCACTGCTAAATAAATATCTCCAGCAGAATATGATGAATTATAGGAATTTGGGAGGTTGTAAACTATGTACCAAACATATATTACATGTGTAGCTTTCATTAAATAGTAACTTCAAGCTTGCCTAGACACATACAGTTCACTTCTATAAAAAAGCATTGTGGGTGTTACAAAGGGTTAAGTATCAAAGGCTGAAATGCTAGATGCATGTTACTGTGATGAAAGGAATTGGTTTACTGTTCTATTTTAGCACAGGACTCCCTATGCTCAATATTACACCCAGCCTGTGAGTTTGCACATAGCAATTGACTCTTTAACCTTCGACAAGGCTCAATGTTATTTTGTCAATGACATTGTCAATTTTCAAGTGCAGTTTAGTTTTTATAGCATTGTAATACTTCTTCATTTCTTCAGAGCCTGGAGGAGTTGTATTACAAAAAGAAACAAGATTCCCCATAGCTGTGGCCATGTAGCAGTATTTAATGTCTGTGGGTTAAGCAGGTTTAAATAAAACACATGCAATGAAAAGATGCTTTGATTTTAATAGTTTTTAAGAAATATCTGACCATCACGTATTCTGACGCCTTAATGTATTCCTTTTCACATCTCGTGTTTATAAATGTATAGTGCAATAATTTCTATGCATTTCTAGCATATGATCCAACTATATCATTAGTGTAAATATAACATAATCCAAATTATATTATTGAAATAGAAAACAACATAAAAATGCAAAAACAAAAAATATATGACAATATGAATGACAAAAAGCTCTAGACGGTTACACAAAGCAACATCACACACATAGAATAATACCATGCCTGCTGTTAATCAGCTACATCTTTACTATAGTGATTTTCAGTAATGTCAATGTCTTCCCAGAGATCTTGAATGGCAAGTATGCCCGCTGCTTTGTCGATGCACGTATTCAAGTAATCAGCAATGCCTGAACTGTTCTACTTGAGCAGCAACAGAGCTGCCTTGGAACAGCCGCTGACGTCACAAAGGTGTCGACTGGCAACCACTGAGACTGTGGGAGATGTGTCCTCTTCTGTGTCCGAGCCAGCTATTTAACCGTCCGCTTCACTTTCAAGTTCAAAGAGGCTTTGTGGTAGCAGCAGCACTTTCACAGCCAGACAGTGAAAATAGGCTGTCAATGAAACCTCAAGAATGAGAGCAACGTGACACTCTGAATAAGAGACCAGAGAATAGTTACAATAGACATCTATACACATGGTAAGGGAGGCGCGCATGTTGCTTGACATGACTGCAGCCTTACTATCAACTGCTGTGATAGGGGACTCTGCTAACAGGGCTGGCCCTTGTACAGCTAGTCATCCTTATGTTCCCCTACTCATCTGGGTGGAGAAGACCCGCTGGAGATACCATGTTCATGGATGAAAAAAGAATTCACACTCAAACTTATTTGGACGGTCAGAAGTTTCTTTTTTTTATTACAGCGATCGCTTTGTTAGACAGTGGCCTATGCTGTCCCAAGGAATGCATTTGTGAACATCTTCTAGTAAACTGCACTGATAGACAACTTGAAGAATTTCCCACTGGTATCCCAATGGATACCAGGCAGCTGATCCTAACTCATAACAATCTGACCTACCTTCCATCAATGGATCTCAACCTTCTAATTGACTTGGTGTACCTGGATTGCAGTCACAATATTTTAGGAGACTCTTTGGAAGCCACCTTTATTGCGGTGCCATTGGTTTATCTGGACCTAAGTCACAACAACATTTCGAAGATTACAACGGAAACTTTCTATCTTTTGACAAGCCTAGTTGTCTTAAAGCTTTCAGATAACCCTAAATTGGGGGAGATTGAGAAGTATGCCTTCGCCAACAACACAGGCCTCCGTCAGTTGGACCTCAGTCGAACAGCTCTGACTTACTTAGATGTCACTACCGTTAGCGAATTACCTAGTCTACGAACACTAGGCCTCAGCTTTAACCCCTGGGACTGCTATTGTCCTATGAAAGACTTCCTTAAGTGGGTCACAGAGAGTGATATTTACTTCACAGGTGAGCCAGGGTAAGGTAAAGGGGCAGCGGTGCTACACAACTGTTACTTTGCACTTTTTACATTACCCATAAACATTTCTATATAATAGTGCTTTCCAATGTCATTCTTACATTTACTTACTGTTACACACTGTGCATATGTGTATGAGAAGGTAAGCTTTAATGTACAGCTCTACTGCTTTGTAGGAAATTGTTAATCAGCGTTATGTTGTTCTATTATCAATGTAAAAATTCCAAAGCATGTACAAATGTCAGTTCACTATCTATTTAGCCAAAGTATGCTCAAAATACATTTACAAGTGATGCTGACATTGTGAGCTACTTTACCATCCTTGGCTAGAGACATACGTTGTGTATTTGCAGCAAGTTAGCCACTGCAAAATTGTTGACAGCCAACTTGTTGAAGTAGTGCACAGTTTAAGCAAATCCCATCTGTGCACTGCGCAAAAAAAGTGTCAATTATTGCTTTGTGATCACCCGCAGTTTTCAACTTTTGCTATCCAAAAACTGAAAACCAACTTCAGTTGCCCAGTTGAAAGTCAGTTGCCCAGAAATCGCAGCTGAGAGCTGCAGCGAAACACTACAATTCTCACTGTTTTATGCCACGGGTGGGAGACTCACTAAATGTGGCCTTAGCATTAGGGAGCCATTATAATGATAACATTGCTAGGCTGAGGGGCAGCACCATTGTCCTGCAATATGTGGTAGCTATATACAGTAGACTGTAATGTGTGAATAACCAAAATACTATTGTTTATAGCACTGTGTACTAGTTACCTAGAGATAGGCCACTAATCAGTGGATTTATTCTGATATCTGGAGTAGGAAGCATTTTTTCCCCTTAAGTTCTCATTAAAAATCTGTATTCTGCTCAGTATTTTGCTCCCATGTCTGTAAACCAAAGTCAGAAGCAGGTTCAAAATTTTGCATTATACCAATTCTCTGTATACAGTAATTTCCATTTTTGTTTTTTGCATGATGCAAAATAATGAGCAGAATACTACCATGTAAACGTATCCTAAGATGGAAAAAAAAGTTGCTCCAACTGCAGACCCATCTACTGTATAGTGGTATTTCCAGGGAACTGTAGTGCCACTACTATTACGTGCAATTCCTGTCCATGGCAGCAGCTCCTGGAGTCTGCTGGAACAGCTGATCTGTGCGGGTTCCATGTGTCTGATCCCCACAGAGCCATTTGGATTGAGAAAAAGGTAGAAGTAGAACTTTCTACATATTTCCCATTCCTCTTGTAGCCATTCTTGGCTTTAGCTTAAAAAAATGCAATAAAATCTGCAACAACAAAAAAAGCTGCTTTTTTTTTGTTGCAGATTTTATTGCGTTTTTTTTTTTTTAGCTAAAGCCAAGAATGGCTACAAGAGGAATGGGAAATATGTAGAAAGTTCTATTTCTACATTTTTCTCAATCCACTGCTGGCTTTGGCTCAAAAAACTGCAACAGAATTTGCAACATAAAAAGCTGCATTTCTGCAACATGGGGCCTTAGCCTTACTCTGTATATGAAACTAGAACATATCTCATCTATAGATAAAGCTGTGTGTGTAAAACAATTAATGTTGCCTGTACTGCTCCCACTTGTCTCCCTATTATTAAAAAGTAGTAAAAGGAATAGTCACGGATTATTGTACATCATTTTTGCCACACATTATTTGGTAAATTCTCCCCGCTGTGTTTTACCAACAGTATACCAATACTGACAAAATCTACAGCAACCTTGTAGCCTTATTATTATTATCAGAATTTCCCCCTCTCATAATACAATCCAAAATATAGTAGGTAAGGTTTCCTGTAATATAGTGGATACATCTGAAATCTTCCTTTGGCTAAGGCCCCACGTTGCAGAAATGTTTTAGTTAGATGCCAAATCATAGTGGGAAACAAACACTGCACTTTAAAGATGAGATTTTGGTTAATCTCATGTACAAATTATGATAATGCTTTGAAAAAACAGTATTTTTGAAAAATGTAGAATATTTATTTTAGCAGCAGGATTGCAAGCGATTTCACTATATACTTAAAAGGAGAAAAATACAGCAAAAAACGGTGTGGGAAAAAAAAACAAAAAACCAATACATTTTCCTTGCACTTACGTAGGGAGTTGATTATGATGATATCTACCTATAACTACTTTTTCTTTTATAGTCCCTGCCCCCCAGTACCATTTATCAATATAGCGCAGCAGCGATTAGTACATACCCAACTCCTATCTCTCTTCACAGCACGTCCCCACTTGATGGAAGGTTAGGGACATTCTGTAATATGGTTGCATAAGAAAAGGGGCAATATGTACAAAATGTAATTTCTATGAGATAGCGTGATTGGTTCCAGGGTTTACATGGAGAATGCCCCTCCATAGCTTTGTCCTTGTCTTACTATATATAATCTCCTAGTTTCAAGGAGAGTATGCTGCTGTCTTCCAGTCTCTGCATATTGTCCTAATTTAATTTAGAAATGACACATTAGTCACTTCCTTATTAGCATGCGGTACTTGACCTTCCCTTGATACTTTACACTTTTGTGTTAGGTACTCAGATAACAATCTTCTGCTAACAAGAACACATTACTGCTATATAGCCTTCTTTCAGGCAATAAAAATCTGAAATGAAATCGTACCTTACAGCAATGCTTGTTAAACTCTGGGGGGGGGGGGCCTGACAGTTTTGGTGAGGCAAAGGTCTCTGCCCAGTTCATCAGTCAGACGCAGGTCAGGGTATAAGGAAAGAGCACCATGGCACATTGCATCTCTTCATTATCAGTAGATCTTCTCTTTACATCCATATAATCCACTCCTGGCTTTGGCTCCAAAAAAAAGGAGCAAAATCTGCATAAAAAAAGCTGCGCTCCTGCAATATGGGGCCTTAGCCTTAGGGTTGGTTCACACTAGCGCTTGTATTCCACCCGCAAGGAGTCCGCATGGAGACCCCTCCGGATGGAATGCAATCGCAATTGCAAGCGATGTGCTTGCAAAGCAGATGGAGCCCATAGACTATAATGGGCTCCATGTGCATACCGCGCACTGCCCGCACGAATGAATTGTGCGGGCAGTGCGCGGCAAGGACACGGAGCCCATTACAGTCTATGGGTTCTGTGTGCTTAACTGCACAGCGCTTGCATTAGCATTGGTATTCCGTTCGGGGGGGTCTCCATGCAGACTCCTTATGGACGGAATACAAGCGCTAGTGTGAACCAACTCTCATGTGAAGCTGTGGTGATGCTTCTACCCATTTTGTACTGGCGGCAGTGTCTACTATTGTTGAGGCCTAACCATCGCTATGGATTGAATGATGAGGCCATAGCTAAAAAGCTTGCGACTAGAGATGAGCGAACACTGTTCGGAACAGCCGTTCCGAACAGCACGCTCCCATAGAAATGAATGGAAGCGGCCGGAACGCGGGGGGTTAAGCAGCCGGCCGCCGGCAAAGTCTGCGTGCCAGGTGCTTCCATTCATTTCTATGGGAGTGTGCTGTTCGGATCGGCTGATCCGAACAGTGTTCGCTCATCTCTACTTGCGACACACTGATTTACAGCCTAGTGCTTTTGTATTCACACAGGGTTGATTTTACCATCATGTTTTATTATTTTTCTCACAATTTTAAAGTTGTGTGTATATGTATAAAGTTGTATACATATAAATTCGATTGCAAATAATGCCACCAGAAAGTATGGTATCCAAATAAAAATTCGGTACAATAAAGTGCACATATAATACTGCTACATAGTGCTCACACAATAATGACATTCAGTGCTCAAATAATACCATCACATATGGATTAAGGCTGAAAAGCAGTTTGAGCAGAATGAAGGGAGAAATGTTAGGCCGTGTTCACACAGGGTTTTTAGGTCGCGCACTCTGCTCCGGATTAGGCCAATGAATGGGCCTAGTTGGGAGGAGGGAGTGTCTTCAGGCCGAATCACGAGGTGAATCGGCCTGAAGAATGAGCATGTCGCTTCTTTTTTCCGGGAGCCGGAAGAAATGGCTCCTGGAAAAAAGAACTGACCAGCTCCCATTGATTTCAATGTGAGCCGTCTTTTTGGTCAGGATTTTGAGGCGGATATGGCCTCAAAATCCTGACCAAAAAACCCCGTGTGAACTCAGCCTTAGTTCTTCCTAGATATTTTCACATTCCTAAAAGGGTTTTTCCCACCACATAAAGTAATGGCATATTGCTTCCATTGCCGGGACCTTTACAAATCTTGAGAATGTTGCAATAGTCATCAATCACTTGAATGGAGTTATGCAGCATTACCCTTCACAGTAGAAGGTCAGAAGCACCAAAATGCAGGGGAGAAACAGTAGGGGTCATTGGGTTTCCCTGCAGTCAGATCCCCACTAATCAGAGAGTTAAGGCACCACCTTAATACAATGTCCACATAATTCTGCCATATAAAGTGCCTGAATAATATGCACTATGCAGTCATTTTTTTTTTTCAGAATTCTCCTATACTGTGGCAAGATTAGGTTCTATTCAGATCACATTTTTTACATCCATTTAACAGATGCCATAAAGGGATGCAAAATACAGAGGCAAACAGATGTAGACTGATGGTCATCCGTTGGCAAAGACATCAAGGTTAAACAAATGGATCTGTTTCTGGAAACGTAGTATAAAAATGGGCAAAAAGTTCTGTGTTTTATTTTTTTTAACATTGATGTCTATCTAAATGGATGACCATCAATTGTCATCCATTTGCCTCTTTTTTTGCATCCGATAAAAGAATGTGCTAAACAGATGTAACAAATGTAATCTGAATAGAGCTTTAATTGTGGATTGTTGTAGGGTTATTAATCATATATGTGGTTATCAAGTGTAGAAAAGGGTTTAATGATTGAATCCATGCCCTTATGTTATAATGGTAAAGTGTAATCCTGGGTGATCCATGACAATGAAGTCTTTATTAGCTAAATCTTTGACATTCTATAATGATTAATGGTTAATGTTTTGGTATTCCACAGTAATTCCAAGGTTATAAATATTTTCTCTGTTTTCTGTCTGCTTCTTTGCATAATACTGATATATAATAGTATGATTCATAATGGTATGAATACATGTATGTTATAAAGTCATCAGAAATTGCAGAGACAGCCCCAGTGATGAAGGGGGTGAAGGGGAATAATATTAAGATTCCTAGAGGTCTAGGGAAATGCTGACATTCTTGGTGGTTTATGTATGTGTGAATGGTGTCATGTCTGATAGCCTAAGGTGTTGAAGAGGTTAATAGACATTGTTGGTCATGGGATAATGAGGGTATTGATGTACTGTTTTTGCGCCATTGCTGTTTATATAATGCAGTTCAGGTGATCGGGAGGACTGTACTGTATGTGTACTCATCATATAGTTCTCTGGGAAGAGAAACATAGCAAACGCACTGCTGAATATCTTTCAGGAAAATTCAGAAGTTTGTATTCCTGAAAGCTGCTGTGACAAAAAGTAAAAAAAAAAAAAAACTGGTTGGCACAACCCCAGGAATCACTGCTAGTGAACCCGCAGCGATATCTGACATGCAGGTCTTAGGGTAAGTTCACACAGAGTTTTTTGGTCAGGATTTTGAGGCGGATATGAAATCAATGGGAGCTGGTCAGGTCTTTTGCTCATTCTTCAGGCCGTTTCACCTCGTAATTCTGTCTGAAGACACTTCCTCCTCTCGATTAGGACCATTCATTGGGCCTAATCCGGAGCAGAGTGCGTGACTGAATGCCGGTACAGTACACTGGCAAAATCACGGCCGCAAAATAGCGCGGCGCATACGATCCCCGTGTACGGCCCGCAAAAGCCCCCGCGGTGTAGACATGCCACATCACGTGGCACGTTACACCGTGTGAACCCTCCCTTAGAGCTACTGTGCGGAATATAAAAGTAAACAGCTTGTTACCTAGATGACTCCCTACATCTGCTTATTCTATTTTTCTGCAGTTTTAGGCCTTATTTACATGCTAGTGTTTTGATCAGTGTGTAAGCCAAAAGCAGCAGTGCAGACTATACAGCTACAATGTATAATGAATAGAGATGAGCGAACACTAAAATGTTCGAGGTTCGAAATTCGATTCGAACAGCCGCTCACTGTTCGAGTGTTCGAATGGGTTTCGAACCCCATTATAGTCTATGGGGAACATAAACTCGTTAAGGGGGAAACCCAAATTCGTGTCTGGAGGGTCACCAAGTCCACTATGACACCCCAGGAAATGATACCAACACCCTGGAATGACACTGGGACAGCAGGGGAAGCATGTCTGGGGGCATAAAAGTCACTTTATTTCATGGAAATCCCTGTCAGTTTGCGATTTTCGCAAGCTAACTTTTCCCCATAGAAATGCATTGGCCAGTGCTGATTGGCCAGAGTACGGAACTCGACCAATCAGCGCTGGCTCTGCTGGAGGAGGCGGAGTCTAAGATCGCTCCACACCAGTCTCCATTCAGGTCCGACCTTAGACTCCGCCTCCTCCGGCAGAGCCAGCGCTGATTGGCCGAAGGCTGGCCAATGCATTCCTATGCGAATGCAGAGACTTAGCAGTGCTGAGTCAGTTTTGCTCAACTACACATCTGATGCACACTCGGCACTGCTACATCAGATGTAGCAATCTGATGTAGCAGAGCTGAGGGTGCACTAGAACCCCTGTGCAAACTCAGTTCACGCTAATAGAATGCATTGGCCAGCGCTGATTGGCCAATGCATTCTATTAGCCCGATGAAGTAGAGCTGAATGTGTGTGCTAAGCACACTCATTCAGCACTGCTTCATCACGCCAATACAATGCATTAGCCAGTGCTGATTGGCCAGAGTACGGAATTCGGCCAATCAGCGCTGGCCAATGCATTCTATTAGCCCGCTGAAGTAGAGCTGAATGTGTGTGCTAAGCACACACATTCAGCACTGCTTCATCACGCCAATACAATGCATTAGCCAGTGCTGATTGGCCAGAGTACGGAATTCGGCCAATCAGCGCTGGCCAATGCATTCTATTAGCCCGATGAAGTAGAGCTGAATGTGTGTGCTAAGCACACACATTCAGCACTGCTTCATCACGCCAATACAATGCATTAGCCAGTGCTGATTGGCCAGAGTACGGAATTCGGCCAATCAGCGCTGGCTCTGCTGGAGGAGGCGGAGTCTAAGGTCGGACCTGAATGGAGACTGGTGTGGAGCGATCTTAGACTCCGCCTCCTCCAGCAGAGCCAGCGCTGATTGGCCGAATTCCGTACTCTGGCCAATCAGCGCTGGCCAATGCATTCTATTAGCCCGATGAAGTAGAGCTGAATGTCTGTGCTAAGCACACACATTCAGCACTGCTTCATCACGCCAATACAATGCATTAGCCAGTGCTGATTGGCCAGAGTACGGAATTCGGCCAATCAGCGCTGGCCAATGCATTCTATTAGCCCGATGAAGTAGAGCTGAATGTGTGTGCTAAGCACACACATTCAGCACTGCTTCATCACGCCAATACAATGCATTAGCCAGTGCTGATTGGCCAGAGTACGGAATTCGGCCAATCAGCGCTGGCCAATGCATTCTATTAGCCCGATGAAGTAGAGCTGAATGTGTGTGCTAAGCACACACATTCAGCACTGCTTCATCACGCCAATACAATGCATTAGCCAGTGCTGATTGGCCAGAGTACGGAATTCGGCCAATCAGCGCTGGCCAATGCATTCTATTAGCCCGATGAAGTAGAGCTGAATGTGTGTGCTAAGCACACACATTCAGCACTGCTTCATCACGCCAATACAATGCATTAGCCAGTGCTGATTGGCCAGAGTACGGAATTCGGCCAATCAGCGCTGGCTCTGCTGGAGGAGGCGGAGTCTAAGATCGCTCCACACCAGTCTCCATTCAGGTCCGACCTTAGACTCCGCCTCCTCCAGCAGAGCCAGCGCTGATTGGCCGAATTCCGTACTCTGGCCAATCAGCACTGGCTAATGCATTGTATTGGCGTGATGAAGCAGTGCTGAATGTGTGTGCTTAGCACACACATTCAGCTCTACTTCATCGGGCTAATAGAATGCATTGGCCAGCGCTGATTGGCCAGAGTACGGAATTCGGCCAATCAGCGCTGGCTCTGCTGGAGGAGGCGGAGTCTAAGATCGCTCCACACCAGTCTCCATTCAGGTCCGACCTTAGACTCCGCCTCCTCCAGCAGAGCCAGCGCTGATTGGCCGAATTCCGTACTCTGGCCAATCAGCACTGGCTAATGCATTGTATTGGCGTGATGAAGCAGTGCTGAATGTGTGTGCTTAGCACACACATTCAGCTCTACTTCATCGGGCTAATAGAATGCATTGGCCAGCGCTGATTGGCCGAATTCCGTACTCTGGCCAATCAGCACTGGCTAATGCATTGTATTGGCGTGATGAAGCAGTGCTGAATGTGTGTGCTTAGCACACACATTCAGCTCTACTTCATCGGGCTAATAGAATGCATTGGCCAGCGCTGATTGGCCGAATTCCGTACTCTGGCCAATCAGCACTGGCTAATGCATTGTATTGGCGTGATGAAGCAGTGCTGAATGAGTGTGCTTAGCACACACATTCAGCTCTACTTCATCGGGCTAATAGAATGCATTGGCCAATCAGCGCTGGCCAATGCATTCTATTAGCGTGAACTGAGTTTGCACAGGGGTTCTAGTGCACCCTCGGCTCATCTACATCAGATTGCTACATCTGATGTAGCAGTGCCGAGTGTGCATCAGATGTGTAGTTGAGCAAAACTGACTCAGCACTGCTAAGTCTCTGCATTCGCATAGGAATGCATTGGCCAGCCTTCGGCCAATCAGCGCTGGCTCTGCCGGAGGAGGCGGAGTCTAAGGTCGGACCTGAATGGAGACTGGTGTGGAGCGATCTTAGACTCCGCCTCCTCCAGCAGAGCCAGCGCTGATTGGTCGAGTTCCGTACTCTGGCCAATCAGCGCTGGCCAATGCATTCTATTAGCCCGATGAAGTAGAGGTGAATGTGTGTGCTTAGCACACACATTCAGCTCTACTTCATCAGGCTAATAGAATACATTGGCCAATCAGCGCTGGCCAATGCATTCTATTAGCTTGATGAAGCAGAGTGTGCACAAGGGTTCAAGCGCACCCTCGGCTCTGATGTAGCAGAGCTGAGGGTGCACAAGGGTTCAAGTGCACCCTCGGCTCTCCTACATCAGAGCCGAGGGTGCGCTTGAACCCTTGTGCAGCCTCGGCTCTGCTACATCAGAGCCGAGGGTGCGCTTGAACCCTTGTGCACACTCTGCTTCATCAAGCTAATAGAATGCATTGGCCAGCACTGATTGGCCAGAGTACGGAATTCGGCCAATCAGCGCTGGCCAATGCATCCCTATGGGAAAAAGTTTATCTCACAAAAATCACAATTACACACCCGATAGAGCCCCAAAAAGTTATTTTTAATAACATTCCCCCCTAAATAAAGGTTATCCCTAGCTATCCCTGCCTGTACAGCTATCCCTGTCTCATAGTCACAAAGTTCACATTCTCATATGACCCGGATTTGAAATCCACTATTCGTCTAAAATGGAGGTCACCTGATTTCGGCAGCCAATGACTTTTTCCAATTTTTTTCAATGCCCCCGGTGTCGTAGTTCCTGTCCCACCTCCCCTGCGCTGTTATTGGTGCAAAAAAGGCGCCAGGGAAGGTGGGAGGGGAATCGAATTTTGGCGCACTTTACCACGCGGTGTTCGATTCGATTCAAACATAGCGAACACCCTGATATCCGATCGAACATGTGTTCGATAGAACACTGTTCGCTCATCTCTAATAATGAAGAGATGTGTATATTTTCTTTGTTTTCTGTCTGCTTCTGGTGCATAATACTGATATATGAATAAGGCCTTATATTAACATCCATCGACAGATTTCATTTCATCCACAGCCCTTGGTCTTAGGCAGAGATGTATAACATTGTTATCTTATAAAGGAAATTATAGAGGGCAGGCATGAATGGTATGAATACATATATGTTATAAAGGCATTAGACATTGCAGACATGTAGTCGGTATCCTTCAGTGTAGTCAGTATTCTAAATACAACATGTAATGTGGACATGGCTGACAGCATTGAGCTGTTTATGTAGACACAGATTGCTTTTCAAAGGCTAAAAAAGCCTGACTATGTCAAGTCTACAAAGTGTTTCTTTCTTTACACTTTTACTGTTGCATACTATATTATATATTTAATGTATAAAGCATTGCTAGTTATGTTAGAGTATAGTTTATAGGTTATAATAACAACCAACTTGGTATCGTAATATGAATACAAATGCAGCATTACCATGGAAACTGCTTAACTCCCTAAAGGTTGTGCGGGAAGGCACTGTCTGAAAGAAGATGGTATCCGGCAATACATGGTAGGATTGTATGTGGCAACAGGACAGAAAAGAGCTCAGATATTTAGTGATTGGAGGAGGGGAGCAGCTAAATAAGATACGGTATATACTACAACCATGTCTCACAGTATGACAGCTCCACTTCATGATGGTCATCTCCAGTCGTCTGAGACTCAGTCTGTTCATTGCTGTGAAGTGGACGATTTCCAGAATATTTCCATAAGTGGACCCCTTATGTTTTATACATCTTTATAGACTGTAAGCACAATGCTTTACATTATTTATTGCTGTATTGTGTAAAGTGCTATGAAATGATGGTAAGAGGGTTGCGGTAGGAGTTGTAATGGTGGTGTGAGCGTAGGGGCCCAACCCAACTTGATCATCAGAAATGGAACGTCACACAAAAGGTTGTGCTTCAAAAATCTTTCAGTGTTTTATTAAGTGTTTCAAGTAGAGCTTTAGGTGAAACGTTTTTCGGTACGTACAAGTACCTTCATCAGACTCTACATACAGAAAAAATAAATAAAAATACAATCATGTGAGAAGAAGTGCACATAATTTACAACATATACAACTTATATACATTTCAAGGCCCAGATGTGAAAAGGCAGGGAATACGATGGTAGATTTCCACATATTAATAGAACTGATACAGATGTTCTAGAGTCAATGTAATACAGGCAGAACTAAGTGACAGGTAGTGAGTAGAGATGAGCGAACACTAAAATGTTCGAGGTTCGAAATTCGATTCGAACAGCCGCTCACTGTTCGAGTGTTCGAATGGGTTTCGAACCCCATTATAGTCTATGGGGAACATATACTCGTTAAGGGGGAAACCCAAATTCGTGTCTGGAGGGTCACCAAGTCCACTATGACACCCCAGGAAATGATACCAACACCCTGGAATGACACTGGGACAGCAGGGGAAGCATGTCTGGGGGCATAAAAGTCACTTTATTTCATGGAAATCCCTGTCAGTTTGCGATTTTCGCAAGCTAACTTTTCCCCATAGAAATGCATTGGCCAGTGCTGATTGGCCAGAGTACGGAACTCGACCAATCAGCGCTGGCTCTGCTGGAGGAGGCGGAGTCTAAGATCGCTCCACACCAGTCTCCATTCAGGTCCGACCTTAGACTCCGCCTCCTCCGGCAGAGCCAGCGCTGATTGGCCGAAGGCTGGCCAATGCATTCCTATGCGAATGCAGAGACTTAGCAGTGCTGAGTCAGTTTTGCTCAACTACACATCTGATGCACACTCGGCACTGCTACATCAGATGTAGCAATCTGATGTAGCAGAGCCGAGGGTGCACTAGAACCCCTGTGCAAACTCAGTTCACGCTAATAGAATGCATTGGCCAGCGCTGATTGGCCAATGCATTCTATTAGCCCGATGAAGTAGAGCTGAATGTGTGTGTTAAGCACACACATTCAGCTCTACTTCATCGGGCTAATAGAATGCATTGGCCAGCGCTGATTGGCCAGAGTACGGAACTCGACCAATCAGCGCTGGCTCTGCTGGAGGAGGCGGAGTCTAAGATCGCTCCACACCAGTCTCCATTCAGGTCCGACCTTAGACTCCGCCTCCTCCAGCAGAGCCAGCGCTGATTGGCCGAATTCCGTACTCTGGCCAATCAGCACTGGCTAATGCATTGTATTGGCGTGATGAAGCAGTGCTGAATGTGTGTGCTTAGCACACACATTCAGCTCTACTTCATCGGGCTAATAGAATGCATTGGCCAATCAGCGCTGGCCAATGCATTCTATTAGCTTGATGAAGCAGAGTGTGCACAAGGGTTCAAGCGCACCCTCGGCTCTGATGTAGCAGAGCCGAGGGTGCACAAGGGTTCAAGCGCACCCTCGGCTCTGATGTAGCAGAGCCGAGGCTGCACAAGGGTTCAAGTGCACCCTCGGCTCTGCTACATCAGAACCCTTGTGCAGCCTCGGCTCTGCTACATCAGAGCCGAGGGTGCGCTTGAACCCTTGTGCACACTCTGCTTCATCAAGCTAATAGAATGCATTGGCCAGTGCTGATTGGCCAATGCATTCTATTAGCCCGATGAAGTAGAGCTGAATGTGTGTGCTAAGCACACACATTCAGCACTGCTTCATCACGCCAATACAATGCATTAGCCAGTGCTGATTGGCCAGAGTACGGAATTCGGCCAATCAGCGCTGGCTCTGCTGGAGGAGGCGGAGTCTAAGGTCGGACCTGAATGGAGACTGGTGTGGAGCGATCTTAGACTCCGCCTCCTCCAGCAGAGCCAGCGCTGATTGGTCGAGTTCCGTACTCTGGCCAATCAGCGCTGGCCAATGCATCCCTATGGGAAAAAGTTTATCTCACAAAAATCACAATTACACACCCGATAGAGCCCCAAAAAGTTATTTTTAATAACATCCCCCCCTAAATAAAGGTTATCCCTAGCTATCCCTGCCTGTACAGCTATCCCTGTCTCATAGTCACAAAGTTCACATTCTCATATGACCCGGATTTGAAATCCACTATTCGTCTAAAATGGAGGTCACCTGATTTCGGCAGCCAATGACTTTTTCCAATTTTTTTCAATGCCCCCGGTGTCGTAGTTCCTGTCCCACCTCCCCTGCACTGTTATTGGTGCAAAAAAGGCGCCAGGGAAGGTGGGAGGGGAATCAAATTTTGGCGCACTTTACCACGCGGTGTTCGATTCGAACATAGCGAACACCCTGATATCCGATCGAACATGTGTTCGATAGAACACTGTTCGCTCATCTCTAGTAGTGAGGTATGCAAAAAATGAACCATGTTGGACAAAATTAAATAAATATTCCGGAAATAGTATTGTAGTCTGGTTCTTTTTGTTCTTTTTTGTCCTGAAACTGATATCAGATTAAGGTAAAACAAACGAGGCCTGGAGTAATTAGAAAACATATGATAAGTACCTTAACAGAAGGGTAGAGTAATATGCACGATATTTCAAACTATAGCCACTGGAGCCACTGGATTCTGTTAACAAACAGGAAATCACATCAGTAATGTATGAACATTATAATAAATGGTTGGCAGAGTACGGACTGTTGGCCATATATATCAAAAAAGAACCTTCCACATAGTTGTGGACATGTACTGATAATGCACTGATGGGTACAATGTAGCCAATATGTAGGCTATGATGCATACAACACACTGGTGAGTGGGTACAGTGTAAACAATATGTAGGCTATGATGCATACAACACACTGGTGAGTGGGTACAGTGTAAACAATATGTAGGCTATGATGCATACAACACACTGGTGAGTGGGTACAGTGTAAACAATATGTAGGCTATGATGCATACAACACACTGGTGAGTGGGTACAGTGTAAACAATATGTAGGCTATGATGCAGACAATACACTGGTGACTTATAACAGCTCGTTGCCTAGGTGACTTACCTCCGCTCGTTCGCCCGCAGGGTCCGCTGGAGTCAATACAATTGGTGGTCAGTAGCAAAGGGTGGACGCGGCACAAAGAAATCAGCTGTAGCGCTGTGGGAAAGGGCGCGTACAGCGAGTGCCGGAGGTCCGGTATAAACTGGCCGAACGGCCAATAGGAGAGGAGCCGCGGCGCACGCTCAGAGTGAGCGAGTGACGTGGCCGTGTGTAGTGGAGGATCGTGCATGCCCAGTGCGCCGCAATGATGAATTGCAACGGCCGGCACTGTGGCGCATGCGCGGAGAGCGGAGCTTCCGTGCAGAGACTCAGACTGTGCTTGTGTTCACAGGGAAAGATGCAGTGTTATGCTTTAGAGCAACCCCTGGTGACCGGAGGATACAATCTCCAGTAATATACCTCGCTACTGGGCAGACAAGTTATGACCAATTGTGAGACATGTAGGAGAACAAGGATTGTAATTATATGCCATTAAGGAAGAGAAAATGCAGAGTAAAGAATTGGAAGGGAGGTAAAAGAGAGGAGAATAGAAAAAAATAGAAAGAATGAGAAGAAAAAATATATAAATAAAAAATAAAAATAAAAAATATAGAATAAAAAATAGAAAAAATAAAAAATAAAAATATCAAAAATTGTTTTTATGGAAAAAGATAAAAAATATTGGAAATTATAAAAAATGGAAGTTATAAAAAATAATAATAAATGAGCATTGTGCTACAAAGGAAAAGAAAAGGAAGATTCTACTGTAACCATGATATGCCAATTAAAAACAAAAAGCATACTTTTGAGGTTGCGGACCCTGGAGGGTGGATTGCGGTGAGGTGTCAACGAGCCTGTATGGGAGAGACAAGAACAATATGATAACACAAATGAAAAATATGTAATGAGCGGCTACAAATTAGGAATCAAATGAAGAATCAAATGAAAGCATTGAGATCATAGTCGCGGTTAAGCCCCTTGGGTTCCAACGTCTGTAACCTGTGGATCCAGAAGGCTTCCCTTCTTTTAAGGATGGTAATGCGATTACCACCCCTCCTTGGGGCTTCTACATGCTCCAAAACTTGGAAGCGTAGTTGCGAAATGCTATGTTTCATATTCTCAAAATGGGCTGGGATTGGGAGTAATAGGTTTCGACACCGGATGTTGGACTTATGTTGCTTAATGCGGTCTCGCACACGTTGGGTGGTCTCCCCAACGTATGCGAGACCGCATGGACATTTAATCAAGTACACAACAAAATTAGAATCGCAGGTGAAGTAATCTTTCACCGGGATTGCTTGTCCGCTATGTGGGTGGTATATCTTATCACTCTTGAGATCATTGGAACACTGGTGGCAGTGAAGACATGGGAATGTGCCTTTCCTCTGTGTACTAAGGAATGTCTGCCGTGGAATTCTGATGTCAGAGCCCAAGTCTGCCTTAATAAGTCTGTCTCGGAGATTACAAGGACGTTTAAAACATGGTAAGAATGGTTGCGCGAATTCCTTGATATTGGGATAGGCTCGTCCGAGCAGTGACCAGTGTCTCCTGATAATGTTGTGTACCTTATAAGAAAAAGGGTGAAATTTATGGATGAAAGGGATTCTGTGGTCTATGTTCTTGGGAGGCCCATTTTGAGTGGGAGCTCTAGTATCCCGTAATGTTTTACAGAGTAGTTTAGTCGGGTAACCTCGATTAGTGAACTTGGTCATCATTTCAGAATATCGTGTGTCCCTAACACTGGGGTCATTCACGATGCGTTTGACCCTTAAAAGTTGAGATTTGGGGAGAGCTCATTTAACTGCTGGTGGATGGCAGCTGGAGTAGTGGAGGAGGCTGTTGCGGTCAGTTGATTTAATGTAAATATCAGATTCGAGAGTGCCGTTCTCACGAAGGGTAACCTGAGTGTCAAGGAAATTGATTGATCTGGCACTGCAATTAGCTGTGAATTGGAGTTCTGGCCAGATGTTATTGAGATATTGTGTGAACTCCTCTAGTGTGGAAGGTGGTCCGCTCCAGATACAGAATATATCATCGATATATCTTTTCCACACCAGAGAGAAGTTTTTGAAATGGCTGTGGGTGTAAACAAACTTTTCCTCAAAGAGGGCCATGTATGCGTTAGCGTACGGTGGGGCCATATTTGACCCCATGGCCGTGCCACGCCCCTGTACATAGTATTTGCCCTGGAACATGAAGAAATTTTCTTCAAGAATAATGTGTAGTAAATCGAGTATTAACTCGATCACACCCTGGTCTACCTTGGCTGTTTCCAATAATGTTTTTGTTGCCGTAATACCCTTGGGATGTTCAATGGAGGTGTAGAGGCTTACTACATCCCAAGTTACAAGGAGACAGTCATGGGGTAGATCTGAGAGGCTACGTGTCAACTCAAGAAATGTTGATGTGTCCAAAAGAAATGATTTGGTATCCTTAATGTGGGGTGTGAGAATTTTTTCGATGAATATAGCTAGGGGTGAGAAGATAGAATCTGTGGAGGCCACAATCGGGCGTCCAGGGGGATTTTGTAGTCTTTTATGGATTTTGGGCAATACGTAAATAACGGGGGTGATGGGATCTGTTTTGTTGAGAAAATCATAGGTATAGGTATCAATATTGTTCCTGTGAAGATGTTTTTCGAGTGTAGATATAATCCTATCCCTAATTTTGGGGGTAGGGTTATAGGATATTGGAGTATAAACCTCCCTGTCACTGAGTTGTCTGTGGATCTCATTGGTGTAATCTATGCGGTCCATTATCACTAAGGCTCCCCCCTTGTCTGCTGGTTTAATAATAATCGACTTGTCATCGAGGAGGGAATTAAGAGCCTGTTTCTCACCTATGGTGAGATTAGGAGGGCAAGTGAGTTTATTGTTTTCGACCTCTGTCCTAAAGGATTCCATATCCTTTTTGATAAGAGATATTACAGTCTCCACCGGAGGAGAATTTTTAGGTGGCATAAAAGAGCTTTTCTTGGTGAGACCCAAGTTTTTGCAACTAATCTTACTGGTTGCTTGCTCTATTGGTATAGGAGTAGGGTTTTTAGAAAAGTGTACCTTAAGTCGTAAAGACCTGTACAATCTTTGTAAGTCGAGGTCGAGGTCGAATAAGTCGAATTTGTAGGTAGGGCAAAAAGATAGACCTCTCTGTAAGAGGTCCAGTTGTGCTGTAGTGAGGATTTTGGATGAAATATTAATGACAAGTGATTCAGTGCCCACCCTCCAGGGTCCGCAACCTCAAAAGTATCCTTTTTGTCTTTAATTGGCATATCATGGTTACAGTAGAATCTTCCTTTTCTTTTCCTTTGTAGCACAATGCTCATTTATTATTATTTTTTATAACTTCCATTTTTTATAATTTCCAATATTTTTTATCTTTTTCCATAAAAACAATTTTTGATATTTTTATTTTTTATTTTTTATTTTTTCTATTTTTTATTTTTATTTTTTATTTATATATTTTTTCTTCTCATTCTTTCTATTTTTTTCTATTCTCCTCTCTTTTACCTCCCTTCCAATTCTTTACTCTGCATTTTCTCTTTCTTAATGGCATATAATTACAATCCTTGTTCTCCTACATGTCTCACAATTGGTCATAACTTGTCTGCCCAGTAGCGAGGTATATTACTGGAGATTGTATCCTCCGGTCACCAGGGGTTGCTCTAAAGCATAACACTGCATCTTTCCCTGTGAACACAAGCACAGTCTGAGTCTCTGCACGGAAGCTCCGCTCTCCGCGCATGCGCCACAGTGCCGGCCGTTGCAATTCATCATTGCGGCGCACTGGGCATGCGCGATCCTCCACTACACACGGCCACGTCACTCGCTCACTCTGAGCGTGCGCCGCGGCTCCTCTCCTATTGGCCGTTCGGCCAGTTTATACCGGACCTCCGGCACTCGCTGTACGCGCCCTTTCCCACAGCGCTACAGCTGATTTCTTTGTGCCGCGTCCACCCTTTGCTACTGACCACCAATTGTATTGACTCCAGCGGACCCTGCGGGCGAACGAGCGGAGGTAAGTCACCTAGGCAACGAGCTGTTATATGTCACCAGTGTATTGTCTGCATCATAGCCTACATATTGTTTACATTGTACCCACTCACCAGTGTGTTGTATGCATCATAGCCTACATATTGTTTACACTGTACCCACTCACCAGTGTGTTGTATGCATCATAGCCTACATATTGTTTACACTGTACCCATCAGTGCATTATCAGTACATGTCCACAACTATGTGGAAGGTTCTTTTTTGATATATATGGCCAACAGTCCGTACTCTGCCAACCATTTATTATAATGTTCATACATTACTGATGTGATTTCCTGTTTGTTAACAGAATCCAGTGGCTCCAGTGGCTATAGTTTGAAATATCGTGCATATTACTCTACCCTTCTGTTAAGGTACTTATCATATGTTTTCTAATTACTCCAGGCCTCGTTTGTTTTACCTTAATCTGATATCAGTTTCAGGACAAAAAAGAACAAAAAGAACCAGACTACAATACTATTTCCGGAATATTTATTTAATTTTGTCCAACATGGTTCATTTTTTGCATACCTCACTACCTGTCACTTAGTTCTGCCTGTATTACATTGACTCTAGAACATCTGTATCAGTTCTATTAATATGTGGAAATCTACCATCGTATTCCCTGCCTTTTCACATCTGGGCCTTGAAATGTTGTATATGTTGTAAATTATGTGCACTTCTTCTCACATGATTGTATTTTTATTTATTTTTTCTGTATGTAGAGTCTGATGAAGGTACTTGTACGTACCGAAAAACGTTTCACCTAAAGCTCTACTTGAAACACTTAATAAAACACTGAAAGATTGAAGCACAACCTTTTGTGTGACGTTCCATTTCTGATGGTGCTATGAAATGATGATACTCTCCATAGTTTGTTGGTCTGTAGGTGGGTAGAAAGGTCTTTACATATATAAATATCCATTGTGGTAGATACCTCAACACAGTAAGATATTATATTTCCCATAGTTGTCTAATAACAACTATTGCCTAAAATCTGAGTAAGCTTTCAAGTAACAGATCTGAGGATTCTGAGGTACTGTAAGAGCATCATTCTGACCTTTGTACTCCTTGTACTATAAATTAGTAAATTAAAGAACAGCCCAAGAAAAACTGATATTCTTGGTAGGAATTAGAGATGAGCGAACACCCAAATGTTCGAAGTTCGAAATCCGATTCGAACAGCCGCTCACTGTTCGACTGTTCGAACGGGTTTCGAACCCCATTATAGTCTATGGGGAACATATACTCGTTAAGGGGGAAACCCAAATCCGTGTCTGGAGGGTCACCAAGTCCACTTTGACGCCCCAGGAAATGGTGCCAACACCCTGGAATGACACTGGGACAGCAGGGGAAGCATGTCTGGGGGCATATAAGTCACTTTATTACATGGAAATCCCTGTCAGCTTGCGATTTTCGCAAGCTAACTTTTTCCCATAGGAATGCATTGGCCAGCGTTGATTGGCCAGTCTTCAGAATTCGGCCAATCAGCGCTGGCTCTGCCGGAGGAGGCGGAGTCTAAGATCGCTCCACACCAGTCTCCATTCAGGTCCGACCTTAGACTCTGCCTTCTCTGGCAGAGCCAGCGCTGATTGGCCGAATTCTGAAGACTGGCCAATCAACGCTGGCCAATGCATTCCTATGGGTATGCGGTGATGACACACTCACCTCTGCTGTGCAGAGACTCAGCAGTGTCGAGCCAGTTCTGCTCAACTACACCGTGTGCCAGTCGGCTCTGCTGTGCGAGCTCGGCACACACTCAGCTCTGCTGATTCTGTATACTGATTCTGTATACTGGCCAATCAACGCTGGCCAATGCCAGCGGTGATGCAGAGCTGAGTGTGTGCCAAGCTCGCACAGCAGAGCCGACCAGCACACGGTATAGTTGAGCAGAACTGGCTCAACACTGCTGAGTCTCTGCACGTCTTCTGTATCTCATTCGGCCAATCAACGATGCTCAATGCATTCCTATGGGAATAGCCGACAGCAGGGAGCGCAGGGATAGGTAAGTAACAGTGTTTATGTTTTTATCCCCCTCTCGGTCTCCGATTATTATACTCTGGGGTCTGAAAAGACCCCATAGTATAATAATCGTTAATGGGTGTCCACAATGGAGCATATTACCGGGTGATGGGGCCACTATGGGGCATAATGCTGTGTGCAGGGGCAACTATGGGGCATAATATTGGGTGAAAGGGCCACTATGGGATATAATGCTGTGTGCATTGGCAAATACAGTCCTATGAAAAAGTTTGGGCACCCCTATTAATCTTAATCATTTTTAGTTCTAAATATTTTGGTGTTTGCAACAGCCATTTCAGTTTGATATATCTAATAACTGATGGACACAGTAATATTTCAGGATTGAAATGAGGTTTATTGTACTAACAGAAAATGCGCAATATGCATTAAACCAAAATTTGACCGGTGCAAAAATATGGGCACCTCAACAGAAAAGTGACATTAATATTTAGTACATCCTCCTTTTGCAAAGATAACAGCCTCTAGTCGCTTCCTGTAGCTTTTAATCAGTTCCTGGATCCTGGATGAAGGTATTTTGGACCATTTCTTTCTACAAAACAATTCAAGTTCAGTTAAGTTAGATGGTCGCCGAACATGGACAGCCCGCTCTCAAATGATCTGAAAACAAAGATTGTTCAACATAGTTGTTCAGGGGAAGGATACAAAACGTTGTCTCAGAGATTTAACCTGTCAGTTTCCACTGTGAGGAACATAGTAAGGAAATGGAAGTCCACAGGGACAGTTCTTGTTAAGCCCAGAAGTGGCAGGCCAAGAAAAATATCAGAAAGGCAGAGAAGAAGAATGGTGAGAACAGTCAAGGACAATCCACAGACCACCTCCAAAGAGCTGCAGCATCATCTTGCTGCAGATGGTGTCACTGTGCATCGGTCAACTATACAGCGCACTTTGCACAAGGAGAAGCTGTATGGGAGAGTGATGAGAAAGAAGCCGTTTCTGCACATACGCCACAAATAGAGTTGCCTGAGGTATGCAAAAGCACATTTGGAGAAGCCAACTTCATTTTGGAAACAAAGATTGAGTTGTTTGGTTATAAAAAAAAAGGCGTTATGCATGGCGTCCAAAAAGAAACAGCATTCCAAGAAAAACACTTGCTACCCACTGTAAAATTTGGTGGAGGTTCCATCATGCTTTGGGGCTGTGTGGCCAATGCCGGCACCGGGAATCTTGTTAAAGTTGAGGGTCGCATGGATTCCACTCAGTATCAGCAGATTCTTGAGAATAATGTTCAAGAATCAGTGACGAAGTTGAAGTTACGCCGGGGATGGATATTTCAGCAAGACAATGATCCAAAACACTGCTCCAAATCAACTCAGGCATTCATGCAGAGGAACAATTACAATGTTCTGGAATGGCCATCCCAGTCCCCAGACCTGAATATCATTGAACATCTGTGGGATGATTTGAAGCGGGCTGTCCATGCTCGGCGACCATCAAACTTAACTGAACTTGAATTGTTTGTCCAAAATACCTTTATCCAGGATCCAGGAACTGATTAAAAGCTACAGGAAGCGACTAGAGGCTGTTATCTTTGCAAAAGGAGGATCTACTAAATATTAATGTCACTTTTCTGTTGAGGTGCCCATACTTTTGCACCAGTCAAATTTTGGTTTAATGCATATTGCACATTTTCTGTTAGTACAATAAACCTCATTTCAATCCTGAAATATTACTGTGTCCATCAGTTATTAGATATATCAAACTGAAATGGCTGCTGCAAACACCAAAATATTTAGAACTAAAAATGATTAAGATTAATAGGGGTGCCCAAACTTTTTCATAGGACTGTATGGTGCATAATAGTGCATGCAGGAATGTGGGTGGGTGGGGGTTGGTCGGGGTCTTTGGCGTCGGTCAGGGGGGGGGAATCATATCAAAGGATTGCCACGGTTACACCACGGCTTATATTCGGGTCATTACGGTAATTTTCTGCTAGCAGGCCAGGATAGCAGACTCCGCCCCCCCACCGCTCCATCACACGCCGGGTGACGTAGCCACGTAAACTCAGGCCCGCACCCGGCATGTCTGCTTCCTGCCCTGCTAGCAGAAGTACCGTAAGTACTTCTGCAGATTTTAATGTACAGCATCGCCGCGCTCCTGGCAGGAGCGTGGCGATGCTGTGGGCCCCGGCACCCGCCGCGGTGTCTGGATGCCGGGTCGGGATGCCGGGCTGTAAACGTAATGGCGCCGCTCTGCAGAGCGGTCGCCATAGAAACCAGCACCTCCGCTATAACGCTTACAGCAGAGATGCTGAAGCTTATGCCTGCGATCTCTGATTGTAGGCATAAGCTGTGGCATCTCCGCTGTAAGCGTTACAGCGGAGGTGCCTTTCGGAGATGCCCTCCTAGTTCAAAATTAGCCCCCGGGGCCGGTGCCCACCGGCCCCATACCTTTAAAGTTGCAGGCCGGCTCCTGCGCAGCGAGCTCGCAGTAGCCGACCTGTTCCGACGACAGCCGGGAGCCTAATGAAGGCTCCCAGGCCTGTCATCGCTATATTACTATTACGGCTGGTCTATGACCAGCCGTAATAGTAATGTAGAGAATCTCCCATAGACGGCAATACACTTGTATTGCCGTCTATGGAACTTGCAATCAAATGACTGCAGGTTCAAGTCCCCCAGGGGGGCTAAAAAAAAGTTTAAAAAAAATATAATAAAAAATAAATAAAAGTTCACAGCGGGTTCACACCAGCACCTGATCTCAGTTATGCAGGTTTCCGTTTTCTGTCAGCAGAAGACAGAAACCGACATTCAGTGTCTGTGGGTGAGCCGTCTTCTGCTGCCCATGGCGAAACCGTTTTGTTTTTTGTTTTTTACTGGACACAAAGTCCTGCATGTCCGACTAAAAAAAAAAAAAAAATGGTTTCAATGCGGAGAGCAGAAGACGCTCACCGGCGGACACTTTTCAAACCCATGAATGTTTCTCGGGCAGCAAACGGAAACCTGCATAACTGAGATTGGGCGCTGGTGTGAACCTGCCCTCAAAGTAGAAAATGACTGTGAAACACAAACACATTAGGTATCCCTGTGTCTGACAGTGCCCGGTCTACTGAATATAGGGGATCTGCAGTGCTTCTATTCCGTCGGGAAGGGGTTAATAGGAGCACTGCAGATCCCCTATATTCAGCCAGGCTGAATTCCAAGTGGGGGTAAAAAACCCAGTCCTCAAGCTCAGGGAAGGGGCAGACAGACAACCAAAACACCCCCTCCCCTTTCCCAGCACTTACTGCACCCAAGAACTCGGCCATTTTAATTTTTGAAATTTTCCAGTAGCTGCTGCATTTCCCCCTAGGCTTATACTCGAGTCAATAAGTTTTCCCAGTTTTTTGTGGTAAAATTAGGGGGGTCGGCTTATATTCAGGTCGGCTTATACTCGAGTATATACGGTAGATCTTTTGCCTTGGTCAGTTTATAAAGTAGCTCACATGCTGAAAAAGTGTGAGCACCCCTGATCTATGCTTTGTAAGTCTGACAGCACAGCAGCCTGCACTAATACACAAAGGTCAGTTAACCCTTTCATTGCTAATAATCTAATCTTGTCTAAGTCCGTTGGACAATAGACCAGTTTCATCTTTATAGAGTGTTTAAACATAGAGGGTTTTAAACTATGAGGGGTTTTTTTGGCAAGAGTTAAAAAATTTTCATGAAATACATAAAAACTGCTGGTCTAACATCAAATTATTCAACCCACCTGCACTGAGCTGAAAATATATTTGTTTCGTAAGTGTTTTTTTTTTATTGTTCATATATGCAGTCTCGTAGCCTGCGCTAATCTAAAAAATACTTTTATTGAAGAGGATTTTTTTTTTTTTTGGGGGGGGGGGGGTTTTGGTTATCCAAGACTATGACATAGCCTGGTCACCCTTTTAATGCTTTGCTAGTTTTCTTAAGGCTGAGGCCCCACAGATTCTTTTGTTGCAGATTTTGCTGTGTTTTTTTTAGCCAAAGCCAGTAGTGGATTGAGCAGATGGTAGAAGTATAAGTAATTCCTATATATTTCCCATTCCTTTTGTAGCCAGCCTTAGCTTTGGCTTAAGAAGTTGCAGCAAAATCTGAAATGTGTGGCTTCAGCATAAAATATTTTTTATAAATACAACAAAAAAATACACACTGTAGTGTCCTGTAAAATGACTGGAAAAACTGTATGGGGACAGGCAAGAGAGGAGAAGGAAACAATTGCACAAGTACTAACAATAAGAATGTGGGTGGCAACGTTGTTGTGCATCTCAAGAATAAAGATGTTTTAGAAAGCAGTGAACCACAAATGTCAGAGCTCTGTGTGTTCCTTCTCTTTTTCTGTTGTAACACATAATTTACAATTCTGTCTTTTGTACTGTCAACCATGTCTTCTTCATTGACACAGATCCCATTCGTTAGTAGACATGTGGCATCTGCTGAGATGTTGCTCAAACCCCAAGACTTCCTCTTTCTCCTCTTCTTGATGAATTGAATAAAAGAACTGCCAGTGGTTTTTGATGTAGAGGTGAATGAAATATAAGACATGAGTGTTTATGCAGGTAGTAGTGGTAGGGGTGTGCTGCGGGCACTAGTGCTGGTTGGAGCACTAGGGAGAAATTTATTAGGAATTGTGAGGGCATAGAATAATCCCATTGCCATGATGAGTCAGAAAAAAGTGGAGAGAATGATGACATCATTGAATCTGATGATGATGATGATTGTATTACAGATAAGACAAGGCAATCGGGTCAGGGTGACAGGATGACATCCAGGAAGAGGTTGGTGATAGCTGCAAAATTAAAAGTTACACCAAAGTTACACCACTGTACATAACCATGGGCATTGTCAGTGTGTTAGCCATTGCTAACACACTGACAATGCCCATGGTTTTCAGTTTGCACACTGACTCATTATATTCTATGACCCCATACACACGTCCGTGTATTATCATGGGCTCATGTATAGTGCCATGAGCCTGGGTCAAAACTTACGGCACATCCTATTCCTGTCCATTTGGCGTGATGGCTGCATTGTCACTGTAATGCTATGTGTTTGTTTTCCATTGGTTAGCCTTGGCCTCTTAGTGCCAGTGAAGAGAATTTATGGCTTTTCCAGGCCCATGATAATGAGCTCAACTTCCACTTTTTGGACAGTAACATAACATCCATTGGTTACATGGTCCCCATGCAGACTCCCCCGAACAGATCACCGACGCAAATAATAATAATAATAAATTTTATTTATATAGCTCCAGCATATTCCGCAGCACTGTACAATTTGTAGGGTTCAAATACAGACAGAAAGATACATTACAAAGAAAGTCATTTCACACAATGGGACTGAGGGCCCTGCTCGCAAGAGCTTACAATCTATGAGGTAGAGGGGGTACAGATGTGAACGAGGCCTTAGACATTTCCGTTCTGTTAAATCCACTCTTGAATGTAGGTCAAAAGAATGCAGCAAAATCTGCAACAAAAAATGTTGCGCTTCCACATCATGGGGCCTTAGCTTCTAAGTTTGTAGACTGGTATTATTGAGCAACTGCTTCACTGTCTTGTCTACTGTGGAGTGGACATTTTCTACCATGTAAAGAACTCTTCAGTGAAGTCCTGTTGTCTGGAGTCTATGACTTCCAGCATTCACAAGCAATGGGCTCCAGTTGATGACTAGCAAAGAAGAGCGGTGTAGCTGGGTAACTGCTTTGTGATGGTCGACTAGGACTGTGGTGCTGATCTCGGCCAGGTGAGCAACATACTGCGCATCTTCTCACTGGTGTCGGAGGCAGTCCACCATAGGCAACAGTGACCTCTGCAAAATGGATTTTTGAGGAGTAATATAATAATAGGATCAAGAGTTTTTAGCTCTCCTTTTATGTTATCTGTTTTTGCAGCTGAAGTTAGACAATAAGTACACTACTGCTGCTTAGCTTACTGATAACCAGTATAGTCAAGTAATGCTCTTGCTCTTTTTTCCTCAAGTGTATTACATTTTATAAATATGCCTTCATACTATGACTAGAGATCAGTGAATCGGCTTGCACCGAGTTGGGTTGCACCCAAATATTCCAAATTGTTTGGTTTTTTACCCAGGGGATGTGAAAAAAATAAAACATTCATACTCATCTATTTTTACCTTTTTTTGGGCCTCCTCATAGCATCCTGTGCTCTCCTGGTGACACCTGTTGCTCTTCTGTGACTTCATCAGCCCAGGTTCAGTGTTGAGGCACACCGAGCTTCATGATATCACAACATTCAGCATGTCCATGTCACCCTGGAACAATGGCAACACAGAAGAGTAATGGATAGAGATGAGCGAACTCTAAAATGTTCGGGGTTCGAAATCCGATTCGAACAGCCGCACACTGTTTGAGTGTTCGAACGGGTTTCAAACCCCATTATAGTCTATGGGGGGAAATGCTCGTTTCAGGGGTACACTACATTCGATCAAATTCTACTTACCAAGTCCATGAGTGAGGGTCGGGCTGGATTCTTTTCCCTGCCGCATGGAGGTCCTAAAGTGGTAATAGAAGGTGAGTATGAATGTTTTTTTTTAATCATTTTTACCTCCCCTGGGCCTCCTGCTGTTATACTCAAGGGTCTGAAGAGACCTCAGAGTATAATAATGTCACTTCAACATTGCTCAACATTCAACTTTGGTTGTGTTTGCCTTAGAGAGCTGAAAAGCTAAAAATTAAACAGATATGTTCCTAGGAGCCCTAAGAGTATTTTACACTATGTTTTTAGACAATTTAACTTGTTTGACCTGAAACAAATCAGAGATCCAAGCCATCAAAACCGAACACGAAACAAATCTCACTTATCTCTAACTATGATTGTGGCCTCTGCGACTTCACTTGTCAACATTAACAGGGATATCACATATTATTTAAAAGGGATGCACCAAGTTATGAAGTTGTCCCCTCATCTAGCTGTTACTTGAAAAAGTACTCCGATGATTCTGCAATAGTAGGCCCCATCACAGACGGAGACGACAGGAAGTACAAAGACTTAAACCGGGACTTTGTGGACTGGTGCAAGTGGAACCACCGCAGGAGTAATGCTGGGAAGACCAAGGAGATGGTGGTAGACTTTAGTAAGCAGAGATGTGCTCCAAAACCAGTGGACCAGGGGACGGGCATTGAGATAGTCAAGACCTATAACTACCTTGGTGTTCTCCTCAATAATAAGCTGGACTGGGTTGATCACCTGGATATGCTGCACAGAAAAGATCATAGCAGGCTCTACCTGCACAGGAGCATAAGGGCCTTTGGAGTCCAGGGGGCACATCTTAGGGTGTCTTTCAACTTTGGGGTAGCATTAGCTATATTCTTTGGAGTGGCCTGTTGGGGGAGTAGCATACCAGCCAGGGACAGAAATAGACTTGACAGGCTGATTAGAATGGCCAGCTTTGTCTTGGGAATCCCCCTGGACCCAGTACAGGTGGTTGGTGACAGAAGGATACTGTCCGTGGTGATCTCCATGCTGGATAACAACTCTCATTCCATATATGAGACCGTGACAGCACTGGGTAGTACTGTCAGTGACCGACTGCTCCACCCCAAGTGTGAGAAGGAGCATTATCGGAGATCCTTCCTCCAATCGCGGTCAGGCTGTATAATCAACATCAGGCTAAGTGGAGATCAGTTTGCACAGAGAACTAAATGATCATGAGTCTTTCTTTTTCTTCCTAGTTTTTATGACTCCTAGTATCTTTTTTTCTGTCTGCTATGAGTTTCTATGTGTTCTTTCTTGAAATATATTACTGTATCATCCATGGTGCTGTAACACACTGAATTTCCCTATGGTGGGACTATTAAAGGATTCCCTTATCTTATCTTAATGGGATAACTTCAGGACTGGTGGTGGTCTGACCATTGGGACTTCCACCCATCCAAATAGGGCTCCAGTGATCCTTTTTCTGATGAAGAGGTAGACTGAGCATTCTCGATGCTACTTCATTTATTATCTAGGGGAACACTTGCAGATAGCCAAGTATAGCATCAACCTATTGATAGGGGATAATTTGATATTTAGGTACAACCCCTTTATATTACATTTTTATATTAGAAGTATATTATGTAAATTTTTGCCATATATTTTGCAGCTTATCTGTTAAAATACCTTTAGTAATAGTGTGGTGGTATTTTACTACACCACATACTGATTTGGTTTGTATTTTAAAATAGATTACTATATAATTATCAGTAATATTTATTGTCACCTTCAGCACTAAAATTTGACAGTGGTTACTTTACAGAGATTGGGTATATAATTGTGCTTTTTTATAGACTTATTAACAAAAGAAAAATATTGTCCTTTAGCAGATATCTGTACAGTAAGAGGGTCACTATGCTGTGCAGACTGTTTGTGTTTAGGAAGTGTTTGCCTACTGCCTGGTAGAGGGCAGCATTCACAAGGAGAACGTTCTAATGTTTGTGAATGTCAAACCAGATACTAAACATAGGTTCTAAAAATGCCTTTTTTGCCTTTTTTTTCCCCAGGAAACACATACTGTAACATATTATTTTTTTGTCATAAGTATGCCATATATTTGCATTTGTTTGATGAGCCCTATATTTGTTTTTGTAAAATAAAAAACACAAACAGAATTATTAAAACAATCTACAAAAATTTGACAGCAACCAATCACAGTACTTTCCATGGCTGTTTTAGTATAGCACAAATATTTTAAAGGAGAGTAAAGACTCATTTATGCAGCCAAATGTTTGAGCAGGATGAGTCCTGTTTGACAATAAATTAATTGATGCAAGCGACCCACTCCCATGAAATCTATGAGAGATTTGAAGAAAGTCATGGCTGCTGAATGTTTGGCCACTCAGCGAGGATTTTGTGCTGTTTCTAGCAGTGAAATTAGATGCAAAACATTTTTCAGAAAAATGTCCATTACTGACTCCTACTTAAATCAATAGGAGGCAGATTTAAAGAGGATCTTTTACCACTTCTAACAACTTGAGTCCAGGTGTAGTTGGAATTTTTTCTCTAGCCCCCACCATTCCTGAGCAGTTGGTACTGTCAAAATACATTCACATGACAATAAATAATGGCGGGGTGTTTTTTTTTTTTTTTCAAGAGCTTTCAGATGGCGGCATTAAAATCTATTAAAGTAAATGGGGGCCCCTCTACTCCAGAGTCTGTGAACGCACAGTTGTGGTTTCTCCCCAACTGGCCTTGCTATCGGTCCTTCCTGGTAAGTTGTCCGACATCAAAAGGGATCTTCTGGGTCACTTCCTTACGGCTGCCAGGGCTGTCATCCCGAGGCATTGGCGCAGCCCCACCCCGCCTACTCTTATCGAGTTTCTCCAGGAATTTCTCCTTATTCAGAGAATGGAGGCCCTGGTGGCGGAGGACTCCCCTGATTCCTTTAGGTTTGAGCAGGTCTGGCGGCCTTGGGTGATGTTTCAGGAGTCCTCTGACTTTTCTTCCTCTTTTGCATGAGTGGGATTCTGGTTGCGTCATTGATCATCTTGTCCCCTCTTTATTTTTTCTTCTTCCTGTCTGGTTCATCCTCGTGTTTTCTTGTCTTGTCTTCCCCCTCTCTTTTGTCTGTGTGTGTGGTCCTGTCTGGTTGTTCTGTTTCCTTTTTCTTTCTTCTCACCTTCCCTTTGGGGTCTCTTGTCCCGCCTCTCTGTTCCCTGTATGCTTTGATCGTTCGTTTTGTCCGGTCCACGCGCCCGGTTTATCTCTCTATGTTTGCCACTTTACAATTGCATATACTTGATTACGCCTTTGTGGTTGGGGATACCCCCCCCCCCCCTTCTTTGCCTGTATTTGCTGTATGGGGCCTGCGTGCCCGGTTTTTGGATTTCCTTGTTTGTCTTTGTTTTTGTTTCCTTTTTTTTTTTTCTTTCTCTTTTTACGAAAATTTTTTTCAATAAAACCCGATTATACATAAAGTAAATGGGGGCTATTCACATGATTAGTTTTTGATGATAAGTTGTGACAGATTCTCAAAATATAGGTTGCAATGTATCGGGGATTTGTGAAAACAGGTGCCCCTTGAGTTTAACATGGAACATGAAGATGGATATTTTTCATGGCTGTTTTGAACCTCGGTCGTCTAAATGTAGCCTTATTCTCAGCATCCAGTATGCTAATTAATCTCTATACCAGGCAGTATTGATTGCTCAGGGATGGTCCGGGCTAGAGAAAAAATTCCAAATGTGCTGAAATTAGTGAAGCAACTATTGAAGGATCCAAAGAGTCGAATTGCTGGAGGTGATGAAAGGTCTTTTGTAAGGCATTTTCCACTCTACTATTCATGCAATTTCTCGGCATAATCAGCATGAATATACCCCCTATGGTGCTTCTCTTGTTGCAATCACCATATACAGGGTTATTACAATACATAAGAAAATGATGGCGCTGCATCAAGTAGTACAGAAAGAAGTGAACCTGGGATACTTACCTGGTTGATTTGTTCATCCTATTACTACACTGTTTAAGGAAAATGTTTGTTTTTGTACGGTGTTAGCCAGTGGGTAGGAAATATAAAAACAAAAAACTTGAGAATCTTCAGTAGTTGATAGCTTTTTTAATGGCTAACTAATAATGATGACAGATTACGTTTCGAAGCTCTGGGCTTCTTCAGGTATATCTAAAAACAATTTCTTAAGGATGCATATTTATGTACAAAAGGACACTCAGGAATAGAATTCTAGGAGGGAGGGTGGAAGAAGGTTATTGTTTATTGGTACATACAAATAAACAATTCATCAGTTTGCAATGTTCTTATCAGTTCAAAGAGTCGTCTTTTATGGCTGTCTCAGTTCAGTGATTTCTGTAGGATGCCATGAACCCATGTGACAGATTTATCCCTTCTTGCAATGTTTTTTAGTAGGGTCATAAACTTGTACTCATAAATCCGTCTCTCTTTCCTTGATTTAAAATTTCCTCTTAAAACCAAAATTTTCATGTCATTGGTGATATTATGATCTTCATTGCTGAAATGTTTTGACACGGGAAGGTCCATTCTATGGTCTCTAAGTGTGTGATGGTGTAAATTCATCCGCATTCTAAGCTTCTGACCAGTCTCTCCAATATACAATTTTTCAGTGCATATTATTAAATACACTGCATTAGGTGTGTTACAGGTGAAGGTACCTGGCATTTTATGTTCCCTGTTAGAATTTGGTATCTCTAGCTTGTCAGTGGTCAGTATGTGAGGGCAGGTTTTGCACCTCTTTGGTCCATATGAAAATGTTCTTATGTTAGTTGGAGGTCTACAGCCAGGCTATCAGATACCATTGCATATGTTCAGACCCTGCAGATAGAGACAAACACCTTGGGGGGCCTCAAAAATACATTCTTGAGGCAGGGTTACCAACCAAGAACTATTGTAAACCAAATCACCATGGCCACGAGAATACCAAGATCAGAATTATTAAAATACAATACCAAACAGGAAAACAATCAGGTGCCCCTGGTCGTCACATATAACCCACACCTGGAGATGCTTAGAGGAATCACACGCAAATTACATCCACTACTGCAAAAAGACGACCGTCTAAAATCCATATTTCCAGACCCCCCTCTCCTGTGCTATAGACAGCCACCAAACCTCAGGAATATGGTTATTAGCAGCTCACTGTCACCTCCAACTAACACAGGAACATTTCCATGTTGACCGAAAAGGCGCAAAACCTGCCCTCACATACTGACCACTGACAAGATAGAGATACCAAATTCTAACAGGGAATATAAAATCCCAGGTACCTTCACTTGTAACACACCTAATGTAGTTTACTTAATAATATGCACCAAATGTTCCACTGAAAATTTGTATGTTGGAGAGACTGGTCAGAAGCTTAGAATGCAGATGAATTCACACCGTCACACAGTTAGAGAACAAAGAATGGACCTTCCCATGTCAAAACATTTCAGCAATGAAGATCATAACATCACCAATGACATGAAAAGTGTGGTTTTAAGAGGAAATTTTAAATCAAGGAAAGAGAGACAGATTTATGAGTACAAGTTTATGACCCTGCTTCAAACATTGCAAGAAGGGTTGAATCTGTCACATGGGTTCATGGCATCCTACAGAAATCACTGAACTGTGACGGCCATAAAAGACCAATTGGGTGAGCGCTTCTCCTTGCCAAACCTTCTGAAGATTTTGGTCCCAGTCTGTTGGGGCCATAAAAGACGACTCTTTGAACTGATAAGAACATTGCAAACTGATGAATTGTTTATTTGTATGTACCAATAACCAATAACCTTCTTCCACCCTCCCTCCTAGAATTTTATTCCTGAGTGTCCTTTTTCTACATTAATATGCATCCTTCAGGAATTGTTTTTAGATATGCCTGAAGAAGAAGCCCAGAGCTTCGAAACGTTATAATCTATCATCATTATTAGTTAGCCATTAAAAAAGGTATCAACTACTGCAGACTCTCAAGTTTTTTGATTTTATATTTCCTACATTGTTTAATTCAGTGTGGCTGCTGCTGTTTCCAAAAGTTGTCTCATCGCAAGGGTAAGTCAGAATGATGTTCAGCCAGAATAAGCTCAGTCAGCAATGAGAACCTTGAGCTTAAGTTGGATAACATCATTGAGCAGCTAAAGAGTCACAGTGACAATCTGGAGGATACAGTTCAAGGCTAGAGATCATAAATGCAGAATTTGTTTACGTACCTCCTGGGCTTCACTAATATAGTCCTCTCCTAGCTTGACAAATATCTAGATGTGATATTGGAACTCTTGTGCAATATGATATTACACAGGTTTAAACATACCTCCTGGTTTCATCAGGAGAACCTTAAGGGGACCTTGAGATACTTAAACAGCCCTAGCTAATTGATTGAGTTAAGTTGAGAAATACTCCATCTGGAGAGATGTGCCTTCATTTTCTACGCGGAGAACTGAATGTACATAGAACATTTTTGAAACCCTTTATCCTACAGCCAATATATCACCAATGGAGTCAGATAGATGTCTGTTTTTGTGTTATGGTGAGGTATTAGTTATAGTGTTTCTTTTTTGAATGTGGCTGGGGGCTTGTTGCACCAGCAAAGTGTAAGGGGACTAAGGTAGCCCCGTCATGGGTTATATGATTTTCAATGGATATTGTTATCTTAAACTATTTCTGAGTGCCTGATCGCAACATTGTATCTTGTTAATTATATATAAAATATTTAACAAAAAATTGGCATACGTTACAAACTTACAAATAGCATGAGCTTAGTCCGGAGGACGGTGTGTCTTCAGGCCAAATCGCAAGGCGACTCGGCCTGATGAATGAGCACCTCGCTTCTTTTTTCTGGTAGCCGGAAGAAACGACTCATGAAAAAAAGACCTGAGCAGCTCCCATTGATGGGTTTTGAGACAAATATGGCCTCTGACCAAAAAACTCTGTGTGAATTTACCCTTACACATATGCTATTGTGTGTGGGAGAGGTGTTTGTGACGTAGTGAACATATTTATTTATTTTTCTTACTTATATAGCATCAACATATTCCTCAGCGCAGAGCTTCAGGCTAAGGCCCCACTTAGTGGGCCACAGCTAAAGAGCGATGTGGGAAAATCTGTGTCAGAAAGCATCTGCCCACCTTCTGCTTCAATTATACCTGTAGGGAGATCACCAGCAATGTCTACAATCAGAGACAGTCTGATCGCAGTCATTTAAGTCTTTAGCCACACAAACTAACACAAAGGCATCACCATATTGACTAAGATCATACATCATGGGCAGTGACTAGTTTCTATGATAGTCGGAAGGCTACTGAAGGCTCCCAAGCCCATCGCTAGAAAACTACAATGGGAAAATCAAAATGGTAGAATCACTGTCTGTTCCCCCAAAAAAGTTGAACAAAAGCAGATCAAAATGTCAGACATTCCACCAAATGGTACAAATTAAATCTACAACTAGGGGCCACACGGTGGCTCAGTGGTTAGCACCACAGCCTTGCAGCGCTGGAGCCCTGGTGTTCAAATCCTGCCAAGGGCAAAAAGACATCTGCAAGGAGTTGGTATGTTCTCCCTGTGTTTGCATGGATTTCCATCCCATATTCCAAAAAGACACACTGATAGGGGAAAAAAATGTACATTGTGAGCTCTATGTGGGGCTCAAAATCTACATTTAAAAAAAAAATTAAAACTACAACTTTCCCTTCAAGAAAAAACCCCATTCACAGCACCATATACAGAAATATAAAATATGTTACAAGAGTGAGAATATGGAAACTCAAATTTTTATATTTTTAAAATTTTTAATTTGTAAAATGTATTAAAAAGTAGCAAAGATGATATAAATTTGGTGTTGCCATAATGCCATACCAATCAGTAGGTGAAGGTACTAGTTGGGGTAGTTGAATCCCCTATAACAGCTACTGTTCATAATTTCTATCATGAACCTCCTTATTTACCAGTTTTCCCAGTTAGAGGATGACATACACGTCTTTGAATAAATATGGGGTGGACACTTAGAAATAATTTCTATGCTTGATCCAAGGAATCTAAGTCAACGCTAGAGTAACTCAAGTGACAATCCATACAGCTTAATTTTAACATGTATTTGTGATATTACTTCTCTATGTTCTCTTATTTATTATTGGCTGTTGATACATTGTTTGGTAATGAAATCAAAATGATAAATATTACCAGACAATATCAAAATGTAACACTATCCAGCACAAAGGTGTTGGTGGACATGTCATTCATGCCCTCAATGCTCTCAAGGAAGAAAGCATACAGATTTTAGATATACACTTTTTTATTTGTTGTACCTGTGTAGAATTTCACTTTACTATAATTTGTCACTTCTGTTGTGTATATAGTGATGTGTATTAGAGGCAGTGTAGAAAGGGTTCCTCAGGTATACTTCTCAGGAGACGGAGTTCATCTTTCATAGTCGTGTGTAATTGCATCTGCTGGCTTTGGAAACAGGTACACATTCAATGTTGGCACTTAGTGACAGGGGTAAGAGGTTCATCTGTAACACTTACGGTATATCCAGTGACTGGGTCACTGTTATAGGAGCTATCTCACAAGCTCACTTGGTAACATGCATGAGAGCACTTAGCCTAGAAATAACATCTTGTGTTGATCGTATCTCACTGTATCATGAACAATATAAACTTTTCACCCCTATGGTTTGTTTTGGTGAATGTGTTAACTTCTTTCCACCCATTGTTTCCAAACAACTTTATGATCCAACATGACTGGACTATAAACCTATCTACCGTGTGATTTACCAAAAGAGTATCTGCAATATTACCAAATACAAGGCTATTAATAATGTGGTTTTCTATTGAGATACTCCAGAAAGTTTGGGGAAAGATGCTTGTTTTTTTTGTTTTTGTTTTTGTTTTTGTTTTTTTAGACACATATGGTGGCTATATTGGAAAAAGCAATGGTTTATTATTTTGATGACTTGTAAGTACTTGTTATTTGGGAGACACAGTGGCCGTGTGAGCCTAATTGAAAAGTGATGAACTGTTGAAAAATTAGAATATCTTCTGAAATGGAAAGGATTCTATGACCCTTAGAACATTTGGGAAGCAAAAAAGAACCTGGATTATCCTGTTGGTTCTCCCTGTATTGGAGCACATGCCACATCAGCATTGTGTTAGTGGAGTGACAATTTACAGAATTTAAAGAAACATTTGGGACACGCTATCAGTGTGCCTACTGCCTAATTTTGTAACGAAAAAAAGTGTGTATACACAAATACCGACACTGGCGCCTCCAGACGCTGTAGTATACACCCTTAATAGGGTAATGGGAATCACCAGGGAGGTACAATAGGATGTTCCCTGTAATTGGTATGGTAAACTGGACTGTCTTCTAAAGGTGATCATGAGGTAGAAGATGTTCTTCTTCTGTTTTTTTTTAAAAAAAATGTAGATTGTGAGTCCCAGATAGAGCTCATAATGCACATTTTTCCCTAGCAGTATGTGTTTTTTTTTATTTTTGGAATATGGGATGGAAATCCATGCAAACACGGGGAGAACATACAAACTCCTTGCAGATGTTTTTTTTTTTTTTTTTTTTTTTTTTGCCCTTGGTGGGATTTGAACACCAAGACCCAGTGTTGCAAGGCTGCAGTGCTAACCACTGAGCCGCCATGTGGCCCCAGTCTTCTTCTTCTAACAGACCAGTTATCCACTGCATTATGTCTGTGGTTAGATGCATGCAGTAATCATCACTTGTATACTACTGCTGAAACTAACATTCCAGCATATGAAACAGTGCAACGGTGTTGGTAAGCATTTTAACCCCTTAACGACATATGTACTACTAGAGAGCTGAAGCCGGCACAGATCTAATGATGTATATACATAACACCAATTACTGTTAAGAATCAGGGGGACATACATTGGCACCCTTCCCCATCACTGCAATTGCAGTTGGGTAATAGCAGCCAGTTCAAATTAACAGTAACTGCCCTGCTCACGTCTACTCCCTCAGGGAATGGAGAACAGCACAGTTACTGAGCTGCACTGTGAGCCTCCGGTAGCGCCTCCTGTTAATAAACTCAACTCCTATAGTACCTCCCTGGCATTACCATCTCTCTCTCCCTCCATCCCTCCTTCCACCACTGTCTCCCTACTTTTTTTGTTGTTTCATTTCTGTGTCCCCTTTTTCCTCTTTTTCTGTTTAGAATTAGAATGTTAGAAAAAAAAATAAAATATATATATATATATATATATATATATATATATGTATATAACTAATTCTAATTTGGTTAGAATTAGTTAGATAGGTAGAAGTCTTTATCCGTAGCTATAGAACTATAGCTGTTAAATATCTTGTAGGACATGGTCTAGACCACAGTTATTTTTTAGCACATGACCTGTCCCCTGCAGCACTGAGCACTGGTCAGTAACATATATTACTGACTGGCATCTGCTCAATTTTTAGCTGCAGAATGTTTTTTTTCTAATAATGTAGTAATAGAATAAAATAAAAAAGCTTTTAGGGTAGAGTCTGTCTAGATACATTTATTTATACTGCAGTTAAATTATTTTAGCTCACAAGCCATCTCCTTGTATGTGTTTTGTTTTGTTTTAATTATAAAAAATATAATTAAATTAGTTAGAATTGCTATGTAGCTAGGTAGCTTTTAGGACAGGCTCTTATAGTTTTTTTCTGTTATAATTTTAATATATATATACCTGTTAAAGCATAACATACCCCCAACGTTTTTAATAAGGGTTCAATACCAAGTTTGAATAAATTTCAATACACACATAAAACGCAACGCAACGCAAATACAAACATCCCAAAGACTGTATTCAGCAGAATATGCCTTAATGGCTTCTGACACTTATAAGGCCAGTGAGGGAGAAAAGGAAGATGCCCCATTCCTCTATTTCTACAAGTTTGTAAGTTTTATAATGTCTGAGATATAATGGTTTCATGTGACCCCTCCCCTCATTTGCTCTACATTTTACACAGCCCGTACTGCAAACCCATACTCCATAAAAATTAACTCGAGTAAGAGGCAGGAACAGCTCTCAATACAGAAACAAGAGAAAAGATGAAGAAGTGCAGGATTTCACAGAAAGGATCCAAAATTTGGTAAAAAAATAAAAAATACTGCCAGAAATTCAAAAGTTGCCTGAAAATTTAGTTTAAATATTGCCTTAAATTCCACCAATACCTGCCCAGAAATTGGGCACAGTATAGCATTAAATGTACAAAATGTGTGAGAGCAGCTCAGGGTACACCCACAAGTTTAGGGTTTATAAGGGAAGAAACATCCGATTTCAGCCCCCAGAATGCCCCAATCCTAGGAGTTCATGGGAAAATAGTGTGAGGTTTGCTGCACCCATTGTTGGACCAAAATTATCACCTATATGTGGTTAACTTCTACAGCAGCATCCCAAACTTTAGGTGTCTCTGTTCCAGAGGAACTGCAGCTTTTGGGACAGTGAGGCCTTCCTAGGACACAGCTTGCACAGCCCTCAGAAGGGATGAGGGCAGGGTGGCCTGCAATGAGAACATGCTATTGGTTAAAGGGGTTGTCCACTTTCAGACAAATATTGAGAGATAAATGTTATGTTTTGTATAATAAAAAGTTGTCCAAATTCCCAATATACTTTCTGTATCAATTCCTCACAATTTTCTCAATCTCTGCCTTCTGTCATTCATTCTGCTTACCTCTAGTGGCTAAAACTCTGCCCATGGTCATGTGATATACGGTCCATTGTCATGTGATGAGCACACAGGTGTTTCTCGTTAGTCACAGCACAGTAATCAGACATCTGCCTGGTAACGAGCAGTGCACCTGTGTCCTCATCACATGACTATGGACCGTTGTGATGAATGACCCAGAGTTATGTTTTTTTTTCACTGCCTTCCCAGATATATTTCCCTTTTGCCCTGTTAATTTACTCGACCTGATTAGCAAGATGCCAGAGATAGTGTCCAATTGTCCAAGCCTAATTCCTCCCTGGAGGTAGCTTGGCTCATCCCTTGTCTCAACCTGGGCACAGCATTGTCAAGATTATGCTAACTTTGTTATTCTTAGCAAGGGGTGTCTGGGATCAGTGGACTGAGAGCCTTGCTATCACCTTTTAGCAGACAACCTGACTCCACAGGACATCTGCAAAGAGTTATGACCATATATAGTCATACTGGTACAAGGTGAAGAGGAGAGTGGAGATATATTGTCATACATAACAAGACCCCAGGGTCTTGTTGTTCTTCCTGGACTGCTGGAATGCATCACAAAGTGCTGTGATGCTGTGGAAGCTAATCACTTGGACTAAGGTCTCTATTGCCTATGGAGATACCATGCACCCTGGACTATTCTGCTAATGGCATAGTCAAACCCTTACCACCTAAGGGTTACTTATGGACTCTAACTACTTATGGACTCTAAAGGACTGTGCCCTGGATTTCATGAGGTGAACTCCGGAGACCCAACTGGGTATTATAATTCTGTTTCTTTCTTTCCTTCTTTTTATCTTACTGCACTGTAACATACCTTTCTGTAACCATATAAGCTTGTATCCGCTAGCATATATCTCTATGTATGTTGGTTGTCTAGTATTGACCCTCTTGGGTTAATAAATATAAAACTTTAGAAAGCTCGTCTCATAATATCCTATCAGACCCGGTCCCTCTCTCAGGGATGGTAAAGGTAAGAAGATGATCGCAATTTTGCCCGTGGCAAGGCCACGTGGGCCAGAGGCTGGGTCAAAGTGGCTTTGGCAAGGCGAGAGCCTTCACATTGGTGTCAGCAGTGGGATATAGGATAACAGTGTTGTGGGTTCGGTATAACTCAAGCATTGTGGATTGGTGCGGCAATCCTATGATTCGAGCCCGGTACTAGAACAAGCTGTATATACGGTGAAAGTGTGATTCAGTGCTGTTTCCTCCTTTCTCTTTGTCTATCCTATCCTCTGTTCTGTTAGACCGTCCAGCAGATGGCTAGTGGTCTGAGGAGCAGAACCAGGGAGTTACAACAACTTGAGTCCAGTGGCACTGAGCAGGTGGCTGGGGAGCAGACAGAAGCCACTGTGCAAGATATGGAGGAGAGCACAGCAGAACTCCTCGTGCCTAGGACTAATTCTTTTAATGGACCCAGCAGTCCTGGGTCTATGGAGGGAATAGACTTTTCTTTGCAACTGGCCCTACAATAGTTGGGCCCCAGTGACCCTAATGCTCGCCTACAGTTGATCCTTGAATATCAAAGGGCTGCGAGAGCCACAGCAGAGCATCAGGCGGAAAGAGAAGAGGCAGCAGCTGTGAGGGCACATCAGTTAGAAATGGTCCAGCTGCAAATGTCTAACAGCCCTTCTCAAGGCCAAGATGGCCGTGCACAGAGGCCTCACCAAGAGGATTTTCCAGTCTTGGAGCCAGATGGAGACTTGGACAAGTTCTTGCAGGGATTTGAAAAGGTATGCAAACAGCATCAACTCCCAGAAGCAGAATGGGTCCGTTACTTGACTTCTCGGTTGAGGGGTAAAGCGCTGGATGCCTACATGAGTGTACCAGCTGACAGGGACCAAGACTATCAGGCGGCGCTGATCGAGAGATACCAGCTCACACCAGAGGCGTATCGCCTAAAGTTCCGGGGGATACAGAAGAAATCTACAGAGAGCTATGCGGATGCAACGGCCCGGATGTGCCTGTTGTTCCAGCAGTGGACGGATGGCAAAACCGTCACCACCAAGGAGGAACTCGCCGACATTATGCTCCAGGAACAGTTGTTGAATTTCTGTCCCGAGGAGGTGCAACAGTACATCTTGGACCAGGAACCCAAGGATTTTCATGCTGCTGCAGCATTGGCAGATCGTTATGTTGACAACCGGATGTCTCGGAAGCCTGCCAGCAACAGCTGGGGAGGGGGGTAAGACAAACTCGGCCCGAGGGGTCCCGCTACTTCCCCGGCCCCAAAAACTGTGGGCACCCTGGTGACCTCCTACAAGCCCCAAGGAGAGGTCCGGCGGTGTTATGCCTGTAACCAGCCAGGACATATCAGGCAGGAGTGCCCCAACTGCCCTAAAGACCCCCCCTGTTCCCCGGTCTACCGCAGCTGGCCCATCTGTGTATTTGGTTGGGGGTTTGGGGGCTCCATCCAATGCTAATTGTCAACCAGTTACTGTGGGGGATAAAGTGGTCATGGGATTTCGGGACACTGGGGCTGATGTTAGCCTGGTGCAACCTGATGTGGCCCCGCTGGATAGTATCATCCCTGGGAAAACTCTGACCCTGAGGGGTATTGGACAAGAACGTCTCACCGTGCCCATGGCTTGGGTCCATCTGGACTGGGGTGCCGTAAAAGGAATGTGGGAGGTGGATGCCTGACCTGCCCGCTAATGTACTGTTGGGGACTGACTTAGGGCCCCTGATATCCCATTATGGGGTGGAAGTTGCTCAAAATGGTTGTGATACTCTGCCTGCTAATGTTGATGATGCTAAGGATAATGCTGTCAATGCCAATGTCAATTTTGATGTGTTTCCTGTAACTGTTGTTGATGTATCAGGTGGTCAGGTGAGTCGTGGCGGTCTCAGGGATACTCCGGGTCTGGGACCGACTGCAGACGTTGCGTTGGTCACCCGCAGCCAGCTGGCTAAAGAGGTGGAAGGTACCCCAGCTCCGGGACCGCTCCTTCCACCGCCCGGAGATGGTACTGAGATCGCCGTGGCTAGCCCTACCACCCTAGGGCCGGATGAGTCCGGCAGGTATGAAACATGCTTGTCCCTTCTGTCTAGCTCCAGTCAGAAATTCAGGGACGTGGTCCAGGCTGATCCCAGTCTGGATGCATTGAAGGAGTGTGCCGCTCGACATCCCTTGGAAACGGACAAGGAACGCGTGTTCTGGGAGCAAGGGAGGTTGTACCGGGAAGCCAGTGCCTTTCAAGTGTGCTGTCTGCTAGAGTCGTGGGAAGGAGACTCAGCCATCCCAGGTGTGCCAGTCATGGAGTATATCCTGCAATTCCATGACCAAATGCAGACTATGGCGCAGCTGGTGCATGACAACATGGTCCAGGCCCAGGCTGACCAGAAGCACTGGTATGATCAGAATGCCCGCGAGAAAAATTACCAGCCGGGGCAGAAGGAATGGGTCCTAGCCCCAGAGCCCCCTGACAAGCTTCAGGCAAAGTGAGCGGGTCCATGCATCATGCACCAACAAGTCAACAGCGTCAGCTATCTGGTCACGATTGATCCGGACCGGAAAAGGCGCAAGGTCTTCCATGTCAACATGATGACGGATCATCATGACAGGGAAGCCAGTGCCTTTCCGGTGTGCAGTCTGCTAGAGGAGGGGGAGGAGGACGGCCATGTTGACTGACTTGCTCATTTTAGGGGAGGGGAGTTCCCCAGGGAGGCCCAGGTGAACCCTCCTAGCAGAGGTCCAGCAATATAATTATGACATCTGCCACAAGCCCAGCCGGGCCCATGGCAATGCCGATGGTCTGTCCCATTGCGGTAAGGCTGCGAAGGTGTGTGAGGAGGAGGAAAGTAGGGTCCTCCTTCCTCTCAGCACGCTCTAAAAGGGGGAGGTGTGATGAATAGCCCAGAATTATGGTTTATGGGCCATTGTGGTTATGGCCCAGATATATTTCCATTTTGCCCTGTTAATTTACTCGACCTGATTAGCAAGATGCCAGAGATAGTATCCAATTGTCCAAGCCTAATTCCTCCCTGGAGGTAGCTTGGCTCATCCCTTTATCTCAAACTGGGCACAGCATTGTCATGATTGTGCTAACTTCGTCATTCTTAGCAAGGGGTGTCTGGGATCAGTGGAGTGAGAGCCTTGCTATCACCTTTTAGCAGACAACCTGACTCCACAGGACATCTGCAAAGAGTTATGACCGTATATAGTCATACTGGTACAAGGTGAGGGGGAGACCTGCCCACCTTGCTGACTTTACCGTGGAAGGGAGCTGAGTGGAGATATATTGTCACACATGACAAGACCCCAGGGTTTTGTTGTTCTTCCTGGACTGCTGGAATGTGTCACGGAGTGCTGTGATGCTGTGGAAGCTAATCCCTTAGACTAAGGTCTCTATTGCCTATGGAGATACCATGCACCCTGGACTATTCTGCTAATGGCGTAGTCAAACCCTTACCACCTAAGGGTTACTTATGGACTCTAACTACTTATGGACTCTAAAGGACTGTGCCCTGGATTTCATGAGGTGAACTCCGGAGACCCAACTGGGTATTATAATTCTGTTTCTTTCTTTCCTTCTTTTTATCTTACTGCACTGTAACATACCTTTCTGTAACCATATAAGCTTGTATCCGCTAGCATATATCTCTATGTATGTTGCTTGTCTAATATCGACCCTCTTGGGTTAATAAATATAAAACTTTAGAAAGCTTGTCTCATATTATCCTATAAGACCTGGTCCCTTTCTCAGGGTGAAAGCGGACGGTAAAGGTAAGAAGGTGATCACAATTTTGCCGGTGGCAAATCACATGACCATGGTCAGACTTTTATCCAACAAGCAACATGATACCTGAAACAGATTCTAGCAAAAACTTCCCTCCAAAATCCTAATAATGTTCCTTCATTTCTGTACCCTACTGTGTGCCCATACATTAGTTTACGTCCATCCCCTGTAGAAATGCAAAAAATGGGGTTAAAGCAACATTTATACCCCATAAATTTTACATTTTCATGGCTCAATTCTAATAAACACATTGAAGGTCAAATTCTTTACTATGTTGGTGCAACACAGTGGCTTAGTGGTTAGCACTGCAGCCTTGCTATACAACACTGTAGTCCCGGGTTCAAATCCCATCAGAAATAACATCTGCAAGGAGTTTGTATGTTCTCCCCATGTTTGCGTGGATTTCCTCCCATTTTACAAAGACATACTTAATTGAAAAAAAAAAGTATATTGTGATCCATATATATATCTATCTATCACAATCTACATTAAAAAACAAAAAGTAGTTTAGGGGTCTAAGTTCACAAATTTTAATTGTTTTGGCACTTTGGTGGCTCTGCAAATGGGATATGGTGCCTGAAAACTATTCTAGTAATCTGCCTTTCAAAAGCCAATTAGCACTCTTTCCATTTCAAGTGTTGCCATGTGCTTGTACATCAGTGTATATATGGGGGAATTGTCATGTACAGGAGAAATTGTGTAACAAAATGTTGGGTGCAAATTCTCTTTTAACCCCTTGAGGGATGAAAAAATTGGAACTAAAGTGATATTTTATTTTAAAAAAATAATCATTTTTATTTTCACATCCCAGTGATAAAAAAAAAAATTTGTAAAACAGCTTTGGGGTCAAACTGCTCACCATACCCCTTGATAAATTTCTTGAAGGATCTAGTTTCCAAAATTGGGTCATTTGGGGGGGGGGTTTCTATATTCCAGCAAAATCTGCCCTCCAGAACCTCAATAGTGCTCTCTCTATTTTCTACTCTACTGTGTGCGCCCATATATCAGTTTACATCTACTTGTGAGAAAATGTCATGCTTGTGAGAAATTGCACAGCAGATTATAAGATGCATTTTCTCCTTTAACCCCTTGTGAATTAGTAAATTCTACGGCTAAATTAATATATTAATAACAGAAATTGAAATGTTTACATTTCATCTCCATTTTTGTTTAATTCCTGTGAAATTTTGAAAAGGTTAAAGGAGCTTTATCATTGGGAAAAGTCATTCTTAACTGAACATATACTTGCATAGTCTTTAGAAAGGCTATTCCACACATACCTTTTGTATGTTAATATATGTTATATGTTAAATGTTGCTAACACCTAACCCCCCCCCCCAATAACGTCCAGTTGGACTCAGTTCCGACTGGACATTTTAACCCTTTCGATCGCACCATCAAACATCATGGCGCGATCAAAAGAGATCTGCCAGCTATATGTCCCAATCGGCACCCCAATCGGGGGGTGCCAGTATCAGTAAAAGGCAGCCTGGGGTCTGCCCAGTGACCCCAGACTGCCTGGAGCCCCCACATACCTGGTTGATCCTGCCGGGCGATGGAGGAAGTGAGCTGATGTGTTTTGCAAGTTACAATTGCAGAATCATTTGATGCTTTCATCAAATCATCAACTGTCCATAACAATCTGTACAATAAAATTTAAATAATATTTAATGTACACGGTGAACATCGGGAAAAAAAAACCCAGAAAAAACCCTCCGGAAGTAATGATTTTTCATCATCTCACCTTACAAATCCTACTAATATTATAAAGGTGAAAGTTTATGTGTTTGGATGTTTGTGGGTTTGTGTGTTTGGATGTTTGGATGCTTGTTCCTCAATCACAGCCAAACGACTGAATGGATTTTGTTGAAATTTCACACACACCGACATATTACCCAGGAAGGAAGGATAGGCTACTCTAAATGTGGGTCACTCACCCTAAATCGCCACCGCGACCCTTAAAAGTTCACTCCGGCTCTGCTGCAGGAGCTGGCATTACACCAGCCCAGGTCTTTCCACGCACTTCCTATTGGTGCATGGCAGGGTGTGGGTGGGCTCATGCCGGCAGATGTTGCGGCCTAGACAGCATGCACAAGATGAGTCCAGCAGGGTGGGGGGTAGCCGGTGTCTGCAACGATCATCCCCATTAACCCTAACAGCGCCTCAGTCACAGCTGACCGAGGCGCCATTTCCTCCGACGGCATGTGGGCGCTGCGATATTCCTTCTCTGCTATGTTCCTTCTACGTGCCGGCACCTGGACCAAGCAACGGAGCTGGCGTCACATTGCTATGGCAGCCTGAAGCCTTGCGCAGGATCCCCAGCCTGTCGGTCTTTTGCTCCTACTGCACCCTATGCTATGTAGCCTGCAATAGACACGCTGCTATTATGCAATGCACAGCATAAAACCGGCGCTTCTACTGCAGGCTACGTAGCATAGGCTGCAGTAGGAGTGAAAGACTGACAGACCGGGGACCCTGCGCAACGCTCCTGGCAAAAAAACGCCGCTTCTATTGCACCCTATGAAGCGCCAGTATTCTGCAATGCATGGCATAAAACCGGCACTTCTATTGCAGGCTATGCTACGTGGCCTGCAATCGAAGCACCTATATTATGCAATGCATTACAATGCATTACCATTGTAATGCATTGCATTACTAATCACACACCCTGGGGTTCAAGACCCCTAGAGAAACACATACATACTGTGAAACACATACATCTTACAGTCCTATGAAAAAGTTTGGGCACCCCTATTAATCTTAATCATTTTTAGTTCTAAATATTTTGGTGTTTGCAGCAGCCATTTCAGTTTGATATATCTAATAACTGATGGACACAGTAATATTTCAGGATTGAAATGAGGTTTATTGTACTAACAGAAAAGGTGCAATATGCATTAAACCAAAATTTGACCGGTGCAAAAGTATGGGCACCTCAACAGAAAAGTGACATTAATATTTAGTAGATCCACCTTTTGCAAAGATAACAGCCTCTAGTCGCTTCCTGTAGCTTTTAATCAGTTCCTGGATCCTGGATGAAGGGATTTTGGACCATTCCTCTTTACAAAACAATTCAAGTTCAGTTAAGTTTGATGGTCGCCGAGCATGGACAGCCCGCTTCAAAGCATCCCACAGATGTTCAATGATATTCAGGTCTGGGGACTGGGATGGCCATTCCAGAACATTGTAATTGTTCCTCTGCATGAATGCCTGAGTCGATTTGGAGCGGTGTTTTGGATCATTGTCTTGCTGAAATATCCATCCCCGGCGCAACTTCAACTTCGTCACTGATTCTTGAACATTATTCTCAAGAATCTGCTGAAACTGAGTGGAATCCATGCGACCCTCAACTTTAACAAGATTCTTGGTGGTGGCATTGGCCACACAGCCCCATAGCATGATGGAACCTCCACCAAATTTAACAGTGGGTAGCAAGTGTTTTTCTTGGAATGCTGTTTTTTTTTTTGGACACCATGCATAACGCCTTTTTGTATGACCAAACAACTCAATCTTTGTTTCATCAGTCCACAGGACCTTCTTCCAAAATGAAGCTGGTTTGTCCAAATGTGCTTTTGCATACCTCAGGCGATTCTGTTTGTGGCGTGCTTGCAGAAACGGCTTCTTTCTCATCACTCTCCCATACAGCTTCTCCTTGTGCAAAGTGCGCTGTATTGTTGACCGATGCACAGTGACACCATCTGCAGCAAGATGATGCTGCAGCTCTTTGGAGGTGGTCTGTGGATTGTCCTTGACTGTTCTCACCATTCTTCTTCTCTGCCTTTCTGATATTTTTCTTGGCCTGCCACTTCTGGGCTTAACAAGAACTGTCCCTGTGGTCTTCCATTTCCTTACTATGTTGCTCACAGTGGAAACTGACAGGTTAAATCTCTGAGACAACTTTTTGTACCCTTCCCCTGAACAACTATGTTGAAAAATCTTTGTTTTCCGATCATTTGAGAGCGGGCTGTCCATGCTCGGCAACCATCAAACTTAACTGAACTTGAATTGTTTTGTAAAGAGGAAAGGTCCAAAATACCTTCATCCAGGATCCAGGAACTGATTAAAAGCTACAGGAAGCGACTAGAGGCTGTTATCTTTGCAAAAGGAGGATCTACTAAATATTAATGTCACTTTTCTGTTGAGGTGCCCATACTTTTGCACCAGTCATATTTTGGTTTAATGCATATTGCACATTTTCTGTTAGTACAATAAACCTCATTTCAATCCTGAAATATTACTGTGTCCATCAGTTATTAGATATATCAAACTGAAATGGCTGTTGCAAACACCAAAATATTTAGAACTAAAAATGATTAAGATTAATAGGGGTGCCCAAACTTTTTCACAGGACTGTAGGTAGGGACTAAGGGTGGCGCGGATGAAGTTACGGGTAATGCTAATATGCTATAAAAAGTGATCAAAAAGTCATATGTACCCCACACATTGTCCCCAAATAAGCCCCCAACCAACACTGTCAACGAAAAATAAAAATGTTTTGCCTCTCAGAAGTTGGCGATGCAAAAATCATTCACTTATGTCCCCAAATGTGTTTTTGTTATGCAGAATTAGTATTGCATAAAAAAATAATATAATGTAGCGCTGTAATCGTACCGACCCGCAGAATAAAGGTCACATATTAATTATACTGTATGCTGCATGGCAAAAAATTAAAAAGGTAAAACTCAATGCCAGGATTGATTTTTTTTTTTTAAATCCAGCAAGAAAGCGTTAATAAAATGTACCGTATATACTCGAGTATAAGCCGACCCAAATATAAGCCGAGGCCCCTAATTTTACCACAAAAAACTGGGAAAACTTATTGACTCGAGTATAAGCCTGGGGGGGGAATGTAGCAGCTACTGGAAAATTTCAAAAATTAAAATGGTCTGAGTTTTTGGGTGCAGTAGTTGCTTGGTGCTGGGGAAGGGGAGGGGGTGTTTTGGTTGTCTGTCTGCCCCTTCCCTGAGCTTGAGGACTGAGTTTTTTTCCCCAACTTGGAATTCAGCCTGGCTGAATATAGGGTATCTGCAGTGCTCCTAGTAACCCCTTCCCAACTGAAAAGGAGCACTGCAGATATCCTATATTCAGTAGACTGGGCACTTTCAGACACAGGGATACCCAATATGTACTGTTTCACAGTAATTTTCTACTTTTATATGTATTCTAGCGAAAGGAGTGATTTAGAACTTTTATTTACTTTATTTTTTTATTATACCTTTTTAAAGCTTCTTTTTTTTTCCCACTATTTTATGGGAGATTCTATACATTACTATTGCGGCTGGTCATAGACCCCCCCCACACACACACACACACAAAAAAACAAAAAAAAACCTATTGTTTTTGCTTGACTCGAGTATAAGCCGAGGGGGGGCTTTTTCAGTACAAAAACTGTGCTGAAAAATTATACTGCTATAATGCTTATACTCGAGTATATACGGTATTCGATAAGCTTTAGGCACCCAAAAATTGTGTAATTACAAAATACATCTCATCCCACAAACAACAAGCACTTATATGGCCACGTCACCAGAAAAATAAAAAAAATATAGCATCTAGCAATGTGAAGACAAAACCCCCAAAAATCGCCAAATCATTAGAACACAACTGACTGCGGCAGAAAGGGAATATATAAGCTGCAGTGGCGTAACTACCGCCGTAGCAGCAGAGGCAGCTGCCACAGGGCCCGGGACATTAAGGGCCCGGTGACAGCCGCTACCGCTGCTATCATTATACAGTATAATGATTGGCGGCCCGGGAGAGGTAAGAAACACAAAAAGCACTGTTACTCACCTCTCAACGATCCGGGCAGGCTTCGGCCTAGTCGTCTGACATCTCATGACCCCGGCCTGCGTCCCGGGTCATGTGATGTCTGACGTCATTGAAGATGGACTACTTCGGAGGCTGACAGCGTAGGAGCCGGGAGATAGGTGAGTAACAGAGTTTTTTTTTTTTTTCTTATAAATTCTTTATTTATGAAAATAAGATCACAGAGGAGAGAAAATAGAAGTTATAAGTTATAACAACAAACAATCATAGGACAAAACAAGGGGGACCCAATTGCAGTAAGGATCGCCAGTCAAATTCAAGGGCCGGACCTCACCACAACCAACAATACGGGGGAGGGGCGGCCATGACAATGTCAAACCAGAAAATGAAGGGGGGGACGGAAGAGGAACGGGAGGGAGCGAGGGAAAGCATCTAGGAGAGGGGACAGAGGGATGAGCCAGAGAGGGAGGGGGGGGAAAGGAAAAACGGGGGGAGCTGTCAGGGAGGAGAGGGGAGGGGGGGAGCCCCGGGACACACCCGCCACCAGAACTCACTCACAGCCCATTATGGCTCTGTATTGACCGGAACCCTGGAAAAGGATCCAGGGGGTCCAAGCCTTCAGAAAGACATCATAGGCGTCTCGCAGGGACGCTGTGAGGTCCTCCATAGCCTTGAGATCCTCCACTTTGCGAAGCCAGTGGCGAAGGGACGGGGGATTAGGGGACTTCCATAAGGCCGGGATGCAAGCCCTAGCTGCATTAATCAAGTGTCGAGCTGCCGACTTTCGGTAGACCTTGCGGGGGGATCCAGAAAGGTGAAGTTGGAAGCAGGCAGGGGTGTTAGGAAGATCAGTCTGGAAAATCTGAGACGTTAAACGATGGACACCATCCCAGAACACAGAGGTTTTTTTAATGTTTTTCTCCCCCTGGGTCTCCGATTATTATACTCTGGGGTCTGAAAAGACCCCAGAGTATAATAATTGTTTATGGGTGTCTATAGTGGAACATAATACTGTGTAGAGGGGCCACTATGGGGGATAATACTGTGTGGAGGGGCCACTATGGGGGATAATACTGTGTTCATGGGCCACTATGGGGGATAATACGGTGCGGAGGGGCCACTATGGAGATAATACTGTGTGCAGGGGCCACTATGGGGGATAATACTGTGTGGAGGGGCCACTATAGGGGATAATACTGTGTGAAGGGGCCACTATGGGGGATAATACTGTGTGGAGGGGCCACTGAGGGAAATAATAGTGTGTGCAGGGGCCACTAAGGGACATAATACTGTGTGCAGGGGCCACTATGGGGTATAATACTGTGTGCAGGGGCCACTATGGGGCATAATAGAGCGCACAGGAATGCGTAGGAGGGGGTCGGTCGAGGTCTTCGGCGTCGGTGTCAGTCGGGGGGGGGGCCATGTCAAAAGTTCGCCACAGGGCCCCGCCATTCCTAGTTATGCCACTGATAAGTTGTGTGATCGTATATCAGGGGACACCCCAGCTTATGAGGGAAAAGACATCAGAAGTGACCCCCAGAGTGACTCCCACAATCATAGGATCTACTGGGACATAGTACGGAATTTGGTGTTAGCAATGTCCTCCGCACAGCTTACATATTCCCTCTTCACCATCCGTTGTACAGTCACTTCTGGGATACTATTACTCACTACACTCCCTGATAAATTCTTTGAGAGGTGCAGTTTTCAAAATTTCACTTCTTTGGGGAATCCACTTTTCTGGTACCTTACAGGCTCTAGAAACATGACATGGTGTTCAGATACCAAACACCTGAATCTGTACTCCAAAAGCCGCATAGCGCTCCTTCCCATCTGCGCCCTGCTGTGTGCCCAAACTGCAGTTTATGTCACATGTATGACACTGGTGTACCCGGGATAACGTACGTAATGACATATAAAGTGATATTGTGTTATTAGCCAGCCAGGTACAGGTACAGCCAGACACAGAAGGGAAGAAGGGTTATTGGGATTTTGGAGCACAAACAGTTTGGTTTTTGGACACCATGACACTTGCAGAGCTGAAATGCCAGTAAAGTGGAATCCCCTGATATGTGACCTTATTTTGGAAACTACACCCCTGAAGGATTTCTCCAGGGGTACAGAGAGCATTTTTAACCCCCAAGTGTTGCTATAATTTATTATCCATAAATGAATACAAAGCTGATTGTGAAAGGTGAAAATGACAATTTTTCCAGGAATACGTCATTTCAGTGCGTAATATGTTGTGCAAATCTCTGGAAATTTTTCATTTTTAACGTCTCATTATCAGCTGCGATTTCATATCTGGAAACTAAATAAATGCAACACTCAAGGGTTAAAAATGCTCGCTACTTAATAAAATCTGTGAATCAGCTGTGAGGTCAAAGTGCTCACTATACCCCTTGATGAATTTTGTGAGGGGTGTAGTTTCTAAAATGGGATTTTTATGGGGTTGCCATTGTTTTGGTCCTCTAAGGACTCTGCAAATGAGACATGGCGCATTAAAACTATTCCAGCAAAATCTGCTGTTCAAACACCCTGTGTCGCTCCTTCCCTTCCATGCGCTGCCGTGTGCCCAAAAATCAGTTTACACCCACATGTGGGGGATTTCTGTGCTCGGGAGAAATTGCATGATAAACTGCCAGATGCATTTCCTACTTTAACCTTTTTTGAATGTGTCTAAAAGTGTTTTTTTTTAGGTCTAAATGAATGTATTAGTGAAAAAAAATGAAATGTCTACATTTCACCACCATATTTTTATTCTTATGAAATGCTTAAAGGGTTAACAAACATGCCAAAAGCTGTTTTGAATAATTTGAGGGGTACAGTTTTGAAAATGGGGTGATTTGGGGGTGTTTCTATTATATAGGCCTTTATAATTCCTTTCACAACTGAAGTGGTCCCTAAAAAATTATTGTGGGGAATTTTCTTGTAACTCTGGAAAATCGCTGTTACACTTGTAAGCCCCGGTAACGTCCAAAATAAATTAAAAGACAATCAAAAGATGATGCCAATATAAAGCAGAGATATGGGAGATAATATTTATTCATGTATTTGGGTGGTATGACTATCAGCTTGAAAAGCAGAGAATTTCACATTTTGAAAATTGCAATTTTTTGCAAAGTTCAATCAAATTTCCTATTTTTTTATAAGTAAATACAAAAATATTGATTAGTGTTTACCACTAACATGAAGTATAATGTGTTATGAAAAAACAATCTCAAAATCACTTGTGTAAGTTAAGGCGTCTCAAAGTTATTGCCATTTAAAGTGACACATGTCAGTTTTGAAAAAAGAGGCCTGGTCCTTAACGCACTTTTGGGCTGTGCCCTTAACCAGTTAAGAAAGTAACGCTATTTTTAATTATTTCAGGAGTGCAGTTTAGAGAATGGGGTGATTTATGAGGGTTTACATTAGGCTAAATTCCCACGTTGAGGAAATGCATTTTTTGTTGCAGATTTTGCTACGTTTTTTTGATTGAAAGCCAGGAGTGGGTGCCAGCAGGGGCTATGTATTGCCCCTGCCTATAATTGCTGCTGCACGTATTGATGGTGGCGTGCACCTTTCCCCACTTGGATATTTACAAGGAGAGGACCACATGACGATATCAAGCAGGGACAGCTTTCCTACAGAAATAATGGCAGCTAGATATTCTCCATTGAGACTGTGCTGTGCCATCACTTGGTGAAATACAGTGGATTTCTCTATGTGGTACAACAGTGACTGCAACACCAGTAACTTGACCAAGTGGGAGATAAAGTTGCAGACCAGCCAGATGACTGAGTTCAGATTGCGGTTTAATGTACACACATTCCTTTATAGATGTTGGCGCAGAGGAGGAGGAGAAATAGATGGAGATGATAATGATAATGGCGATGATCATGTGCTAGATATGGATGTGGCTTGCCTACAAAGATGATCATGGGGAAAAGGAATAGAATGGTCTTGCTCATTTGGTGCCACTGCCCATTCCATTTTTCCCAGTAAGTTGGAGACGCCATTTCTTGTTAGTATGGAGAGACCTAATTCCAACACGTGTGGCCTGCACTCCTATGGCTAATTTTCTATTTGCAGATCTTCCATCTTGCCATTGATTTGTCATTTGGTAATTTACAAAAAAAAAAACATACGGAAGATGCACATAGCTGATACCACCAAAATAGAAATAGAATAGAATGGAAACAGATCTACCACCACCACCCGAGCTTGCCTTAAATTTACTCCAGGCTGGTCTTTCTGATGTTGGGAATAAAATGGTCTTGCTCACCTGGTGACGTTGCCAATTCCATTATTCCCAATGAGCTAATGACGCCATTTCATACTAGTATGGAGAGGCCTAATTTTCTGCTTGCAGATCTTGCAGTTTGCCATTGATTTGTCATTTATTAATTTACAATAAAATTCCCATATGGAAGATGACCACACATAACCGTTGCCACCACAGTCAGCAGCAGTGGAAACATGTCAGCCAGTGCCGCCAACAAACAACCTTGTTTTATATCTACTCCAGGCAGGTCTTCTGGATGTTGAGTCTACACATTATGTGGAGTTCTCACTATTGCAGCTGCCACCACCTTCTTCCTGTGTCACCCTGTCATCCTGAAGTGGTTGCTAGGTCTTATCTGTAATAGAATTATCATTGTATTCCATATCACCTTCCTCACTTTTTTTGTGACTCATCATGGCAATGGGATTTCTGCATGCCCTTGCAATTCATGAGAGATTTCCCCCTAGTGCCTCTACCAGCACAACTACCAGTAGCAGACCCCCTTCCACTACAATTTCCACCAACACTCTTGTCTTCCACCTTTCCTCATTCAGTACATCAATGGTATTTCAAAGTAATAAATAAAATTGAGGGGGGGGGGGTTGCCTTTCTGAGCACCGACTTGCCAAAGGTCAGACCTTCAGATTCTAGTATGTTTAGCTTATAGTGCTTAATGAAGATCTGCTCTGCAAACGTTATCCAAGGGTACTACACACACCTTGACCAGGGGTAGGGGGTACTACACATACCTTGACCAGGGGTAGGGGGTACTACACACAGTTCTGCTGAGCATGCTGACATTAATCACATTGAATGAGCTCTGAGATTTAAAGGTGAGTCTTGCCCTTGTAAAGTGTAATATTCCCTGAGTGTCCCTCGCAATCTAGTTAAGTTAGTTGTGCTAGCTTTCTGACCTTTAGATGTTCAATAATATTGCACAGATAAAAAATGTGATTTTCTGACAGATGAATTTACCTAACATGTAAAGTAGGAAGAGAAACTTGATCTTCAATTTCTGGAATAATTATCTTATACAGTAGTGTGGGGGCACTAAGGAGTTTTATATTATGTGGGGAGGCACTAGAATAGCATTATACTTTGGGTGGGTAGTAACGTGGAATTATACTGTGTGGGAAAGCACTAATGTGGAATTATAATGCAACATGACATTATATTGTGTGGGAAGGCACTAATGTGGCATTATACTATGTGAGAGACACTAAGGAGAATTATACTCTGTGCAAGCACTAATGGGACATTAGTGCTTTAAGTAAAAGGTTATTCTATCATTGGGAAAACTCATTTTTAACTAAGCATATATATGCATAGCCTTTAGAAAGGCTATTCCATACATATCTTTTGTTTGTAAATACTCCCAGGCTGCTGCTGATGATGATGACAACTCACCAGCCTCCCTGCACTCACCTCCCCCCCTGTGTACACATAGCAGACAGTGCTCACTGAACTTCCACTGCTCTTTGCTGGCTAATTAGCGTATCAATAAAAATGGGCTAATTCAAAAATGGCTGGGAGGATTTACAAACAAAAGGTATGTGTGGAATAGCCTTTCTAAAGACTATGCAAATATACAATTAGTTAAAAATGAGTATTCCCAATGATAGAATCCCTTTAAGAATACAAATCTCATCACCATTTACAAAATATTCTTTCTGCTTCTGATAGGGAATGGTTAGTGATAGAAACAGCTTGGGAGGTAGAGGCCCCATCAAGTCTGTGTATCTTTATTAGAAGGAGAATAGAAATGATATGCATAAAATTCCTCGCACTCTCAAACTTACAAATGCAGCAGTGGAACCATTTGACAAATAGCTGCACAGAAAGTATGCACTACTCCATTCTTCTGGATTCCTAAGGTATTCCTGCTATGATAAGTACAGATGTATGTGTGGGTATTCAATCTGGCCATAGCCCATATGTCTCCCAAAACTGAGAGCACTGTATAATTCCAAATAGCAGGTGATGTCACCACAAAGTATGGATCACATGAGTGATCAAAAAGCGTTGCAACGTGTTTCTCCTTCATAAAGGATTCCTTGTGACTCATTTTAAATAGCAGTCCATGGAGCTACATCTACTTAAGTAAGCAATGTTTTCTGGCACTTGTACTTGAATCAATGTTGATGCCAATCTGTTTCTCCTTTCCCGCAAAATGAATTGTTAAAACACATCTTAATACAAATCAATACACAATAGTAGACCCTTCTTTAATAATATGAAAATCTTTTTTGCAGCATGCATGCTTGATACATTCAAAATGCAAACATATCAATTTCATTATTTAGATCCCCCAGTGGATATTAGAAAAGACACCATATTGGAGGAATAGTTCTTGCTGGCCAAGCCTAGAACATCTCGGTAATGCAGGCAGAAATTTCTGAGCTTAGTTTTTCCTTTATGGGGCCACAAAACATAAAACCTTCTATACTGCCCCCTTGTTTGTCTTTATAATAATTAGACTGAAGTTGCCCCTTAAATTGTTTCTCAATATTATATATCACTCAGTCTCTTCCACTTCTCTATTTTATTGCATAGGCATCTGATGCAGTATTTAGCCTGTCTAGTATAGCAGTTAATCTGGTCTTTGATAGCATTCACTAAATCCCCTTTGCTGATTTGCATTGGCGTCATCGGATGTTTGCGCTCCTACCGTTTAACATCCTCTCCATCTTTTACAAGAAGAAAAAACAGGTTACTGATCATAGATCTTGAATTTTTACATACAAGTCCCCTGTACTGTTGGAGCCATCAATTTTCATATATTACTTGCTCGCTAATGGAATAATTGTAGAACAAGATTTTCCTTGGCACTGTGGTGTTGATGTAGGGCCATGGAGATAAAAGTTCTGTACTGAGTGTCTTCCCTGCTTGGTATACAGTCACCATTAGAGGGAGCTTATGGCATACAGATTTCAATAGTAGCTACAGGTACCCCTATTGTTCATGTAATTGTGCCTAATGGTGTCTGTACACACCTAAAATAACTGTATATACTCGAGTATAAGCCGAGTTTACCAGCACAGTTTTTGTGCTGAAAAAGTGTGCCTCGGCTTATACTCGTGTCAATGCAGTAATTGAAAATGTCACATCTGATCCACAGTGAAAGACATCTGTGGGAGGCCACTGGAGCAGCGCTGCTGCCGATAGGTGGTCGGTGAGGCAGCGCTGCCTCCAGGATTGCCCCAAGACGTTTCCAGAGCATCTTCTCTGCCTTGGAAACAGATTAAGGTGGCCCTGGAGACAGCGCTGCCTCACCGTCTTTTACTGCGGACCAGTTAAATTAGCACTTGAGTCAATACGGTAATTGACTCGACCGTATTGACTCGGCTGCAGCGGGCCTCCACTCCAGTCCAAGCCCCCTCCCCCGGCTACATCACACGCGGGGTAACGTGGCCACGTTAGCTCAGGCCCGCACCTGGTGTGTGTCGATGACGTCTTACTGCATCTCAGCACAGGAGGCGTCATCACGTCCCCTACGCTGAGACGCAGGAGCAGCCGTGGGAGAAGACAAGCAGCCGCGGGAGAAGATGAGCAGTGGCAGCAACGGGAGCAGCAGCGCAAGGTCGGTAAGTATGAGAACTTAATATTTGTTTTATAATAGCATACCTCCCAACTTTTGAAGAACTGAAAGAGGGACAAAATGTATGGAAAATTTAGCCCCGCCCAATTTTGTGTTGACTCCGCCCACTCGTTAATTTTTCATGTGCCCGCACACAGTATAATGCTCCTACAGTCACCCGTAAATTATATGTCCCCCCTCTATCTCTCCCCCAGTTTCATATACACCCTTCATCTGCACCCAGTTTCATGTCCCCCTTCCATCTCTGCCCCCAGATTCATATCCCCTCCATCTCTGCCCCCAGATTCATGTCCCCACATCTCTGCCCCCAGTGTCATGCCATCCTCTCCATCTCTGCCCCCAGTGTCATGCCATCCTCTCCATCTCTGTCCCCAGTGTCATGCCGTCCTCTTCATCTCTGTCCCCAGTGTCATGCTGTCCTCTCCTTCATCTGCCCCCAGTTTCACGTTCCACCTCCACATTAAACTTACCTTCTCCTCCGCTCCCTCGCCACTCACCTGTGTCAGCTCCTTGCTTCAGCCGCATGTGTTGAAATCGGGACATACCTCCCTCCAACCAGGACCGCAGGACATGTCACCCAAATCGTGACTGTCCCGCGGAAATCGGGACGGTTGGGAGGTATGTAATAGGCCGATACCTGCTGAAGTATTCCCAGCAGGTATCGGCCTATTTACCAACCTCCCCAGGCCTGTTCACTGCCGACCCCGCATCACCTTATACTATAGGCCGCAGAGGCCGGCAGTGAGTAGGCCCGAGCCCCAGCCGCAATCCTACTGCCACTTTTATTATACTCGGGGGTCTTTTCAGACCCCCGAGTATAATAATCGGAGCCCTAGGGAAGGTGAGAGAAAATAATAAACAGTTTTACCCACCTCTCGGAGATCCAATGTTAATCCTAGCCGGCTTCAGGCCTATATGGTACTATCCCAGATGTCACGTGGTCTGGGATATTACCATATAGGCCCAAAGTCTGTGGTAGTAGTAATAGCCTGTTACTGCTAGCACAGGCTTTGGGCCTGTATGGCAACAGGCTGGCTACTGCTACCTTTATGATAATACCCCAGACGTCCAGTGTCCGCTCCATGGACCCAGTGCCAACTACACAGAACCAAGGGCTGCAGTGCAGACTGCATAGATCTATATCCCTCTAAGACTCTTCCAACACCTCGTGGAGTCCATTACTCGTCGTCTGGCTGCAGTTATCAGGGCTCGCGGAGGGGTGACCCTCTATTAACGGCGCATCCGGTACCTTCCCATGACTTTTGGCCACTCAGTGTAGTAAGAGAGAGCTGCCAAGTCATCTCCTATGCTGGACATAGCTATAGAGGGTACAGAGTTAGCAATCACTGCTGCAACCTGGAGCCTCAGTAGGCCAAATACCTCTTTACAACATAAGAACACATTAGTATTATAGCAGTGGGAGCCCCATTACAATGTATGTTCAGAGCCCAGGAGCTTCAAGTTACGCTTCTGCTCATGTGCATGGCCAAAATTGTAATGGGGGCAAATTTGCTTATGGAACCTATGCACAAAATAGAGAGCAGGTTAAAATTTATTTTACTCAAACTTGACCACTTATCAGTATTATCCCAGGTATCGCTGATGGTGGTCCTTATTATTAATAAAGCTACAAAATTCTATGTAATTTGTCATATTCTTTCTAATATATATATATATATATATTTAAAAATAATTTCTAGTGGCACTGTAGACTAGATATATATGGATAGAACTTTTATAGCAGCACATTGGTGCAGACTGTAGTGAACAAAGGGTTACCTGATGAGATAAAGTCAGGTGATCATGCTCCAGGTGACACTGATATAGGATAACTGGCTCCTAAATGTATGCTGCGCCCTGCCTTTTGTATCTCTTATCATTGTTCCGGGAAGAGCAGGTTGCCAGTATGATGGGGTAAGCTGATAAAGTTATAATTCTTTGTCTTTCTCACTGTCATATACCGCTATGTAAGAGACTGGCAGCAGAAACGTGTGTGTTTCACTGCGGATACTGGTGTGTACCAAGATGTCTTAATACCAAAATAAAGGCCTTCAGGATTAAAATGTACTACTATGCAAGTAAAAACCACATTAGACTCTGTGCTCAGTAAGATACAATCAGAATGTTTTGAGATAAGCAGAACTGAAAGTTTAGTGAGATGATGTAAAACTGCTTGTATACGGTATGTACGGGTTACATTCTGGAGTGACCTGGCTTTTTTATTTTTTAAATAAGAAAACCATAACTATGTTTATAATGAAAAAAAACAACCCACATTTCTTGTACGTCATAGAAATAAAATATGGCAGCTGCACAGAAAATTAGTTACTGCCTAGAATAGTAAGTAATTGCATCTGTTTAGAGTCATATCTGAACACTACTGAATATAGTACCGAAATAAAGTAAATGAAACTACTGTATATAGCCACCAGTTTGTTCCTGAAATCTTACATAGTCTCGAGAGAGGTAGTCCTGGGCGTGTGAAATTTTCTATCATGGCGGCTAGTTTTTTAGTGTTCGATCAATAGTTATGACAATTGCATTTTTAACACTACAGATATATATATAGAGAGAGAGAAGAGGGATCTTCTTCTATCATTTTTTTAATGATTTTATTTATTATACACTTATTAAAAGATCAATTACAAACATTTAAAGAGAACCAACATACGTTGAAAACCAAGGTCCTTCCCACTTATTTACATCCCACTACACCTGCTCGAGAAAGAAAAAGATAAAACCTGGTAGTTATGGAGTCATTGTAATCTGTAAGAAGACAGATTTTAATAAGAAAATTTTTTCTACTTTAGGTCTATTCACATTTAAATCATGATCTAAATTACACAAAATATTATAGTGACAAATTCATGACAAATTCATTTAGCAGTTCTTCCAGTGTACTTTTAACTTGCTGCCAATACCTGAATAATTTAAGACATCTCCAAATCATATGAAGAAACCTCGCCTCCTCCTTCTTATAGGTTTGTAGAGCAGGCGTTATCGGACACAGGTATACCTAGCATGTATGTGTGTTTTTACTTTTTTTTTTTTTTTTGCATTTATTAGACCCCCTAGAGGTCTTGAACCCCAGGGGGTCTAGTCACTAATGCAATGCAGTACAATGCTAATGCATTGCAATACATTGCAAAAAATTGTCATTTCTTTTGCAGGCTGCATAGAGTAGCCTGCAAAAGAAAATCACTGCAGACAGGCCTGGGAGCTTTTACAAGGATCCCGGCTGTCATGCCAATGGAACGTCGGCCCTGGAGCTTGCTCCAGGTACCGACGATCACCGGCAAAATGGTGGCACCCATGCGCCGCCGGGCAAATGGCGCCTCAGTCAGCTTTGACCGAGCCACCAGAAGTGTTAATGCCAACAATCTGTGTGGACACCGACCGTGGGCATTAGTGCATGGTGTCTGCTGTATGATACAGCAGACACCCAGGTTATGGCAACCACCCGAATCCCGAGCGGCCTGCCATAGTTAAATACCCGGCATCCGCCGTACTAGTACGGCGGATGTCGGGAAGGGGTTAAAAACTTGGAGGGGTTGTCTAATTTTGCCTGGACAACTCCTTTAACTTCAATTATTCCAATTCTAAAGCGATCCACCTGTAAAAAAAAATAATTTAAAAAAATCTTATTCACACTATTCCTGATGTGTTTCAAAGAATGCCTTTACTGTCATCATGTAACTAATCAGTAATATAGCATACATCTTTACTTCCCACTTAAACCAACATTCCCAATGTGTTGGAGAGAAAATGAAAATTTACTTTGCTAAAGATTTGTCCAGTTATGAGCACTACACATTGCTCCGAACCATTTGCTTCAGAATTCATATACTTTATAATTAAAGTTCCAGATGTAGCTGAAAATAGCTAATTGGTGCCATGTGTTGGACTCCCGTTGATCTGACACTGTTCACAAATCCTTTCAGCGGGGGCTTTACCATCAACAAGTAGGTGGGCAGGGGGCAGCCCCAGAGGAGTTCAGTCCAAAAAAAACAATTATCACCTTCAATGGCACATTAGACATTGATTCAGAAGTCATATTACACCTTAATCTGCTGTGCTAGTCAGATCTTCTAGGATCCTGAAAGGCATATCTGGCAAGTTATAGAACACTTATATCTATGCACATCTATTATCTGTCTGTATTTTAGCAGAGCCTGGTATAAATGTACACAAGAGTGCAAAGATTTGAAAATCTCATATAACTATATTCTATTCCGAATAAAACTTAGAACACATATCCAAAGTTGAAAATTGGACATTTTAACATGTTAAAAAATGAACTCATTTAAAAATTGATCCAATTCTCCAATGTTTTCAGCTTTTAATTAACCATTTACCAACTCTTTTTTTTTTTTTTTAGATAAGTTGCTGATATCAATTTCTAAATGAGTTTTTTTTTTTTTTTTTCAAATGGAATGGAAAAATGTCTCAATTGTCTATGTTTTATTGTACATAAAATACGGTTATATTAGATTTCTAAATCATCATTCTTGTTTTCTTTACATTTTACACAGCATCCCAACTTTTCTGGAATGTGTTCTCAAGTAAAGGTCCATATGCTATATTACTCAGCTTTCCTTGAGTTGCCTTCTGATATAATATCTAGTATTTAGCAGTCCCTATTACAACACTAACTAAAAAATCATGTTACTCAACTTTCATGAGACCCTGAATGGCAAATCTGACAAGGTATGCAATTAGGGAGTAGAGAGGTGGATTTATTTAGAAAAATTTCCCAGTACATTTCCCATTACCCTGAAATGCAAATCTGGCTATAGTATGATTATGGAGCAAGGAGGGAGATTTATTTATATGGATTTAGTATTAAGTAATCCTTACTATGTAGTTTTCCTTGGACCCTGAATGGGGTCCTGTGAAAGCTATGAAACAATATGGAGAATATGTCTTTTTATAACTTGACAGATTTGTCCTTTGTAGTGTCACATGGATTCTTACCTAGCTTTACCAGGCTGCTGAAAAGCAAATCAGGCTAGTCATTTTAAAAAATGAGAGCTTTAGAATTATCGGTGTATAATTAAAGGTATTCTACCATTAAAACACTTTTTTTTTGTAGATAAAAAAGGCTATTCGTCTCTTACCTTTAGATGTGCTCTCCGCCGCACCATTCCTTAGCAATACTTAGCAATTAGTTCTCTCGCAGCGATGGGGGCGTCCCCCACCTCCAATGCCCGCGCAGTTGCCTCTGCCAGTGAGACTAGTAGAGCCGACTGCGCGTGCACGCAATTGCGGCCTCCAAACTATAGCCGCCGGCCGGCATGCGCAGTCGGCTCTACTAGTGTCTCACTGGCAGAGTCAACTTGCAACTTGGCAATTTGCATACTGGTAAAACCGGTATTGCTAAGGAACGGCGCGGCGGAGATCACATCTAAAGGTAAGAGACGAATAGCCTTTCTAAAGGCTATTCCGACGTCTTATCTACAAAAAAAGTGTTTTAATGGTAGAATCCCTTTAATTAGATTTAGCAATTTGCATTGTTTTTGTCTCTGTCCACCTAGATCTAAAGTATCCTGACCCCTATAGGATACTTTAAGAATGGAAGTATCATAATTTTGCTAAGTACTACTTTCTCGTAGCTTTCTCCGCTTTTCACACACGTTGCAAAGCGAGGGTAGCCATCCTACTCTCTCACTCCTGTCTGATCTCGATCACAGCCTCACACCTTGACCATTATGTTATTATCTTGCGCAATATTTATGCCCCCATCTCCTCTCAGATAGCATTTCTGCATCTCCCATTTGCGGTCCTTTCCCTCACTACTTGGCTTCTTGGTGGGGACTTTAATATGGTCTTCTCTGAGCACGCCAACCACCTGTCCATGCCTCAAAGACCGATACCCCAAGCACAAGCACAGCCTGCAAAGGAGTTCTGGCGGTTAATTCGTTCTCATGCTCTGTATGACCTTTGGCGAGTGGATAACCCTACTGGACGTTCTTTTACTTTTTTCTTTCACTCCCATAACACTCATACAAGCATTGATAATTTTTTTGGGAACGCCCCAGCCCTCCAATTGCTGAATGACACTGACATTGGCCCTCTCTCTTGGTCTGACCATGCCCTGGTGGTTGTGACTCTGTCCCCTAATCCCATGACTACGCAATTCTGTCACTGCCACCTTAATGAGTCTTTATTGAAGTCCCTGACTTCTCTCCCCATCCTGCGCATTCATTTGGGTGATTATTTAAATGATAATATGGGCTTAGTAGATTCCCCTGGGGTTCTTTAGGAAGCCCATGAGGCTGTTATGCGGGGCCACTGCATTGCATGAGCCTCTAAACTCAAAAGGGATAGGCAGGTGCAACTGTGACTTCTCCAAGACCGCATTGGTTCCTGGGGGATCTCCGCTGGCCGGTTCTTGCCTGTGTGGATCTTCATGATTTGGAGACTCGTCAGGTCCAGTGACTCCTCTTGTACACTTGCCAACGTTACTTTGAGTATGGCAATAAAGCTTACACCTTGCTGGTGATGACCTTCAGGGGTCACCTTGCTGCTTCTACCCTGCTTTCTGTCTGTGACTTCTCCGGCGTAATCCAACACCATTCCGATTGGGATGCGCTAGCTTTCTACTCCTTTTTCTCTAAATTTTATAACCTGCCTACCCCGCGGGTGTTGTGCCTTCCTGATGGTCATTCTATCTATTTGGCCGACTGCTCCTTGCCGCAATTGTCTATGAAAGACCAGGCATCTCTGAATTCCCCTATCACTGGCAACAAATTAGGAGTCATGAAGGACCTACCTAGTGGTAAGGCCCCAGGCTCTGATGATTTTACGTATCTTTATTACAAAGTTTTCCAGGCCGAGCTTTCCAGTCATCTTGTCAATCTGTTTAACGCCTTTCTTGCAGGTTCCCTGATCCCCCTGACTATGTCACATTCTCTTCTTACCTTAGTCCCTTAGTTACCAGGCAAGGACCCTCGGGACTGTGCTAACTATTGCCCTATCAAATACAGACATGAAGCCATTTACGAATCTTTTTGCGAATAGTCAATGCTTGGCTCCCTCTCCTTGTCCATAAGGACCAGGTGGGTTTCGTTCCCTGATGTCAGGACTGCGACAACACCAGAAGGACGGTGGACTTAGTAGAAGTATCGAATCATACCTCTACCCCGGCCCTTCTTTTGAGTTTGGACACTGAGAAGGGCTTCAACTGGTCTTTCATGCTCTCTACTCTGGAGGTTTTTGGGTTGTAGGGGGCTTTCCTCACGGCGATCCGTGCTCTTTATTCATTGCTCTTGGCGGTGGTTAAACTTCCACACTCCTCCTCGCCCTCCTTCTCCATTCACAACGGCACTAGACATGGCTTCCCTCTCTCCCCCCTTATTTTTGCTCTTTGCATCGAATCCCTTGCTGCCAAAATTCGTAGGGATCTCGATATTAGGGTGATCAATGTTATGGACAAGGAATTCAAGGTTTCTCTCTTCGCAGATAATGTCCTCCTCACTCTTGTCTCTCCCCATCCCTAACTTCTCACGTTTGCTCGAGGTCTATAGCAATTTCTTTGGGTATAAAGTAAACCTCTCGAAAACTCAGGTGCTTCCCCTTAATATCCCACAGGACCTCCTTACTCTTCTTCAGAGTAATTTTGAGTTCCAATCAAACCTCCTCTATTCACTACTTGGGGTTTCAAATATCCCCTTCCAAGTGTGAGAAGGAGCGCTATCGCAGGTCCTTCCTTCCAACCGCGACCAGGCTGTATAATCTACATCAAACCAAGCGATGTTCACTCCGCACAGAGAACTAATGATTATGACAATGACCATGAAGTCTTCCTTCTTTCTCTTCCGTTCCTTAGCTGCTATAGACTCCTAGTATATCTTCTCTTCTCAGCATATGTGTGTCTACGTCTGTATTATATTACTGTGTATTATCCTTTACCTGTATTACTATGCTGCTGTAACATGCTGAAATTTCCGCAATGTGAGACTATTAAAGGATTATCTTATCTTATTCAACCCTCTATTCAGTAAACTATCCACATCTTTTCCATGATCTGAGAGCCCTCTTAGATAAATGGCAACCCTTGCCTATTTCCCTCTTTGGGAGAATTGCTGCAGTCAAGATGTCTCCCCAAGTTATTATACTATTTCAAGACTCTCCCGGTGGCGGTCCCCCGTGCAGACCTTCAGAAGGCAATCTTTCAGTTTACTTCGCAGGGTAAAAAGCACCATATACCTCATTCAGTTATGCTGGCGGAGAGGGGGTGTGGTGGATTGCACAATTATTGGGCAGCGCTGCTATGCTGTATCCCATTTTGAACAGCTATGGCGGCGTGAACTAAATGGGCTGAAATCAAGAATCTCTGGCTTGTACTCATGCATCCTCCTAATGCTCCCCCCTCCCCCCCCCTCCCCCCGCTTGGCCCTATTCTATTTACTAGGTCTGTCTTTCTGGTCCTCGTGTTGCACTTGCTCTTCAATGGTATCTATCCTGTTTAATCCTCTCCTACCGGATAGTCTGTCCACTGCTATAGTCAAGGGTGTGATCCAGAGCCAGCCTTTTCCGCATTGCTGATATGGTTGACCCTGTGACACTGGAACTCAGGTCCTTTGATTGTCTCACAACTACCATGAACCTCCCCTCCATTGAATGGCTCCACTACTCTCAGGTGGTCCATTTTGTTCGCTCACTGTATGGGTCCCTTGAGGTTACTCTGCCCACTGCCTTTGAGAAGATTTATTGGGCAGGTACATTTACTAGAGGTCTTATTTCCTCTATTTATCAGCTTCTGTCCTCCCATACTGGGGATTCCTTTGCCACTGATATATGACTAATTGGAAGTAGGCAGTGGGTAGACGTATCTTCCTGAGCCAGTGGAAGAGTGTATGGTCTCGTGCCCAGGAGTCCTCTCAATGTGTGACTTTTCCAGAGACCCAGTATAAGCTGTTGAGACACAAGTCTTATAGTCCTGCTCTTCTTCACACTTTGAACCCTGCGATTCTCCCTGGCTGTTGGCGCTGCCAAACTGCAGTGGGTACCCTTCACCACATTTTTTGGGCATGTCCTCTTATTCTGAGCTTCTGGAGGGAGATTAGGGCTCTGACAATTGTGCTCTTTGTTCAGGGGCTCCCCCTTGTTTACCTTCTTGGCCTCCCTCCTAGCCATTTGGGTAGGAGGGCTTCCAGACTTTTCCTATACCTTTCCACAGTGGCTAAGACTCTCATAGTTTAACATTTGGAAGAGTGTAGCTCCCCCCAATGGTCCTGAATTACTGGCCATGATGAAGGATGTGCGGAGCCTTGAGTATCTAACTGCGAGCATTAATAATACCCTCGATGCCTTCCAGTCTATTGGGGCCCCTTGGGACACTTACTGCGTCCTGAAGGGTTTTTGATCCTGGACCTCCCTCTCCCATTCCTTCCTCCTGTTCTATTCCCTTGTGTTTTGTCTCATCTTTGTGTGCCCCCCTTTTTCTTTCTTTTTTTTCTCACTCTCTTTCTTTAGCAGGCCCTCAGGCTTTGATTATGTGGTTGCATTTACTCCATTTGGAGCTCGTGGGTTTTTCTTCCTCCCATCCTGTTTCTTTGTTTGTTCTTTTTTTTTTTTTAATTTGTATTGAAAATATCTTTAATAAAAATTACAGTTGAATAAAAAAGAATGGAAGTATCACAGTCAACAAGATTTCATCCACAATGTATCCACATTTCTGAATAAAAAAAGGAATATTCCTGTAACATGTGGGGGCTCGTCTGGGATTTCAGCTGTTCTGAGGGCTAATATAAAGAAAATTGCCAGAAACACAGGGAACTGCAACTTAAAATACCAGTAAGTAAGATCATTGTTCTTCCCCCTGTTGCTGGCATTAATTCAGGTAATAACCCTTTGAATATTGCTTTGAAATCATGATACACTTGTCTTTGTTGCTATATTGTGTGTAGTATGCTTGGTGAGAATGCAGTGTAATAGAGTATGATAGATTTATGTAAATGCTGATAAGATTACAGGACAGTGGATGTGGAAAAAGTGAGACCCCTACTGGTGGTTAATAGTCAATGTATGTATGAGTTGTAGAAATCCATTTCAGTGCAGAAAAAATGTAGATGAATCAGTAGTCTGCAGGTAAATAATATACAGATGACATAAATGTATAGGATATTTTGTAGTCAGGGACTACAGGGGGAAGCTCATCACCTTCAAATTTTGGGACCCATGGAAATTTGAGTTTCCAGAGATAATGTCCATGGACTTGGGTATCACCATCCACGGATTGGGGAAATTGCTACTGAAATGGTTAAAAAAGAGGTTGGTGAAGGTCTGGAAAAACTAACAAAGAAAGCCAACATGCCAAAGGAAGGATGGAACATACTGATGAAAAGAGTGAAAATGAAGAGTTGCAGAAGGATGAGGAGTGCAAACTGTGTCCTTAATGGAGATTAGTATGTAATGAGGTATGTGCAATGATCATTCACATGTAATTCAGCTAAAGGGTTAATGTTAGAGATGAGCGAACAGTAAAATGTTCGAGATTCGATATTCGTTTCGAGTAGCCCCTCAATATTCGGCTACTCGAATCGAATATTGAACCCTATTATAGTCTATGGGGGGAAAATGCTCGTTTCAGGGTTAGGCAACATTCGATCAAATTATACTTACCAAGTCCACGAGTGAGAGTCGGGCTGGATCCTCCGAGAAGTCTTCTCCGTGCAGCATCCCCGCGGCATCTTCCGGCTCTGAATTCACTCTGCCAAGCATCGGGCCTGGGCAGAGCCGACTGCGCATGTCCGCACTACAAGCGGGCATGCGCAGTCGGCTCTGCCCAGGCCCGATGCCTGGCAGAGTGAATTCAGAGCCGGAAGACGCCGCGGGGAAGCTGAACGGCGAAAACTTCTAAAGGTAGGAGGAGCGTTGATTGGCCAGCGTTGATTGGCCGACTGTATAGCATACGGCCAATCAATGCTGGTTTTGCATCGAACTTTTCCATTCGAATAGCGAGTGGTACTCGATCGAATACTACTCGCTCATCTCTAGTTAATGAGTTTGCTTGGAGTGCGAAAAATGAGTATAAGTTTATCTGATGAATAAATAGCTAAGGCTGCGAGGCCTGTGCTAACATTTGTAAAACACTCTTCTCGATAGCGAAGAACGTGTTCAACTGGGTTACTGGAGACTCCTACGATCTACCCTCCAACAGATGGGTGTAGGTTTGGTTTCTTGAGTAAAATTTTCTCCCTCTACAGTGACACCTTGGCTAGAGTGAGAGAGCGAATGGCATCCTTTCTGACCCTTTCCCGAACCAAAATAGTACCAGACAAGGTTGCCCCTTGTCCCCATTTCTCTATGTGCTCATTATGAAACACCCGGTGGTGGCGATCTTGCAGTCCCTGACATCCATGGCCTCCAGATGAGTAGTCAACAGGTTAAAGGGTTTGGCCACTTTCAGACCAATATTGACAAACAAATGTATATTAAAAGATATACAATTTTCCAATATACTTTCTGTATCAATTCCTTACAGTTTTCTAGATCTCTGCTTGTTGTCATTCATTCTGTTACTTCTAGAGGATAAAAGTCTGACCATGGTCATGTGATTTACGGTCCATGGTCATGTGATGAGCACACAGGTGCTGCTCGTTACAGTCACAGCACAATATTCAGACATCTGCCTGGTAATCCGCTGTGCACCTGTGTGTACATCACATGACCATGGTCAGAGTTTTAACCTCTAGAAGTAACAGAATGAATGACAGCCAGCCAAAATCTAGAAAACTGTGAGGAATTGATACAGAAAGTATATTGGAAAATTGCATAACTTTTTATTGTACATTTGTTTGTCAATATTGGTCTGAAAGTGGCCAACCCCTTTAAGGCGGTGCTATACGCTGACAATTTTCTCCTTTGGTCCATGCTTCATCAGTTCAATTGCTTTGACCACCAGAGTGATTTTAAAGTTAATCTGTCCAAAATTGAGGCGCTCAAAGTTGTGCTGCCCCCTTCGGAGGTAGCTTATCTTGTAGACTGCTTCCCGTTTAAGTGGCAGTCAAATATTTAGGCATCCAGATCCCCCCCCCCATCCCTCTCATCTGTACTGCCTTAACTTCACCGCTATTCAAGATGCCCAGCAGACTTGCGGAAATATGACGCTCTGGATTTGTCTTTGTTCGCCTGTATTAATGTTTTAAAAATGGATGTTATTCCCTGACTCATATACGTGTTTTAGACGTGTTTCATGTCCCATGAGATTTCTTCTTTGACATTCAGTTTCCAGTTTGGGAAATTTGTGCGGGGTTTGGCGCGCAGTAGACTCTGGTTGCAAATGCTGACATGTCGTTAGAGCGAAGGGGGAGCGGGTTTAACGGACCAAAAATTATATTATCATTCCTTGGTTTTGCTACGCCTCTTTCACTGGCGCTATTGTTGTGCTGATAAACAATGGGTCTAGAATGAGGCTGACTTGCTCTCGGCCCATCTTCACTCCCTGCCATGGGTCCTGGCACATTATTGTCCCAAGACCTTAAAGCACACCTTTCTGTCATCACACTTACTCAAGCTCTGGGATGTGACATATGCAGGGGACCATGTCGCTTGGGTCCCCAGCCCATTCTTTCGCAACCCCGCGCCTACTCTGGTGGAATCTGGAGAATGGAGGCCCTGGTGGCAGGGGACTCTCCAGATTCCTCCAAATTTGCATCCCTCTCGCAGCCGTGGGTGGAGTTCCTGGAGTCCTTTGAGTTTTCTGACCTTTTTTCTTGATTTAGTCACCCCGTACTTCCCTGAGGTTGGCCCTTTGACCCTGGTGTTCTTCTCCCTTCTCTACCTTACCTCTCTCTGTCTGTTCTCTCCCTGTCTCTTGTGCTTTGTCTTTCTTTTTGTATGTTCAGTCTGAACAGGTTAGCTCTGTCAGTGTGGTGCCACACTTCACAGTCCTCGCACACAGACTATTATCAGGCCTTGATTAGTCAGCTGACCTCCCTGGTGTGAGTCTTTACCAAACACCCTTTAACTGCCTGGCTGGGACATACCTTTCTTCCCAGACCACACCCTTCACTCTCTCACACTATGTACAAGTGTACCTAGAAGAATTACTGCTGTTTGAAGGCAAAAGGTGCTCACACCAAATATTGATATGATCTAGATTTCTCTTCATTCACTTTGCATTTTGTTAATTTTCATAAAAAAACTATTAACACTTCTATTTCTGAAAACAGTATTCCCCTGACTTTTCTGCCTACGGAAGATTTTTGTACAGTGGTATATACTTTTTTTCATGGTGATGGGTATGAATCTGAATTCTGTATCCATTTATCTTATGCTCCAAGAACTTTTTCACTGCATATGCTAAGGATAGGGTCAGGCCATAATGTAAAATCAACATTAGATACATAGACACTGTGAGTCTGATTTAGTATGGTTCTCAATGTGACATTGAGGCCTTTATACTCTTTTTAGTAGATACAGGGACATGAATACAAATCCCTTCAGCTTAGAATGTTATCTCCACTCATTCATCAAGTGAGTGGAGATCCAAAAAAAAAATCAGAAAATACAGAACTTTTTATTGTATAATGTTTTATTTACATAAAACTGGAAACTCTCTAAAACAGTCAAAGTAAATTTCAGTTTGGCTGCTATTATCTACAGCTTTATTTTCATAAATGTTCACAAAATTGATCCTGCTGTATTTTTTTTTTTTTTTTGTATTTTACAGATGAAGAAAATATGACATGTACAACCCCTCTACAAATTCATGGGGAACCACTGAAAGAGACAGAAAAACATATCAATCTAATGTGTTTCACCAATCTATACGAGAGAGACTACCTTTTCCTAATGTTGGTTGGATTTGTTATATTTGGCTCTGGTACAGTAGTAGCATGGCTAACTGGTGTCTGTGTTGTAATCTATGATCGATTGTGTGGCTCCAGTGAGGATGATGAAGATGAAGATGATGAAGAACCTCCTCCACCTCCAAAACCCAAAAAGAAGGAAGAAGAGGCCTAAAAATAAGTCTTCATATCAATGCAATCACCATCTGCCTTCTAACATGTATCAACCAAATCCGAACTCGATTTGCTTACCTGGTTAATATAACAATCTGTTTCCCAAAATATTGTACATCATAAAATCACATAAAATATAGAAACAATAGACATTCTGTAGCATTATTAAACTATTTGTGTCCTGCTTTAAAGCCTGGTTCACATCTGTCTTGGAGGCTTTATTAGGAGCATGCTGTGCTATTTTTTCAGAAAGATGGTTGACACCCTGATAAAACAAACCTGAAAGATCCTATTATAGTCATTAGAGTTTGTTCAGGTTCATTATGTGACTGATATTGCACTGCAGCTGTTTTCATTCTTTTAATCCTATAAATGGACATGCAAAATGAAAATATGCGGCTGAGAACCTAAGGTAGCCTAAGAAACGTATTAGTGCACAGCATTAATAGTAATATATTATGTATATATCCCTGATTGTATAAGGCACAAAAGTGGTCAAAGAGGCACCCTGAGAAATTATATATTTGTATACTGCTAACTCATCAGCAATATAATTTTTTTTATCCTGGACCACTAAGTTCTGTATGTCCCTCCAGTGCTGCTAAAGATATCATTTATTGAGAGTAGTGGTATAGTAGGCTCTTCTGATTTACACTATCCATTTTAACAGTATTTTCTGCTGTGCACATAAATTCTAGTTTATTTCAATGAGATGCTGCTTTACTCTGCTCTCTACTGCCTACTGCTTGTAGGAACTGTACAGGAGAAACCTATCACAAGCAGGAGGCAGGGGCAACAGGATAAAGCTGCATCACCTACACAAAGACTAGGCATTGTGAGTTAAGGCACAGAAGTTATGGTTCTAATGTGTCACTCACTACCCTTAAATAGAGCTCAGAGAAAGTGCAGTATAATGAGACTCCACTTTCTCCTTCTTTGCAATGTTCATAGTATCATGACCAGGGTAGTCAGAATTAGGGCAACAAAAGAAAAAGGGAAGAAGGACTCAAGATGATAAACGAACTATAAATGGCATAAACTAACTAAAACAGGTACATGCATGGTGTACACACAAAAAAAAATCTACATTACCCTTTAATAGTCTATGCCAACTGTATAAATTAAAATAAAAAAAACAAAAACATTTTCCACTGGAATGCTTTCTTTATTATAGTTTCTTTGAAGAAAGAGAAGATCTAGAGGTGATTATCTAGAGTAGATAAGACGTTTGTGAACTAGAAAAATCAAAAGGAAAAAACCGCTACATCTGAAAAAAGAGGAACAGCTTACGCATTTCAGGACATGGTGTTGAGTCCCTTAGTCCCTTAGAGATTCATGTCTGTGTGAATTATACCTGACGGTAATCATGGGGTTAATGGTAAAAAGGTGTGGCTTCATACACACTATATAAGAATGGTCTGAAGGTTTATTTAGTATGCTATGACTAAGGGACTCAACACCATGTCCTGAAACGCGCAAGCTGTTCCTCTTTTTTCTTGCTCCTGAAACATGTTTATGTTTTTTATATCAATGAAGTAAAAGTTACATTTTAAGTATTTGATTGCCGGACGATAATTTTTTCTATTTTGTTTGTGAACTAGGGTGTAGAAAAAGTTCAAGCAATTGCTCTTAGGGCCCCTTCACACGGAGGATACGCTGGCTGATTTTGAACGTGTAAACGTTCTGAATCAGCAGCGTTTAAAACAGGTCCCATTGCTTTCTATGGGAGCCGGCATACGCGCGCTCCCCATAGAAATGAATGGGAAAAAGCAGCCCATTCATTTCTATGGGGAGCGCACGTATGCCGGCTCCCATAGAAAGCAATGGGACCTGTTTTAAACGCTGCTGATTCAGAACGTTTACACGTTCAAAATCAGCCAGCGTATCCTCCGTGTGAAGGGGCCCTTATTGGTCTACAATAGAAAAGAGGTTATCTTCATTCCTGATTTATATACCTGGGTATGTATACCAGTGATCTCACACACTATTTTAGGGGAAAAAACACCTTTAGGTTGAGGCCCCACATTGTGGAAACACAGCTTTTTTGATGCAGATTTTGCTGCAGTTTTTTTGAGCCAAAGTCAAAAATGGCTACAAAAGGAATGGGAAATATATAGGAAGTTCTTATACTTTTCCCTTCTGCTCAATCCACTCCTGGCTTTGGCTCAAAAAACAACAGCAAAATCAGAAACAAAAAATGCTGCATTTCCGCAACGTGGGGCCTCAACCTAAAGCCCTACTGGGCGGAAACGCAGCAAAAAAATGCAGCGTAAAAACTGCAGTGAAAACGTTGTGTTTTCTGTCGCGGAAAAAAACGCACATGTACATGCGTTTTTCATCGTGTTTTTACAGTTTTGTGCTGCAGAAATTCATATGAGTTTTCTGTTGAGTTTTTCATCGTGTTTTTGCTCGAGTTTCTCATGTGCAATAAAGGTAATTGAAAGGCTATTTTGAAAATCATAAGGAATTATGATCCTCTGCTATTTAGGCTTGGGCCCGACACCGCGATTTGGCCGCGGGAAAAATCGCTGCATTTTACAGTACTTGCAAAGTGGATGGGATTCATGTGAATCCCATGCCCACTCTGTGGGAAAAAAAAAATTGCAGCGCAAACACGGTACAATTTCCAAAACCATTGCAGTTTTCAAAATCGCAGCATGTCAATTATATCTACGGAAACACCAGCGGCTTTCCAATAGATATAATTGTAAAAGAAAATCTGCAGATGAAAACTCCGTGAACTTTCTGTTCAAAGCGCTGCAGGAAGAACCGCAATGCATTCACGTCGTGGTTGTTCCCACAGCGTTTTAGCGTGGCGGTTCCAGCCCGTGGTGCCTTAGCCTCAACCAAGCAAAACAGTGAGTTGTTGTCTGTGGATTGTGATGCTTTTCCATGGCATTTCTGCAGAGTGTCCGCAATACATTTATCATGCTGCGTTTTTGCTTCAGAAACTGACTTTATTTGTCACAGAGAATGGTCACAGACTAATTCTGTATCTGTTCCCATTGATGCTAATGTAAACAAGTCTGTGACCATTCTCTTTGCTGTCCATTGCCTTCATCCCATTACGGAACACAGAAACGGACTTTAGTAATGGTAGTGTGAATTCCCCTATTAGAACAATTGCACAGTCTCTCTGATTAATCAGTATTCTGCAGGGGGGCTGATATTAGGGGTCTGCACAGGTATGGAACATATCTATCATTAGAATCCCATTTTTTAAGACTAACACGTAGGAATAGCCTTGAGAAAGGCTATTCTTCTCCTACCTATAGAAGTCTTCTTCGCGCCATGGTTCTGGTGATATTCCTGGTTTTCTGTGGTATTCAAAATATTTTTCTCTCAGCACTGGGGACGTCCCCAATGCTGCTTGAAAAATCTCCAGCGCCGGCCTCATCTTCTTCTGCAATCCCTCTCCGCACGTCTTCTTCCGGCCTGGTCTTCAAAATAATAGGCATGCACAGTCGGCTCTGCCATCGGGTTTCGGACAGAGCCGACTGAGCATGTTTGCAGCCATTTTCTTGTGGCCGCTTACACAGTACGCTCGGCAGCGGCACAGAGAAGATATCTAAAGGTATGAGAAGAATAGCCTTTCTTAAGGTTATTTCTACGTGTTAGTCTTAAAAAATATAATTCTAACAATAGAAGGAGTTTTCCCACAAAGAGAAGACTGCAGGACTTTTCTTCCGCTTCACAATCAATCTGACCACAGTCAGGGCAAATGTGGGTGGGACTGGTGGCTGTACTTCTGCTATTTCCAGTGCTCTTAGTTAAGTGAATGGGAGTGCTGACCATCACCAGTTCCACCCACATTCACATTTGCTCAAGTTGAATGTGGAGCAGGAGAACGTTCCTGCAGTTTTCTCTTCAGGGGAAAACCCCCTTAATCTGTGCTGCTGTGCAGTTTAAAGAGTATTTTGCATACTGGTCCAATGCTTTATAGGAAATGTATGAAAATTGCTGCATTTTACAGTCTAGCAAATCCCATCCACATCTTGCGGAAAAATACACACAGTGGACACGCTGAAATTTTCAAAACCACTGTGGTTTTGGAATTCGCAGCATGTCATTTACATCTACGGAAACGCCAGTGGTTTCTCTAAAGGTATAATGGAAGCAGAAAGTCCACAGAGGATTATTAGGGGTTAGTCGCCATCAAGGGGTTACACACAGTAATGAAATGACTCTAAGTAACTCCAAGTGCAGGGACGCCTTCTAAAGAATGGGATAATCGACATCATAATTTGACTGCACTCCAGGGGTTACTCATGTCATGGTCATTACTTGAGTAAAAAGATACTAACAAAGTACCATCTCATTGCATAAAAGCCCCACATAGAGTGCTGCAGCCAAAAAGTGCTGTGGCAAAAACCTCAGCAGAAACACACTGCAGTTTTTCCCACAATGCTTTTCACAGAAAGTCTGCAAAGTTTTCCACTTTCTGCTTTTATTATACCTTTACAGAAACCTCCATTATCTCAGTAGGTATAATTCACACACTGTGATTTACAAAAATGCTTGTGTTTTTGAAATTGCAGCATTTCAGTTGTGGATTTTTTTCTGCAATGCGTGGATAGGATTAACCAGAATTCCATCCACTTTGCAATTACAGCCAAATCGCGGCACTTACACTTTGTGGAGCTCGAGCCTAAAAATATCATAAATGCTGTAAAAATTACAAATGTTTTTCATCATAAAAGCAGAACTTTTATTTTGTTAAGTCAGGTTGGAAAGATTATACACCACAAAAAAAAAAAATTGACAACACTCAAACACTGGGAATAGGCAGGGTGTTGCCACTCAATGACTCACTTAATGTTATGGTGATGCACTGTAAAAAGTTTTCCTTCACCACACCCTATCAGAATGGCAAGTGTAAATGTGCAGCTCACATGGGTTACAAGCACATTCCCCTTGGTCATGACTGTGAAAACAAGAAATTAACTACTAAATCATTGTAGTTCAAATGCAGCTTCATTTATAATGTTCAGATAATTTTCCTCTGATGCAGGGGTAGGCAACCTGTGGCAATCCAGCTATTGTTAAACAGCTGTTCCTGGAACTCCCATCTAAGTGAATGGAGCATGGTGGGAGTTGTAGTTTCACAGCAGCTTTAGTGCCAGAGGTTGCCGACCCTTGCTCTAATGTGTATGGACATCTTTTAACTTAATGGGTAAATTCACAGACAGCTCTCTATGGAAAAATGTCAGTGCAGTAATTTGATCAAGATAAGAAAAGATAATCCTTTAATAGTCCCACCATGGGGAAATTTCAGTGTGTTACAGCAGCATGGTAATGCAGATACAGGATACACAGTAATATATTACATAAGCTGAGAAAAAAATACTAGGAATCCAGAGAAACTACAGAAAAAAAGAAAGAAGGGAGACTTCAGAATTATTTAGTTCTCTGTGAGGAGTGGTCTCGCTTGGTCTGATGTAGATTATGTAGCCTGACTGTGGTTGGGAGGAAGGACTTCCGATAGCGCTCCTTCTCAGACTTGAGGGGAAATAGTCGGTCACTTACAGTGCTGCCAAGTTCCATACATGGGGTGGGATTTGTTCTCCCACATGGAGCTCACCACAGACAGTATCCTTCTGTCACCCACCACCTGTACTGGGTCCAAGGGGCTCCCCAGGACAGAGCTGGCCTTTCTGATCAGCCTGTCAAGTCTATTTCTGTCCCTGGTTGATATACTGCTCCCCCAGCAGGCCACACCGAAAAAGATGGCTGAAACAACCACAGAGTTGAAAAAGGCCCTAAGAAGTGTCCCCTGGACTCCAAAGGCCCTCAGCCTCCTGAGCAGGTAGAGCCTGCTGTGACCCTTTCTGTGCAGCGCATCCAGGTGATCTGCCCAGTCCAGTTTATTATTGAGGAGTACACCCAGGTACTTATAGGTCTTGACTATCTCATGCATGCCCCTTGGATCTCCACCGGGAACGGAGCACTTTTCCATTTACTAAAGTCCACCACCATCTCCTTGGTCTTCCCAGCATTAATCCTGAGGTGGTTCCGCTGGCACCATTCAACAAAATCCCAGTTTAAGTCTCTGCATTCTCTATCGTCACCATCAGTGATGAGGCCTACTATAGCAGAGTCATCAGAGTACTTCTTTAAGTAACAGCTAGATGAATTGTGCCTAAAGTCGTCAAGATGAAAGAAGTAAATCTGCAGGTATTTCCCTTTATTTTCCTATTCCTTTGAGTCCACTTCTGGTTTTGGCTTGAGAACTGCAACAAACACTTTAGTGTTTTTTCCCCCCAAAAAAGCGTCAAAGCACCCTAAGGCTTGGAACAATTTACATTAAGAAAAATTCCCTTGTGTGTTTTCCTACAAAATTTACCATTAATGCAATACCAAGAAAGACAGTTGCAATAATGTCACTTCATCACAGTAGTCTGGTCCATGGTTCCAATGTCTTGTAGGCGGTAGGTATGAAGTGCCTTGTGCCTTAAGACTGTCAATATAGCGCTTAACCAGGGAACCAGGTCAAAAGCAGTGGGCACATACTGTATGTCTGTATGGTGTGCAGAGGAATGCTTCGAGTCCAATTGTGATAAAAGTACTTTTTTTTTTTTTTTTTGTTGCCCTCCATCCTAGCGAGCATAATGTATTCCTGTCCTGTCCAGTCTGTGCATTTTATCTTGAGATTTTACCTTATCAAGGCTTTTATTGGTCTCTTATTTAGTAGTTTTGAAGATTGTTGACAAAGTCCAAACCCCTACAGAGAATCACATTGAACAAGGGCTGAAGTAATAATGTGTGGTGGCACCTGAAGTATAGGAGTCGCTATTGTGTGTCCTTGCCACTACTTATTTAGACTAGTGACAGGGTCCAAAACTGTAGGAGTGAACTATAAAGAAGTTGGAGCACTGACATACAATGGCTGATATACACATATATATATACTTCTGAATTGAATGGGAATTTTATTTTTACACTTGTATTCTTTACATGTGTATTTTGCCAAAATGAGCGTGCGTTTATTCCACGTGAATGGACCCTAAGGCTGATATATCTGGACTAGAGATGAGCGAGTACTGTTCAGATCAGCCGATCCGAACAGCACGCTCGCATAGAAATGAATGGACGTAGCCGGCACGCGGGGGGTTAAGCGGCCGGCCGCCGTCAAAGCGGAAGTACCAGGTGCATCCAGGGGTGAGCCTGCTCCTTTCGCCGCCCGAGGCTAACTGCAGAAAACCGCCCCCCCCCCCCTGCCGGAGGAGGGGGCGGATCGGGGGCGTGACTGGGCGGATCGGGGGCGTGGTCGAGTGAAGGGGCGGGGCTTAGCCCCATTCGCCGGCAGAGAGTAGGCCCGGAGACTGCCTGCTCTCTGCCTGAGCGTGAGGGGAGGCTGCTGGAGCAGCGCTGCTCCAGTGGCCTCCCCAAACCACCGCTCGGTGATAAGCCAGTCCAGGACAGCTTGTCCTGGACTGGCTTAGGTTAGCAAAAATGCCGCCCTCACTGAGGCCCTGGCATAGTGCCGCCTGAAGCGCTCGCTTCAGGTCGCCTCATGGGAGGTGAGGCACTGGGTGCATCCATTCATTTCTATGGAGCGTGCTGTTCGGATCGGCTGATCCGAACAGTACTCGCTCATCTCTAATCTGGACTCTAGCACTCTAATTGTCACCTTCTCACAATATATACAAGTAAGATCCTTTAAAGGCATTCTACCATTAAAACACTTTTTTTTCTCGTTAACACGTCGGAATAGCCTTAAGAAACCTTTAGAAATCGTCTCCGGCTCGCCGTTTGGTTAAAATCCCGGTTTTTGTCAGTATGCAAGTGAGTTCTCTCGCAGCACTAGGGGGCGTCCCCAATGCTGCAAGAGAACTCTCTCCAGCAACGCCTCCATCTTCTTCAGCCACCGCCTCTTCACTCGTCCTCTTCCGGCTGGGGTCACATTTCGACGCCTGCGCAGTCGGCTCTGCCATCGGTCCTCATGCAGAGCCGACTGTACATACTGGCAGCCATTTTTTTGTGGCCGTTTACTCGTGGATGCGCAGTACGCTCTGTACTCTGTTGAACTACAGCTCTATGTGCAGGGTTCAGGGCTTTACCACGTAGGAGGCGTGTTGACGTAATCGTGCCGGCCTGTTGCCGGGAGCAGACGTGTTTTGTCTGCTCTCAATGTCTTGTAAATCATAGGCCTGTATTGGCTTGCGGTTTACAAGACAAGAATGGGTTTTAACTAGATTGGTGTCTGCAGACATGATCTAGTGAAAAGTAAAGCATTAATGGTGGCCCCGGGGTGGGCCCCACTGAGTCAATTTATAAGACATCACGACAATAGACAAAATCAGCTTTTCGAGGCAGAAGGTCACCGTGCACAGAAAGTAACATAAGAGGAGGCAGGATCACAGGCAGATGAGAATAAATTTATTTTTTTTTCCTTTTTTTGTTATTAAGACTATAAGGGGGTGTAAGTTACTGTATATAAGGGACATTATGAATACAAGAGTGCTCATTTAATAAGTAGCATCATTAATATAAGGTTCATTATAGGGCAATATTAATCGAAGAGGGCATCATTTATATCAGGGGTCAGTTTCTAATTCATTTGCATTAATGATCTATTCCCAGCCTGAACCCCTAACGACACCTCTGCATGGCTAGGAATCAGAGTGTATTGTAAACAGAAAAGAGGTCACAGCGTTTGTGCAAGCACTGCTGCCTATTCAGGCAACTGATCAGCGGAGGCCCTGAGGATATGTCATCAATAAAAAGATACCCTTTAAAATATCGAAGCAATCTATTAAGCAGTTAGCTCTAAACATTCGACCTGAGGTCTGAACAGAATTTGCAGCAAATCTGTATGCAGTAAGGGTCAGTTCACACAAAGTTTTTTGCCGGCAGTTTTTGACGCGGAATCAGACACAAAATCCACCTGAAAAACCGCATCCCATTCATTTCAATGGGAGTCCCTAGCAGTTTTTTTCCATCTGAGGTTTTTTTTTCAGCTAGCGGAAAAAAATTACATGACCTATCTTCAGGTGGAGTCCGCCTGGAAAAACCCATTGAAGTCTATGGGAGGCGGAAAAACCACGTCGTGAGTTTTGAAAAAAAAAAAACGCTAGCGTTAGGTAGGTGGTGTGCAGGTGGCCTAAAGAGGCAGTAAGTGGTAAATGGGAACAAAGTCTTTCAGTCTACAAAATGTATTAAGGACTTTTTCTTATGAGGTATGCACATCTCATGTGGATTCCACACAAGCCAACTCCTGACCTAAGGCCAGCCCTGGGCATAGACTCCTTAACCGGTTAAGGACCAGGCCCAAAAGTATGTTAAAGACCAGGCCTCTTTTTTCAAAACTGACATGTGTCACTTTAAATGGCAATAACTTTGAGACGCTTTAACTTACACAAATGAATTTGAGATTGTTTTCTTGTAACACATTATACTTCATGTTAGTGGTAAACACTAATCAATATTTTTGCATTTATTTATAAAAAAACTAGGAAATTTGATGGAAATTTGAAAAAAATTGCAATTTTCAAAATGTGAAATTATCTGCTTTTCAGGCAGATAGTCATACCATCCAAATACATGAATAAATATTATCTCCCATATCTCTGCTTTATATTGGCATCATCTTTTGATGGTCTTTTAATTTATTTTGGACGTCACAAGGTTTACAAGTGTAACAGCAATTTTCCAGATTTACAAGAAAATTCTCCAAACCAATTTTTTAGGGACCACTTCAGTTCTGAAAGTAATTATAAAGGCCTGTATAATAGAAACCCCCATAAATTACCCCATTTTCAAAACTGCACCCCTCAAATTATTCAAAACAGCATTTGGGATGTTTGTTAACCCTTTAAGCATTTCATAAGAATAAAAATAATATGGCAGTGAAATTTAGACATTTCATTTTTTTTCACTAATACATTCATTTAGACCCAAAATTAACACATTCACAAAGGGTTGAAGGAGAAAATGCATCTGACAGTTTATTGTGCAATTTCTCCCGTGCACAGAAATACCCCACATGTGGGTGTAAACTGATTTTTGGGCACACGGCAGTGCATGGAAGGGAAGGAGCGACACTGGGTGTTTGAACAGCAGATTTTGCTGGAATAATTTTCAGCGCCATGCCTTATTTGCAGAGACCCTAGAGTACCAAAACAATGGAAACCCCCCAAAAGTGACCCCATTTTAGAATCCACACCCCTCACAGAATTCATCAAGAGGTATAGTCAGCATTTAGACCCTACAGTTGTTTCACAGATTTTACTAACATTGGGATGTGTAAATGAAAAATTACTAAAATGTCACTTTATCTCCAAAGTTTTCATTTTCACAAGGGGATAAAGGAGTAAAAGCCCCCCACAGTTTGTTAAACAATTTCTCCTGAACACGGCAATACCCCATATGTGGCTATAATCTGCTGTATGGGAACATGGCGGGGCTCAGAATGGAAGGAGCGCTATTTGGCTTTTGGATGGCAGATTTTGCTGGAATAATTTTAGGTGCCATGTCGCATTAGCAGAGCCCCTAGAGTACCAATACAGTGGAAACCCCCTAAAAATGACCCCATTTGGGAAACTATACCCCCCACAGAACATATTAAAGGGTAGAGTGAGCATTTTGACCCTACAGCTGTTTCACAGATTTTATTAACATTGGGCCATGAAAATGAAAAATTACTTTTTTTCCAACAAACTGTCAATTTAGCCCCAAATTTTTAATTTTCACAAGAGGATAAAGGAGAAAAAGCTCCCTAAAGTTCGTTACACAAATTCTGCTGAACACAGAAATGCCCCATATGTGGTCATAATCTGCTGTATGGGAACATGGCGGGGCTCAGAATGGAAAGAGGGCTATTTGGCTTTTGGAGGGCAGATTTTGCTGGAATATTTTTCAGGTCCCATGTCGCATTTGCAGAGCCCCTAAAGTACCAATACAGTGGAAACCCCCTATAAGTGACCCCATTTTGGAAACTACACCCCTCATAGAATTTGTCTAGGGGTAGAGTGAGTATTTTGGCCTCACAGGTGTTTCACAGATTTTATTAACATTGGGACGTGAAAATGAAAAATTACTTTTTTTCCCAATAAATCGTCCATTTAGCGCCATAGTTTTAATTTTGCAAATAGTTTAAGAATTAAAAGCCCCCCACAGTTTGTTACACAATTTCTTCTGAACACGGCAATACCCCATATGTGGCCAAAATCTGCTGTATGGGTACATGCTGGGGCTCAGAATGGAAAGAGCGCTATTTGGATTTTGGAGGGCATATATTGCTGGAATAGTTTTGAGGTGCCATGTCGCATTTGCAGAGCCCCTAAAGTATCAATACAATGGAAACCCCTCAAAAGTGACCCCATTTTAGAAACTACACCTGTCAAGGAATGTATCAAGGGGTATTATCATTTTGAGCCTAAAATGCTTCCCAAAAATTAATGTACAAAATGAAAATTGAAATTTTTAAAAATATGCCATTTCGGTGCCCAATACGTTGCACCCACTTTGTGTTGTCAGAGACCTGCACTCCTAAAACTATTAAGTGGGCCATCCCGGGGGTCAAAAAATTATATATGTGGGTGTAAACTGCTGCTTGGGCACACAGCAGGGCTCAGAAGGGAAGGACCACTGTGCGTTTTAGCTTTTGGGGTACAGATTTAGAGGGACCCTCTGGGCGCCATGATGTTTTTGCAGAGCCCTGGAGGTTCCAGTAAACTGGAATTCACCAAGAAGTGACCCCATTTTGTAGGGGCAATTTTAGGGTCTCTGCAAATGTGACGTGGTGTCCAAAAACGAAGAATCTAAATCTTCACTCCAAAAGCACATATTGCTCCTTCACATCTGCACCCTGCTGGGTACCCAAATAGCAGTGTATGCCCACATGTATGACACTGGTGTACCCCGGATAACGTACTTAATGCCATATGTGGGTAGAAATGGCTGTTTGGGCACAGCCGGGGACAGAAGGAAAGGAGCGCTATATTGGTTTTTGGAGCACACCATGCCACTTTTGCAAAGCCCCTGAATTGCCAATAAAGTGGAATCCGCAGACATGTCACCCTATTTTGGACACTACCCCACTGATGGGATTTATCAAGTGGTGTAGCGAGAATTTTTAACCCTTGAGTGTTGCATTTATTTAGTTTCCAGAAATGAAATCGCAACTGATAGAGAAGTTAAAAATGAAAATTTTACAGATTTGCCATTTCAGTGTGCAACATGTTGTGCCCGACTTATGTCAGCAGAGACACTCCAAAAACTGTTAAACGGGTATCCCAGGCACAACAGCTTTTAGAGCGTTCATCTCTGATACAAGGTGGGCACAACATATTACGCACTGAAAGGACGTATTCCTGGAAAAATGGTCATTTTCACCTCTCACAATCCACTACAGTTATAGTTATATATATAAAGTTATAGCAACACTTGGGGGTTAAAAATGCTGTCTGTACCCCTGGATAAATCCTTCAGGGGTGTAGTTTCCAAAATAAGGTAATTTATCAGGGGATTCCAAATTACTGGCGTTTCAGCTCTACAAAAGTGTCATGGCATCCAAAAACCAAACCGTCTGTGCTCCAAAAACCAAATGACCCTTCTTCCCTTCTGTGTCCGGCTGTGCCCTAGTATCAGTTTATACCCACATATGACATTATGTCCGTTATCCGGGGGTACACCAGTGTCATACATGTGTCATAAACTGCAGTTTGGACGTACAGCAGGGTGCAGAAGGGAAGGAGCGCTATGCGGCTTTTGGAGCACAGATTCAGATGTTTGGTATCTGGACGCCATGTCATGTTTGTAGAGCCTGTAAGGTACCAGAAAAGTGGATTCCATGGGGTACCAGGAGTGACCCCATTTTGAAAACTGCACCCCTCAAAGAATTTATCAGGGGGTGTAGTGAGTATTAGTATCCCGGACGTGACTGAACAGCGGATGGCGAAGAGGGAATATATAAGCTGTGCGGAGGACATTGCAAACACCAAATTCCCTACTATGTCCCCGTAGCTCCTATGATTGGGGGAGTCACTCTGGGGGTCACTTTAGGGGTCACTTCTGGTGTCTGTTCCCTCATAAGCTGTAAATCTGGGGTGTCCCCTGATATCCGCTCACACAGCTTATATATTCCCTACATGACGCACCCAGTTGTGTTCTAATAATTTGGCGATTTTTGAGGGTTTTTGTCTTCACATTGTGAGATGCTATATTTTCTTTATGTTTCTGGTGACGTGGCCATATAAGGGCTTATTCTTTGCGGGATGAGATGCATTTCGTAATGACACCATTTTTGGGTGTCTACATCTTATTGAATACATTTTATTAACCCTTTTTTGCTGGATTTAAAAAAAAAAAATCAATCCTGGCATTGAGTTTTACTTTTTTAATTTGCGCCATGCAGCGTACAGTATAAGTAACATGTTCCCTTTATTCTGCGGGTCGGTACGGTTACGGCGATACCTCATTTATAGTATTTTTTTATGTGTTACTAGTTCTGCAGAGGAAAAACACATTTGGGGACATAAATCAATGTTTTTTGCATCGCATCTTCTAAGAGGCGTAACATTTTTATTTTTCGGTTGACAGAGTTGGTTGAGGGCTTATTTTTTGCGGGACAACCTGCGCTTTTTATTGGTACTGTTGTCGGATGCATATGACTTTTTGATCACTTTTTATAGCATATTTTGTATGGTGAGATGGCGAAAAATCATTACTTCCGGCGAGTTTTTTCCGTTTTTTTTTTCCGGCGTTCGCCGTGTACATTAAATATTATTTCAGTTTTATTGTACAGATTGTTACGGACGCGACAATACCAAATATGCATTGTTTTTATTACTTTTGAGTTCTTTTTTTATATAATTCATTTTCTATTGAGAAAAAGGGATTTTTGGGCTTTATAACTTTATTAATTTTTTTCATACACTTCATTTTATTTTTTTTACATTTTTTTTTTACTTTTTCATGTGTCCATTTAGGACACTTCAATCAGCAATACTTTGCTGATATAGAATGCCATGTGAGACACAGCCTGCAGGTGTCCCACATGGCATTCCGTAGCAGGATGTCAGGCTGTGTAGACGCACAGCCTGACATCAGAAGGTCCTGGCAGGATCACCAGGTATGTGGGGGCTTCGGGCAGTCTGGGGTCACTGGCCAGACCCCAGACTACCTTTTACTGCTATCGGCACCCTCCGATCTCGCCGTGGGGGGTGCCGATCTGATTTAATTGTCGGCGGATGCCTTTCGATCGCGCCGTGATGTTTCACGGCGCGATCGAAAGGGTTAAAACTTCCAGTCGGACTCAGTTCCGACTGGACGTTATGGAGGAAAGGGTTAGGTGTTAGTAACACCTAACCCCTGTCCCCCCCGCACCCCTCCCCCCGCCAGAAAGGTACCTAAAGGCCGGACGTATTTCGGCAATAGTCCGGTCTTTAGGTACCAGCACATGAGGCCGTAAATTTACGTACGGCGGTCCTCATGTGGTTAAAGCAAAGGTTTAATCACTATTGTCCTATTTCTATGAATTAAAGTTGATGCATACTGTGCATGTCACTAGAACTGAACATTGACATATAGAAATCTAGTGACCTACAGCAGGTAGATACAGAATTTATGTATGTAGTCATATTGTTCACCTTTGTACCCATTCTACATTGCCTGTTAGTTTTATTTGTGCAACAACTACATGATCTTTGAACTCCTACAGCACAAGCTAAGCAGGCTTTCAGTCTCTATCAGAAGCGTGTAATATGACCTATAACCTATTTACTCGCAGAACACGATATAGGCGGAGTACAGTGGCATCCCTACAACATTATTTCACCTATGACCTACTCAATGTTACAATAATGGAGCAGTTTCACAGATGGAACCGCTGACTTACTGACCCTGGTCAGCCACTGCTCTACCAAATAACCAACAGGATGGCGGTGGGTTTCATGGGTTACCAGGTCTCAGTAACCACAGACAGAAATGCTCATTGGTTACCAGTGAGTGAGAGGTGAGTATGAGTCCCAGTGCTCCCACTCCTCTGCCCTGGGTAGTCCTAAGAGCAGCACAGGGAGTCCTAAGAGCAGTGTGTAGTGAGAACTCACTGCCGAGACCACATGGATAGGGATTGTGTAGGGACAACACACTGTGTTGGGGCGCTAATATCCAGTGACTTGGTTGCTCCACCACCCCATCTCTGGTGAACCCTATAAGGGCTAGTTCACACGTGAACTGCCCGCACGGGTTTTGACACAGAGAGAGACGCGGCGAGCCGCATCTCTCTCTTGTCAAAACCCGCCCGCCGCGACCATCGCTGTCGCGGCTTAACCCTCTGCTGTCGGCTCAAATGAATGAGCCGACATAGGAGGAAGCTGTCGGGGGCGGAAGCCGCGCGGCTGAGCCTGCGCGGCTTCCGCCTGAAGAAAGGACATGTCCTTTCTTTTCTCCGCTAGCGGAGAAAAGAAGCCCGGTGGTCTCCATAGACCACCATTATAAGGGGAGGTTTTGGATGCGAAATCCGCTGTCAAAAACCTCCCCTTATACTCACGTGTGAACTAGCCCTTAGCTGTGGATATGCCATAGATGACTGAGGTCAGTAATTTAGAGAAGGCGCCTCCCCTAGGTATGGTGCGGTATATTGCGCCATACTCGTTGCTCGGCGTGTGATTTTGTCGTCATAATATACATGAGAGCGCCGTATACCAGAGAGCACCATAATACAAAGAGCACCATAATACAAGAGAGCGTCCTATACAAGAGAGCACCATAATACAAAGAGCACCATAATACAAGAGAGCGTCGTATACAAGAGAGCCATATACAAGAGAGCACCGTATACAAGAGAGCGCCCCCAACAGGCAGGAACTCGCAGTATAGCCCTGTCCACACTGTGTGAATACAAATAGCCCTTCCAGCCACCATGAAGGTTGTAGTTCACACAGAGCAGCCCTGTGACTCCGGCACATAATGGCGGCGGGCGGAGCCGTTCCCGCCCAGCTATATATCTCCTCCTCCTCCCCCTCACTCACACCTCAGGTCTCGTTGGGTTGTCTGGTGGTCACAGTGCGGAGTCACAGGGTCAAGTGAAAGGTATGTGAGTCATTCGGTGGACTAGCTGTGGCCACAGGGCGCTAGTCATGTAGTGTAATGGCCTCCACTGGCGGCGCTGTCCTGTGGCTTCGCTTCCTGATCCTTGTAACCTTGACATTGTCCTGAATGTCGTGTGCTGCCCCGACTGCCTGGCTTAGAACTAAAGCGTGAATATTGGGGAAATAAAGACTCGTTCCCCTGAGGCCCTTCTGCAGCCCCTGCACAGGGTATTATTAGGCTTCTTACTTATTGGGTGGCATTATTCCGAGGATTAGTGGAGTAGGTCTGGACAGAGAGTATGGGGTGTGTATGGCAGCTTTGCATAAGGCAGCTGTATATATGGCAGCTGTGTATATGGTAGGTTGCTCCTCACATCTGCAGTGCAGCCTCAGTCAGGCTGTGTCATGGTTTTCTTTTATAAGAAAGCTTTAGGCTCACACTAGTGTTGTCTCTCTATTGGATTTGAGCCTGTCACTACAAGAGCAGTTACATGCAGACCCCATAGTCTAGGAAAGTCCTCCATGCAGGACTCTTATCACTGCTAGTTGAGACAGAATCTGCTTTGGCGTGTCGCTTGTACATGTGAACCTTTGTATGCTCCAACAGGACAAGAAAAGAGTGTCACAATAATGTAATATATGGCAGCTGTAACACTGCTAATGTAATATGTCCGTGGCTTAGGTTTGTGTCTGGCAGAACTTATGTACAGTTATACAGCTAAATCTTGTATGAATCCCCCTCCTCCTTGTCACACTATTGTACTATATGCCTGCTGTGTGGGTAGAGGATAAGGCTACCAGTAGACCAGGGTATTGTATAGAAGTGAGTTTTAATAATCGGATCACAAAACTGGGGTGGAGTGGCACCGCTGACCCAGTTTTACTACTACCACTCACGGACATGTAGACCACAAGAGACATTGAGCCTGTGGCCTACAAGCTGACCTCTGATACTTGGCTGTCTGCTCTCCGGCGCCTCCTTCTTTTCCCTTTCCTTTTCCTGGATGTGACATGATGTCCTATCAGTGCGCCTGGGACAGTCAGGTAAGTAATCACCCAATACTGCCATAGTGGGGACCAGTGAAGGGGCTACTTTATGGCCCATACAGTGGCCCCTTCATTGGTTCCTTCCCCCCATCACAATACAGTGGCCCTTTGATCTTTGCACTGCAGTTATTTCAAGCTCTGGTTTGCACTGTGACTCAGTTTACTTGCATAAAAGAATTTGGGATTAAAAAAAAAAAAAAAAAATCCCTGTTCAATTCCCTGCTGCTTAAGTGGTCCAAGCTGCTGTGTTTCTTCATTGGATAGAACCAACACTAGCCAGTGGGGCCCATCAGGAGCCATTGCTGTTAGTCATGTGATAAATCCAGCACTCTCACTTACCCTTATGATGAAACTGAAAACTAGAAGTGACAATGCACTTGTGAACTGCTCTTGGTAAACAATTCAGCTTCGTTTTGACATGGCTTATGCAATAAAACTGCTACAGTGACACTTCACCATAAGTCTTTGTCACACTCTGGCAATATGCTTTACCATGATATGTTCACGTTTTTTATAGACTCAGAATGGTCGTCCTTTCCAAAGAACATGGCTACGTCCTCCTGACTGGTGCAGCCAGTTTTGTCATGGTGACTCACCTTGCAATTAATGTGTCAAAAGCCCGGAAGAAGTACAATGTAGAGGTAGGAGCATCATGCATGCAATATTCTTTTAGGCTTCACATGCTATATATATTTAAAAAGACTTTCTGCTTCCTATTTTCATCTCGCATTGACTTCAAGTCGGCCTGTTACTTTTGTTTTCCTTGCAGTAATGAATATTACATGTTACTATGCATTTCACCTCTGGTTAATTGACAAAGTAAAAATGAAGGCGTGCAGGAATCTGGTTGGATACAGTTATTCTCTTTCCATGTTTTATATTGAAAAGGTCTGCACCACATAGGTAATGCAGCAATGTATTGTAGTGTTGTCCATGAGAGAGGCTGGACAGCTCACACTATGCCTGGAGAAGAAACTGGTGGACGGAATACACTCTCTGTGATTTACAGAGGAACTAACTCTTACCACATTCCATATATATATACCGTGTGTGTGTGTATATATATATATATATATATATATATATATATATATATATATATATATTATATACACACAGATTAAGATGCATTCTTTTTCCTTTGTTCTGGCTAACAATGCAATTTGTGTAAGGTTCACATCTGTGTTGGAGTCTGTTGCAGTGTCTACTGGAAATTGCATGAGAATTATTATTTTTATTTTTTTATTTTTTTTTTTTTTTTCCTCCATGTATCAGACATACTGTATTTCCCATCCCATCTTCCCATTTTGTCAAAGCTTATGACTAATATGGTGTGGACCATTCAGACTCCAAAGACAAAAATCTGTCTCTGTATTGTAAGGCTGGCTGCGTAAGGTTGATAACATTGCTGTACTGAAAATCTGGCAATCTCTGCACAACGACTGTTCTTTAAAGGGGTTGTCCAGGATAACTATAAAACCCTACACTAATCTAGACACCCTCCCCCACCTACTTTCTAAATTACATAAATAATCAAAATATGTATTTACCCATATCCCTGATTTTTCCTGTTGACTATCAGTTTGCCCATTTCCGTTCCCTCTCCTCGTCCACTCCATCACACATGCTTCTCTTCTACCTGTCTAGACATCCTTCTGCGGGGAATGGCTTCCTTCCTTGACATCAGCCCGGACGTGCACAAAAGAGTCCTGGGTTAGTGCTGAAGCCGACACTCCATCTCTATTGCGCAAGCATGGGAGCCTGAGTAATGGAGATGTATTGAAGGCTGCAGCACAGCGCCGGGACTGCTGCATGCTTGCAGTCACAAAAGAGGAGGAGCTGTTCCCTGCAGATGGAATCCTGTTTAGGAAGAAGATGGGTAATGTACCGTATAATAGGCTACAGGGGTGTGTTGAGTGAGTTGGGAAGGGCTAGCAGTGGGAGGGATAGTTAGGGAGGGTGAGAGGGAGATTGTGCGAGCCTACAACTACCAGAATGCATTGCATCAGTTATGGCAGCAGGAAGCTACACCCTGTAAACAAATGCAAAAGATGCCAGGTGCTCCCAGAGAAGCCCACAAATCACTCAAAACACTACTAAAGGTATCTGGTTGCATCTATTAACCCATTAATAGCACTAACAGACCTTTTCAAAACATTATTAATTATAAACTCCTTTAAGCCTGGTTCATGTCTCTAATGTGACTGTTTTCTTCAGTATCCTAACCTTTATAGTGATGATCCAGAAAATGGCAAAATTTTCAATTGCATCCAGAGGGCTCATCAAAACACGTAAGTAATTCTTTATCATCTATTCGCGGGGGGGGGGGGGGGGGGGGAAATCCCAATAACTTAGTAAAAGTCAGGTGTCTGTAGTCCCAGCCTTACATTGTCACAATTTGTGCATGCAATTTCTAAGGCCTTACTTCCATTGAAAGCTTTTGGATCTTTTAGAAGTACTATAATTTACTGGACATAGCATAGGATTCTTCCCGTTAATATGACACTGGAGGATGGAGACACCATGGATCCATAAGTCAGTGGAAGCTGTTGTTGCTATGACATATGTCACTCTGTTATTTGGTGGGGGAGTATAACTACATACTACTAGTATATCAATAAAGTGTGAAAAAAGTAAAGCTCAATAAGTGAGATATAGCATCACAAAACATATTTAGAAATTGGCAGGAAAAAAAAGCATATGTAACGTAATTGGCATAACTAGTTAGGCACATCTTATCTTGTCTTCCCTACGCCACCTTGTGGCTCCTTCGAAAAACATTTAAATTTGTTGCATTTAATGTCTTTTGGCCATACCCCTTGTATTAAACTTCTTCAATAACTTGTGATGGATTTCTGGTGTCTGTGTGTTGCTTTATTTGTACACACTTGTTATACTACAGTGACAAACCCCAGCCTAAGAGGTTCATACAATTCTGTTAGATGTATGGATGTATGCATGTCATGTGCTGCTCATCATTGTGAAAACAGAGCTCTGTGCACACAATAGTCTGCTGCGCCAGTGTGCTAACTGTATTATTCACGTATGTGGCTGTCTCGGGACAAATCCTATACTGTTTTGTGGCCCAGACTTACTAGAAGAAGGCATGCTGAGGTCATCCATGTGCCGTTTTATCACTGACCAGACACCTGGCACAGACTTTCATTCTGGCGTTTGAGCATGTGCAGCCTTAATAAATGACCCCAGTGAGCCATATCTAGAACTGTGGCTATAAAGGGGTTTCATGATGGTCTGTGACTGGTATTGCAGTGTTTTTACTCGTTAGCTTCCATTCTTTGCAGCAACCCAGGTAGTAGGCAAAAGCACAAACCATATAATACCAGTGCCGTTTCCATTGTAAGGGATTATTTGTTTGTGCTGTACTGTTTTATCCGTATCATATTACAGGTTAGCTTTAGACATAGTTGTTAGAAATAAGATCTTTGTAGTTTTTCTGTATGATTGTGCCACTAAAATCGTCTTCAAAAACCTTTTAAATACAAATGTCAAAACATAATTTCACCATTCTTTGTTCTGCAGCCTAGAATCATATCCTCCTTTTCTGTTTTTCCTTGCTGCTGGAGGACTTACACATCCGGTAAGTGAATATTGGGGGAATCTATCAAACTGAGCACGAAAGTTTTCTGGCATAAGTGGTATATTGTAAAATAACTCTGAGCCCAAAACTGTGCTACTCTGTCTTTTTTGAGGGGGAAGAAAAGGGGGTTGGGATACTTTTGCCCAACAAATTTACTATAGCTCTCCCTAGTTGGTGTAAATTTCATGACAGAGTGGAATTGAACACGTCACAACAAATAGTATTTTGTGGAATTTTGAAACCCCCTTGCACTGTATTTGGGAAAGCTGTCCCTTTTCCTTTGGTAGTGGTTTGCTTTCTTCATTCCTGCAAGACTGAATAGTAAGTAAATGTCAGCTGTTATACACTGCCAGATGATTGCTGGAAAATAACGTGTGAAATATAGAAATAAAAACAGAAAATGCCCCTTTGCTGGATTGTCTGGTCATAACAACCCGTACCCTAAAATTAAAACTAAACACTCCCTTCTGCACATTAAAGGACACGACTGGTGACGGCTCATATAGTTTTTGTTTGTGTAACGAAAGTAACCTCTATTACAAAATTATCTGACCACTGTATAAGCAATGCTACATCCGATGCCGCCCCTGCTACCTCTTGTATCACCCCCTCTACCTCATAGTGTAAGCGCTTACGAGCAGGGCCCTCAGTCCCATTGTGTGAAGTGACTTTTTTATAATGTACGTTTGTCTGTACTTGAACCCTACAAATAGTACAGTGCTGCGGAATATGTTGGCGCTATATAAATGTATTTATTATTATATTATTCATGGACTAAGTGCTCTAATGGAGTGCTAAGATGACTGACTGATTGATTCAGCAATAAGATTAGGAATATGTCTACACTTCAGAACATGGTATAACTTGAGTATAGTTTAGACTTTGTCTTCATTTTCATATCTTTACTTTTTTTTTTTCTTTTTTTTTTTTTTTTTGCCTATTTTTATAGCGTGCTGCTAGTTTACTTGGTGTTGCCTACATTGTTGGCAGAGAGCTGTATGCTTCTGGATACTCCACAGGAGGTGAGAATAATCCCATTACTCTTAAAGTGTAACTAAACTTTCAGACAACTTTTGAATTGCTTGCAGTATTTGTTTCACTAATAAATTCTGTAGTATAGTTTTTAGAACTAATTTTCCTTTCTGTGAAATCCTGTAACTCTATTCTTTCCTTTGCTTGTAAAGGAAAATGTAATTATATGGGAGTTGTGACATGGGTCATCTTTTGTTGCAGGGTCAGGTGTACTTTTTATTCAATTCAGAGGTGAAATAGTGAAGAAAAAAAAAAAAAAACCTGCGATTTGGAACTTTTGATTTTCTTTCCTGCTACAACGTTCACTGTACAGGAAAAATATTTTTTTAAGTATGTAGACCAGGCTTTTTGGGACACAGGGATACCTAATGTATGTGTTTCACGGTAGTTTTCTACTTTTGTAGTGACCCCCCACCCACCCACCCCGAATGCTACATGCAGAAGCAAAGGGCAGAATAAAGAGATGCAGAGTTTGACAGAATGGAGACAATTTGTTAATAAATAGAGATGAGCGAGTAGTGTTCGATCGAGTAGGTGTTCGATGATCGAATACTACGGTATTCGAGATACTCGTACTCGATCGAACACTACTAGCTGTTCAAAGTTTAAGGTTCGATGCAGAACCAGTGTTGATTGGCAGAATGCTATACATTCTGCTAATCAACGCTGGTTCTTCTCTTACCTTTAGAAGTCTTCTCCGTGCAGCGTCCCCGCGGTGTCTTCCGGCTGGAATTCACTCTGCCTAGGCATCCAGCCTAGGCAGAGCCGACTGCGCATGCGCAGTCAGCTCTGCTTAGGCCCCGGTGCCTAGGCAGAGTGAATTAAAGCCGGAAGACGCCGTGGGGGCGCTGCGCCGGGAGAAGACTTCAAGGGGAATCCAGCCTGACCGTCACTCGTGGACTTGGTAAGTATAATGTTATCGAATTTTGCGTACCCCTGAAACGAGCATTTTCCCCCCATAGACTATAATGGGGTTCGAAATCCGTTCGAACAGCCGAACAATGTGCGGCTGTTCGAATTGGATTTCTAACCTCGGACATTTTAGTGTTCGCTCATCTCTATTAATAAAGTATATCACAAAGTTTATAAATGACACACATACTGCCAAAAAATAAAAAAATGAATAAAGGTTTAGTTGCGCTTTAAGTTTTTAAGCTTGTGTTTTCTCTTATTGTTTAAAGTATTGACAAAATAAATACATTTAAAACATTTTCTTAGTCTTCTCTCTGCCCATTCCTGACTGAGGAAAATGGATTTTTAATTCTTTTGGCTTTCACAGTGCACTCCAAAACTTTGTTACACTGAAAGAGCTGTTATAGCATTTGTGTTTAAACAATTTTTTTGATCAGGACGCTGCAGCAGCAGAGTTTTAGCTATATAGAAGAGTTTCCTCTAAATGGCTGACATAGACTGGCAGCTGCCTGTCCTACTCTCCACTGTTAAGTAAACCTGGGTACAGGCTTCTGTAAAAGCTGTAGCCAACAGCCATGTATTGCACTAGTGACCTTTATGGACACACTAATATAAGCAGGGTTTAGAAACATTGTGCTGTATTGTAGCCCTTTATCTTTAAAATCTGACTTTTTTTCTTTCTTTCTTTCTGGTTAGATCCAAAGAAACGTAGCAGGGGAGCCATTGGATCTATAGCTCTGATTGGACTCTTTGGAACTACTGTATGCTCTGCATTCAAATTGCTTGGCTGGTCTTTTAACCCAAAAACCTGGTGTTGAACTGATAAGTCATAACACAATGGGACCAGATGTGTACAATAGGAGCCAGTAAAATCCTGCTAACCCCCTTCCACCCTGGTTGGTTTTAATGAGGAGTGGATTGGGCCTATGTGTCTTTAAATTGGCACACCATTTAATGCATTTTATAAATAAAAATATTATTACATAAAAATAAGGCTTTTTGTTTTAATTTTCTGGTGCCTTTTTGAAAGTTTTGTGTAAACTTTAATGCAATGTACTGTAAATTCAGTTTAGATTTCATTGTGACATTTAAGAGGTTTAGCTTTAGTCTCGTTTGAAGTACAACTATTAAAATATTGTCATTTAGTGGACAGTCAAACAACTTAATGAAATGAAACCTTGCCTTCAAGGCAGTGATATGAGGCCAATTGATTGAAATTGTCTCCCAGAAAAATTGATATGAAATCAAAGCTTGGATCATTTTTGATTTTTTTGCTTGTTCAGAGACAAAATCTATAAATACATTAAGGGTGCATTCACATGGATAACGCGGTGCTGGCATCATAACATCTGGCATGATAACTTGCGTAAGAATTAGCACTGCAAAACAGAATCCCATTGACTTCAATAGGTTCCATTTATCGCACGCAACACATTGAAATTAATGGGAGGCTTTTTAACCCATTGATTTCAATGTGTTACACGCGTTAAACGGAACCCATTCAATTCAATGGGATTCTGTTTTGCAGCGCTGATGCTTACACAAGTTATTGTGCCAGAATCAGTGTCGTGTTACTCCGTGTGAATGCACCCTAAATGGAGGAAATGGCACTTTGTGAATCTATTTATAGTGAGAACCATGCATAACCCACTTCTCTTGTAAGTTATACGGGATCTCCTGAACTTTGGGGTTAACGCCTCTTGCAGTGTCAAGATATGTCAATCTCACCAGATTTCCTTCTGACTTTGCCACACACAACTCCGATAACAATTTGCTTAAAGGTGTTGTCCCATCACAAGGATCCTATCTATACTGCTTGTTAATGTGAATGTAAGACTTTTCCTAAATACACTGCTTCAGCAAAACTGCTTTGTTTGTCCACTATCTTACTTTATTCATTTCTCTGTTGACACATCCCTTGACTTATCTGGTCAAAAGTCAAGTGATGTATCTGCTGTTCTGAGGGAGGAGGGGCTAAGTGTACGGGAGCGATCCTGGAGGGGGGGGGGGTAGTTTACACTTTGGAGGGGGGTGGAGGGGCCGCCAATACAGACCTGGCATCCGCTGTAATAGAGAGGCGGATGCCGAGGAGTGTAGGCACCGGCACAGGTGCCTGCAACATCGCTACGCTCCTGCCCTGCATGAAGCCAGCAGTGGCAGGAGCGATGCTGCTATTCCGGAGGAGCGGAATAGCAGCATCACATATGAAGATCAAGGTAAGTGTGCACATAAATCTGTATAGATACAGTATAGCAATCTAGGATTAAGGGGCCAAGATGGATATCACATCCTGAAGATCAAAGTGAAAATACTGCAAGGCAAGTATAAACTCAATGGAGCAGTATCAGATCACAAAAGCCACTTTTTTTTTTTGTTAAGTATATAATTCCACATGTGCTAATTCAGAGTTTTGATGCTTTCAGTGTGAATCTACAATTTTCATAGTCATGAAAATACAGAAAACTCTGAATGAGAAGGTTTGTCCAAACTTTGAGTATGTATATGTATGTGTGTATGAGATATATATATATATATATGTTCACATGGGGGTTTTTTTTAACCAGATTTTGACACGGCATCTGCCTCAAAATCCAGCTCCAAAAAACGCCTCCCATTGACTTCAATGGGAGCTGTTCACTTCTTTTTTTTCCAGTAGCAGTTTTTTCCTGCTTGCGGAAAAAGAAGCGAGCTGCCCTATCTTACCATAGCGGATTCAGCCGCAGAATCTGCGGCATCTGAAACGCGACACTCCCTCCAGACTAGTCCCATTCATTTGGCCCTCATCCGAAGTGGAATACCGCGACTGGATGCCAGTGCACTTCAACGGCATCCAGCCGTGGGAGGTGTTTTGATTCTGAGGCGGCCTCCGTGTCAAAATCGGGTCCAAAAAAACTCCATGTGAACTGAGCTTAATGAAGCAGCCATTAATAGAACTACACTAATGACAAGCCAAGGAGCCTTCAACAGGCTCCTGGCTCTCATAGTAACAGATCGCCACCCCCAGATTTTGTTCTGTGGTACAACGATCATCTCTAGCATGGTGGTGAGCATGCATTGCTGATTTACAGGTGCCTTGGCCACTGTTCTGCAAAGCATCTAAACAGTTAATGCCCACGATCAGGGCAGTTATAGTCAGGGCTTTACTATGAAATACAGCATAGACCTAGTTGCTATGGTAGCCACTCACCTCATGAGTGTCCATCATGCTCATTATATATATATATATATATATATATATATATATCTCCTAGAAGCCCTCCCCCCCAGCTCCTTCACCAACCCCCCCCCCAGCTTCTTCTCCGACCCCCCAGCTCCATCTCTGCCCCCCGCCAACCCCAGCTCCGACCCCCAGCTCCGTCTACACTTACCATGCCGAGGCTGTGGAGGTGTGCGGCCAACACATTAGCCGGCATGTGTGCGGAGTGTTGTGTGTGCTTCCGTCCGCACAGTAGCTAGGTACGTGAGGCTGCCCGGCTTAGGGCTGCCGGCTCTGCTGCTTCATACGCCGGCCAGAGGAGATGTTCGTGCGGCCGCCTTCTTCTGCGCCGCTCGTCACATACGGCAGGCGCCCTCAGCTCCAGAGTATGCACCGGCATGAGTAAATGTGAGGCCGGCAGGCTTGTCAGCGGTGGTCGGCACATGCCGGCAGCCGCCATCTTATGCAGACTGCGTGGATGCAGGCCATGCCCACATCGCACCGCAAGCCTATGGGGCCGCGGTGCTGGCTCTCTATACCGCCCACACACTGGCATGGACCAATTGGAGTGTCGTGTAAGTTACTGCGCTGACGTCATGGCAGGGCTGAGAGCAGACCTGGGGACAACTTTGGATGGCTGCGGTGGTGATTGGGGGTGAGTGACCCACTTTTAAAGTAGCCTATGTATCCTTCCTGGCCAATATGTAGCGGTAGGTGAAATTTCAGAAAAAAACATCCAGCCGTTTTAGCGTGATTGAGGAACAAACATCCAAACTCACAAACATCCAAACACACAAACTTTTTAATATTAGTAAGGATATATACAGTGGGGCAGTATTTAGTCAGTCACCAATAGTGCAAGTTCCACCACTTAAAAATATGAGAGGCGTCTGTAATTTACATCATAGGTAGACCTCAACTATGAGAGACAAAATGAGAAAACAAATCCAGAAAGTCACATTGTCTGATTTTGTAAGAATTTTTTTGCAAATTATGGTGGAAAATAAGTATTTGGTCACCTACAAGCAATCAAGATTTCTGGCTCTCACAGACCTGTAACTTCTTCTTTAAGAGTCTCCTCTTTCCTTCACTCATTACCTGTAGTAATGGCACCTGTTTAAACTTGTTATCACTATAAAAAGACACCTGTGCACACCCTCAAACAGTCAGCCTCCAAACTCCACTATGGTGAAGACCAAAGAGCTGTCAAAGGACACCAGAAACAAAATTTTAGCCCTGCACCAGGCTGGGAAGACTGAATCTGCAATAGGCAACCAGCTTGGATTGAAGAAATCAACTGTGGGAGCAATAATTGGAAAATGGAAGACATACAAGACCACTGATAATCTCCCTCGATCTGGGGCGCCACGCAAAATCTCACCCCGTGGGGTCAAAATGATCACAAGAACGGTGAGCAAAAATCCCAGAACCATGCGGGGGGACCTAGTGAATGAACTGCAGAGAGCTGGGACCAATGTAACAAAGCCTACCATCAGTAACACACTACGCCGCCAGGGACTCAGCTCCTGCTGTGCCAGACGTGTCCCACTGCTTAAGCCAGTATATGTCCGGGCCCATCTGAAGTTTGCTAGAGAGCATTTGGATGATCCAGAAGAGTATTGGGAGAATGTGCTATGGTCTGATGAAACCAAACTGGAACTGTTTGGAAGAAACACAACTTTTCGTGTTTGGAGGAAAAAGAATACTGAGTTGCATCTATCAAACACCATACCTACTGTAAAGCATGGGGGTGGAAACATCATGCTTTGGAGCTGTTTCTCTGCAAAGGGGCCAGGACGACTGATCCGGGTACATGAAAGAATGAATGGGGCCATGTATCGTGAGATTTTGAGTGCAAACCTCCTTCCATCAGCAAGGGCATTGAAGATGAAACGTGGCTGGGTCTTTCAACATGACAATGATCCAAAGCACACCGCCAGGGCAACGAAGGAGTGGCTTTGTAAGAAGCATTTCAAGGTCCTGGAGTGGCCTAGCCAGTCTCCAGATCTCAACCCTATCGAAAACCTTTGGAGGGAGTTGAAAGTCCGTGTTGCCAAGCGACAGCCCCAAAACATCACTGCTCTAGAGGAGATCTGCATGGAGGAATGGGCCAACATACCAACAACAGTGTGTGCCAACCTTGTGAAGACTTACAGAAAACGTTTGGCCTCTGTCATTGCCAACAAAGGATATATAACAAAGTATTGAGATGAAATTTTGTTACTGACCAAATACTTATTTTCCACCATAATTTGAAAATAAATTCTTACAAAATCAGACAATGTTATTTTCTGGATTTGTTTTCTCATTTTGTCTCTTATAGTTGAGGTCTACCTATGATGTAAATTTCAGACGCCTCTCATCTTTTTAAGTGGTGGAACTTGCACTATTGGTGACTGACTAAATACTTTTTTGCCCCACTGTATATCTATCGCTATTAGAGATGAGCGAACAGTGTTCTATCGAACACATGTTCGATCGGATATCAGGGTGTTCGCCATGTTCGAATCGAATCGAACACCACGTGGTAAAGTGCGCCAAAATTAGATTCCCCTCCCACCTTCCCTGGCGCCTTTTTTGCACCAATAACAGCGCAGGGGAGGTGGGACAGGAACTACGACACCGGGGGCATTGAAAAAAATTGGAAAAAGTCATTGGCTGCCGAAATCAGGTGACCTCCATTTTAGACGAATAGTGGATTTCAAATCCGGGTCATATGAGAATGTGAACTTTGTGACTATGAGACAGGGATAGCTGTACAGGCAGGGATAGCTAGGGATAACCTTTATTTAGGGGGGAATGTTATTAAAAATAACTTTTTGGGGCTCTATCGGGTGTGTAATTGTGATTTTTGTGAGATAAACTTTTTCCCATAGGGATGCATTGGCCAGCGCTGATTGGCCGAATTCCGTACTCTGGCCAATCAGTGCTGGCCAATGCATTCTATTAGCTTGATGAAGCAGAGTGTGCACAAGGGTTCAAGCGCACCCTCGGCTCTGAGGTAGCAGAGCCGAGGCTGCACAAGGGTTCAAGCGCACCCTCGGCTCTGATGTAGGAGAGCCGAGGGTGCACTTGAACCCTTGTGCACCCTCAGCTCTGCTACATCAGAGCCGAGGGTGCGCTTGAACCCTTGTGCACACTCTGCTTCATCAAGCTAATAGAATGCATTGGCCAGCACTGATTGGCCAGAGTACGGAATTCGGCCAATCAGCGCTGGCCAATGCATTCTATTAGCCCGATGAAGTAGAGCTGAATGTGTGTGCTAAGAACACACATTCAGCACTGCTTCATCACGCCAATACAATGCATTAGCCAGTGCTGATTGGCCAGAGTACGGAATTCGGCCAATCAGCGCTGGCTCTGCTGGAGGAGGCGGAGTCTAAGATCGCTCCACACCAGTCTCCATTCAGGTCCGACCTTAGACTCCGCCTCCTCCAGCAGAGCCAGCGCTGATTGGCCGAATTCCGTACTCTGGCCAATCAGCACTGGCTAATGCATTGTATTGGTGTGATGAAGCAGTGCTGAATGTGTGTGCTTAGCACACACATTCAGCTCTACTTCATCGGGCTAATAGAATGCATTGGCCAGCGCTGATTGGCCGAATTCCGTACTCTGGCCAATCAGCACTGGCTAATGCATTGTATTGGCGTGATGAAGCAGTGCTGAATGAGTGTGCTTAGCACACACATTCAGCTCTACTTCATCGGGCTAATAGAATGCATTGGCCAGCGCTGATTGGCCGAATTCCGTACTCTGGCCAATCAGCACTGGCTAATGCATTGTATTGGCGTGATGAAGCAGTGCTGAATGAGTGTGCTTAGCACACACATTCAGCTCTACTTCATCGGGCTAATAGAATGCATTGGCCAGCGCTGATTGGCCAGAGTACGGAATTCGGCCAATCAGCGCTGGCCAATGCATTCTATTAGCCCGATGAAGTAGAGCTGAATGTGTGTGCTAAGAACACACATTCAGCACTGCTTCATCACGCCAATACAATGCATTAGCCAGTGCTGATTGGCCAGAGTACGGAATTCGGCCAATCAGCGCTGGCTCTGCTGGAGGAGGCGGAGTCTAAGATCGCTCCACACCAGTCTCCATTCAGGTCCGACCTTAGACTCCGCCTCCTCCAGCAGAGCCAGCGCTGATTGGCCGAATTCCGTACTCTGGCCAATCAGCACTGGCTAATGCATTGTATTGGCGTGATGAAGCAGTGCTGAATGTGTGTGCTTAGCACACACATTCAGCTCTACTTCATCGGGCTAATAGAATGCATTGGCCAGCGCTGATTGGCCGAATTCCGTACTCTGGCCAATCAGCACTGGCTAATGCATTGTATTGGCGTGATGAAGTAGTGCTGAATGTGTGTGCTTAGCACACACATTCAGCTCTACTTCATCGGGCTAATAGAATGCATTGGCCAATCAGCGCTGGCCAATGCATTCTATTAGCGTGAACTGAGTTTGCACAGGGGTTCTAGTGCACCCTCGGCTCTGCTACATCAGATTGATACATCTGATGTAGCAGTGCCGAGTGTGCATCAGATGTGTAGTTGAGCAAAACTGACTCAGCACTGCTAAGTCTGCATTCGCATAGGAATGCATTGGCCAGCCTTCGGCCAATCAGCGCTGGCTCTGCCGGAGGAGGCGGAGTCTAAGGTCGGACCTGAATGGAGACTGGTGTGGAGCGATCTTAGACTCCGCCTCCTCCAGCAGAGCCAGCGCTGATTGGTCGAGTTCCGTACTCTGGCCAATCAGCACTGGCCAATGCATTTCTATGGGGAAAAGTTAGCTTGCGAAAATCGCAAACTGACAGGGATTTCCATGAAATAAAGTGACTTTTATGCCCCCAGACATGCTTCCCCTGCTGTCCCAGTGTCATTCCAGGGTGTTGGTATCATTTCCTGGGGTGTCATAGTGGACTTGGTGACCCTCCAGACACGAATTTGGGTTTCCCCCTTAACGAGTTTATGTTCCCCATAGACTATAATGGGGTTCGAAACCCATTCGAACACTCGAACAGTGAGCGGCTGTTCGAATCGAATTTCGAACCTCGAACATTTTAGTGTTCGCTCATCTCTAATCGCTATATCTCTGACTGAGCAAATTATTTAATTTCACCTTAAAGCTAAGGCTCCACATAGTGAGCCCCATCCAGAAAAACAATGCAGAAAAGACTGCAGCAAAAACAGACTCTCTCCCTATTATACTTACCGTATAAGCCGAATTTTTCAGCACAGTTTTTTGTGCTAAAAAAAGCCTCCCTCGGCTTATACTCGAGTCAAGCAAAAGGAAAAAAAAAATCAGATCCCCTATATTCAGCTAGGCTGAATTCCAAGTGGGGGGGGGGGAACCTCAGTCCTCAAGCTCAAGGAAGGGGCAGACAGACAACCAAAACACTCATTCCCCAGCACCCAGCAATTACTGCACACAAAAACTCCATTTTACTTTTTGAAAATTTCCAGTAGCTGCTGCATTTCCCCCTCTAGGCTTATACTTGAGTCAATAAGTTTTCCCAGTCGTTTGTGATAAAATTAGGGGCCTCGGCTTATACTCGAGTATATACAGTATATGGAAAACTCCAGCATTTCTGTAGGCATAATTAACATGCTGCGATTTACAAAAACCGCAAGTATTTATGAAATTGTAGCATTTCTGCAGTGTGTGGATGGGGTTAGCACTTTGCAGGTACTATAATATGCAATGTTTTTTGCTGCATATTTGCATTGTGGGGCCCTGGCGTAAAAGTTTATTTCACCTGACACTAGAAGTGTGATATTATCTTATTGACTGTTGTGCATGTCTAATGTCACTAGATGGCACTGTAACTTGGAGGTACAAAAAAACAAAACTAAAAAAAAAAACCCCCCACAAAAAACCCTTTCAATTATTTTGTATGTCCATTCTGGTGTATGAAGACTTGACATGTGTGCATGCTTTCTTTTTCATCTGTTTTGTTGACCAGTAAAGATAAGATGTTTTGTTCATTGTCACATTGTATTATCATCATTATTCACAATTCCTGAACTATTGCTCAAATGAAGCAGTATAGTAACCGGAAATCAATATTTGTTGTAATGCAAATGAATCTATCATTGGTCAAATGGAGGAATTAGAGTTCTCCAACCCGAACTTTATGGAACTCCTGCTGAAACATTCATGTTTTACCTGGAAGCAAATAAAGTTGCTGATGCTGTTCAGAAATGAGCTGTGCTGCTGAGTGTAAGAAGCCCCAAGTCATTTGATATTGTTCATTCTCTGATGTCTCCTGCTAAATCCTGTGACTATTAATATGACATTTTATTTACATAGCACCAACATATTCCACAGCATTTACAAATTGTAGGGTTCAAGTGCTAACATAAATAATATAATAATAATAAATTTTATTTCTATAGCGCCAACATATTCCGCAACGCTGTACAATTTGTAGGGTTCAAATACAGACAAATACATTACAAAGAAATTCATTTCACACAATGGGACTGAGGGCCCTGCTCGCAAGAGCTTACAATCTATGAGGTAGAGGGGGTGATACAAGCAGGGTAGCAGGGGCGGTATTGCTTATGCAGAGGTCAGATACATTACAGAGCGAGTTTCTCACAATGGTACTGAGGTAGAGGGTGTGACACAAGAAGTAGCAGGGGCAGCATTGCTTATTAGAGATGAGCGAGTAGTACTCAATCGAGTAGGTATTCGATCAAATATTATGGTATTTGAAATACTTGTACTAGGTTGAATACCACGCGGGAAACACAGTAAAAATTTGATTTCCCTCCCACCTTCCCTGGCGTTTTTTTTTTTTTTTTTTATTTTTTTTTTTTTTAACACCAATAACTATATACGGGAGGTGGAACAGGAACTAGGACATCGTAGGAATTGAAAAAAAAAACAAAAACAAAACATATACAGTCATTGTCTGGCTAAATCAGGTGACCTCCATTTTATAAGAATAATGGGTGTCTGTTTCGGTTCAGATGTGACTGTGAAATAGGGACAGGGATAGACGTTCTGCCAGGGTTCGCTAGGAATTAGACTTATTTAGGCAGGAATCTTACACCAACAGCTCTTATAAGAGCTAAACTAAGATCTACCACTGCTTGAAGATTGTATAGACACCTATATATACATCTGTATATACAATCTTTTTGCAACTAATTTTCCCAAAAGCCCTTGTTGGGGCTCCAATTACGTACCACCTTTTCCGTCAATCTACCTTTCCCATCTCCTGTCCTATACCTGTTGTAAGCTAGGTGTATACTTGCTATACAGTATGCTTGTATACATCTAACATACAGAGGATTTTGGGCGCTATATACCTTGCCCATCTCTTGTTATATACTACAAATACTTAAGGCTAGCACAAAGGGACGGGGGCGTGGAAATGTAGCTGGGGGCCAAGGCTGCGGTCAAGCTACTGCGGATCCAATGCCTACTGGTGAGGGGCAGCCAGCATTTCGCTCAACCACAATCCCTGGCTTGATGGCAACATTAAGCAGGGTGCAGGGTACAATGCTGATGAGGCTTGAGCACCAGGAACAGCCGCTACCTCTAGTCGTGTTCCTACCCAAGAGTCTGCCCCTCCTTCCTCCCAACATGCCCAATCTTCCCAGCAGAGTCATCCCACCCTTACCCCCTTCCAGGAGCTGTTTTCGTGTCCTTTTCCACTCTTGGACTCTGTTCAACCACTTCCCGAATCCCAGGAGCTAACAGAAGAATATCTGAGTCCTGATGTCCAAACACTGGAACATCCGCCATCTCCTGCGGTTTTTGTGGTTGTGGACCTGCAACCCATCCTCAGTGATGATGACGAGACACAGTTGCCATCAGGGCAGGCTGTTGTTATGTGCGGTGTGCAGGAGGAGGAGCAGAGTGAGGAATTGGAAGAGGAGATGGTGGACGAGGAGGCGATCGACCTGACCTGTATAGGGGTGATGTCTAGCAGGGCCTAAAACTCTGCTGCTACAAGGCTCAACTCACCTCAAGGGCCTAAAACTCTGAAGGCTCACCTCACCCCAAGGGCCTGAAAAGTAATTTTTGTATGGCTCAGCTTAAGGGCCTCTAACTTAATTTAGAAGTGCTCACCTCAAGGGCCACAAAAGTAATCTTTGGAGGTCTCACAACATCACACACATACACAATGACAGTTAAGGGTGGGTGCTGTTTGGTTTGCCCCTTGCCAACTGTGGTCGTCATGGGCAACGTGATTTAAAGGGGTGCATTCTAATGTTTCTTTAGCTTAAAATGTGTCTTTCTGTCCATACTAATGTAGTGGAAAGAAGGTTTCCAAGTATTTTTCCACTTTCATAGAGGTTATATTGAGTTTGGAAAGTGTCTCGTTGATAGGCTGTGATAGTGGCGTAATAATGGGACTTGGGCATGTTAGATGCACCCAGGCATGCTTCCCTTACTGTCCTAGTTGCATTCTAGAGGTGTTGGCATCATTTCCTGAGGTGTCATTGTGGACTTGGTAACTCCAATTGGTCAAATTTTGATTTCCCTGAAACAAGCATTTTTTTTCATATAGACTAGAATAGGATTCAATCGAATAGTCGAATATTGACTACTCAAATCGAATTTCGAATATTTCACTACTTGCTCATCTATTGCTTATACACTGGTCCAGCCGTTTATGTGATAGAAGTTACTTTCATTACACATAAATATAGCTGCCTGAGCTTTATATATGTGTTCTTTAGGCCTAGTTCATACGGGGCAAGATGGGGGCGAAGGCCCAAATGAATAGGTCTAGTCCAGAGCGTGCTGCCGCGAAACGGACGCCACGGCAGATTCAGACGCGGAATCAGTCTAAAGAAAGTGCAGCTCGCTTCTTTTTTTCGTGAGCGGGAACATGCCGCTCACGGAAAAAAGTAAGCTAAGCACTTTACATAGACCTCTATTGTGAGGGGGCGGATTCTGACGTGGAATCAGCGCCAAAATCTGCCCCCTCTTACCCCATGTGAACAAGCCCTTAACGTGCAGATGGTGCCTGGACATATAAAGTTGCAGTCTGATACGGCATCTTTTGCTGTAGGGTAATGTGGAAGTGTGAAGAGAGGAGGGTTTGTTTAGGGATTCTAACTGCGGATGGGTTTACATTAGGAATAGTGACAGGCCTGTCTGAAAAGATGTGTCTTTAGTTTGCACTTGAAGCTGTAAAAATTGGGGGTGAATCTGATTATCTAGGGTAGAACATTCTAGAGAAGTGGTGCTACTCCAGAGAAGTCTTGGATATGGGATTGGAACAGAGGTGTAAGTCTTAGGTCATTGAGTGAACGTAGAGCATAGGTTGGGTGATAGAGATGAGGGAGGAAATGTAGGGAGGTGCAGCATCATGGAGAGCCTTGTGAATGACGGGGATAAGTTTAGATTGTATTCTGTAATGAATAGGCAGTATTCTTTGGAGAAGATCAATAGTGTTATGGAAATGTTTTGCAGTTTTAGATGGGGGTAGGAGCAGAATATTTTTTTAATGTATTGCAGATTACATTGCTGTACTGTGCAGATTGTCAGAAAGATCTACTTTTAACAACAGTTTCAAGCTCCAGTTAAAAAAACAGACTGGCGTAGCTTGTTGTTAGAGAACATGAAGCAAATCTTAACCTTTGCTATGGCTGAAGAAGAGGAACTGGTTTATGAAGCTGCATTTTTCATTCCGGAGAAATGCTGAAATCTTCTAGTTAAGGTACATTCTCCAAATGTGAATACTACAGCGAGTGCAAGGTTATATTACAGTCTGAACAGAAGAGGGAATCAACCCCACAAAAGGGCTGTGATAAAAATCATGGATGAAAGCAATACCATTTAAAAAAAATAATGTTATCTGCTGCCAAAGTAAATATCATGGTCACATACATGCACTGGCAAGAACAGAATATACCAAGACACAAGTAAAAGAAAAGAGAAGCACAGACTTCAGCCCATTGCCTCAAAATTTATGAAGATTATAGGAACTCACAAAACCTCTAGGCCTCCAATGTGAAGATTAGATTTACAGATCATATGAAACAGAAAGTGGATATAATGGGTGTGCGGTTTGTCAGAGTCTATGGAAAAGAAAGGCAGGCTGAAACTTATTACTATAGGCCAGGACCCCACGTGGCAGTGCCTGCTCATGAAAAATAAGCTCAGCAAAATCAAGGCATCTCAATGATATCATGTAAGTGATTGAAAGATCAAAGTTCATATGCCCTTAGGGTACATTCACACGGAGGAAAATGGCACAAATCTGTGTGGAATTAGTGCAGAATCCTCGTCATATTTTGCATGGGAAAAAAAAGCCTCCCCATAGAGTTCTATGGGGAGGCTTTTTTTTTCTGCACGGAATCTGACGCGGATTGCACGCTAATTCTGCACAGATTCACTCCAAAATCCGGCAAATCTGCGCCAGTTTTCTCCGTGTGAATGTACCCTAAGGGGCATGCATTGGTCTACCTATTTATTCAACCTGCTTCCTACTCCTTTGAGTCCAAATAGGCTCATGTAATCCTCACATATTTTTAATTTGGATATTGAGCCAAAGTTTTGAGGGCCTGTAGATAAAAAGGTTAAACAGTAAAGGAAACCGTGGTAAAGATAGAATGAGCCATCAGCAGGCGTACTGGGATTGCCCAGCTATACTATAATAGACTTCCATTGTAAATACTGCAAGACCATAAATACTCTATCAGACCCATTGTTTTATGAAACTGAAGAGTAGCTGTGGAGAGGTCTATACATGAGAATGTTTTGAATTTCTCAGTTACTTGATCCTTCTTTCTATTGGCAAGTTATCAGATCTTTGCAGTCTAAAAATTGTACAGTATATGCACATCCCAAGGTGTCTCCTCAGCCAAATGCTTGGATGCTCAAACCATGTGAACCCCATCAATTATGTGGTCCCACAGGGTGCAGTCAGGATAAATTTTGTATCTAAAGTGAGGACTCGGGCAGCAGTGGAGTATTAGGTTTGAATCTAGCACAGACAATATCTGTATGGAGTTTGTGTGAGTTTCCACTATGGGGTACTATGGAGGAAGAATGTAAACCCAAAGTATACAATATATCTGCCCTGTAAAGCGGCATGGAATATGTTAGCATGGTGGCGCTATATACCCCCCCGAAAAAAAAAAAAATTAAAGATCAATAAAGAAAATAGCAGCTCTTTAACCCTTTTGCTACCAAGCACATAGCTATACGTACTCCCGAGGCAGCACTTCAGTAGCGGAGGATGTAGCTACTACGTCCTCCCTACTAATGCCGATATCTCATGACTGCATGCAGATATCTGGATGGTTTAAGATTAATTTTAAAGATGAGAATCTCATCCTTAAAATCATACCTAGCACTTGCTGATAGAAGTTATTTGACATTGAGATCCAACTGCAGATATCAATTCCCGACTGCATTTCAACAGTGATTTGCTCCAAAACTATAAGTTCTATCATCAAATGCTAAATTTTAAAGATGAGATGCTCATCTTTAAAATGCATTTTAAAGCATCGAGATATCTTCATATAGCCCAGAGATATAGGGCCAGACGAAGGCAGGCGTGCCGAAACGCGCGCGTCGGGTGAGAGCCAACAACTCCCTGCAGTGCTCCTTTTCTTCCGTCCTCACTTGTTACATCCATCATGGGTAAGACCTATTTCGTATTAGTAATATTTGTTTATTAACCCTTTTATGGTCCTGCTTAATCTCACATGAAAGAACCTCTTCTGCTTCAGGGGGGTACCAACAGTTTATGTGCACACTCTGTGGGATAGACTTCTTACTTCCTGATCAATATATCATATATATTCAGGTATAATATTGGCCATAATACTTCCTCCACGATCTTTGGTGTTTATACCTGCATTGAGGACTAGATTACCACTTGGTAACCACTTTACATATGTTCACATTAATGTGTCATTGTGGCACTACTTGTGGTTGCCGTACTCTTCTCTGTGCTATTACTGTGTCATTTGCATCCCAATTTTGTACAATTTTTAATGTATCTTCAATAAAAAAATTATGTGGTTTTTCTAATATTAGTCTTGGTTTCCTTGACTTTAAAAAACTTTGAATGTTATTATACCTATATTTTTAGTTGTTACTTCTTCTATTCTAGAATGGTATGTTGACTGGTGTGTCTTAATTTTGGTTACTGTTTAACAATGCTGTGTGTACACAGTACAATGTAATCCGCTGGGTTCAGAGACTAAAGTACAGACCCTAGAATTCCAAAGCTAGTATTCTGCAATCTTCCAAGATAAGCTACTGACAAAAGGCTGTGATTGTAATAAAAAAATAATGGTGATCTTTCTGCATTGCAAAATTTACTGGCTGAGATTGGCTTTCATTCATGGCCATTATAAACAGTTCAAGTATGCAAATGATTGTTCTATCAATTGCGTTTGGTATTCCGTTCGGGGTGGGGGGTCCTCATGCGGACTCCTCCGGACGGAATACCAAAGCCGATGTGAGCAGGGCATAACATGGCATTATTTCTTGTCGATTATGTCAGGTTTTCCCTATATCTAAAGAAATCAGCTGCACCAATGAGAAGAAGGGAGGACGGGATAAATAGAAGTCTACATCTCAAATTAAGAGAATGAAAAATACTGTTTATTTTTGCTCTAGAGCTTGCAGTTTATCTATTACAGTTTACTGAAATGTTTCCTCCATATTAGTATACTGTATAAAAAAAAATTGCAGTTAGGGTGCATTCACACTGAGTAAACGCTAGCTTATTCTGAACGTAAAACACGTTCAGAATAAGCGGCGTCTAAAGCAGCTCCATTCATTTCTATGGGAGCGGGGATACGAGCGCTCCCCATAGAAATGAATGGGCTGCTTCTTTCACTCCGTGCAGTCCCATTGAAGTGAATGGGGAGTGCCGGCGTGTACGCTCCGGCATGAGCAGAGCTTGCCGTATACGCCGGCACTCCCCATTCACTTCAATGGGACTGCACGGAGTGAAAGAAGCAGCCCATTCATTTCTATGGGGAGCGCTCGTATCCCCGCTCCCATAGAAATGAATGGAGCTGCTTTAGACGCCGCTTATTCTGAACGTGTTTTACGTTCAGAATAAGCTAGCGTTTACTCAGTGTGAATGCACCCTTAAGCTGTATTTAAATTGTATAACATGAGCAATTTCTCTGTTCACACCAAGTTTACCCCACATACCAGATGTTCACATAGGAACCTATGGGGAAAAGAAGCCCTCTAGCCAGGCGATACACATAATATTGGAACACTTGTATGCAATAGGATTAAAGACAATTCGTGCATTGCATTTTATTTAACTGATCTTGTGTAATTTATTATTTCTAATTAAAGTGGGGACATATACTGTGTACCCGCTCTACCACATGTTCTACATTGTGGATATTTTTTCATACAGTGACAAACGTTTGAGGCTAAGGCCCCACAGCAAAAAAAAGTGTTGCAGAAAAAACCTGCAGCAGCAATGCATCGCGGCTCCTCCTACAGCACTTTAGACAGAAAGCACTTTGTTTCAATTACACCTGTGGGGAAACTTCCGTGTTAACATAGGTATAATTGACATACTAAGATTTCCAAAACCGCACCAGTTTTGACACTTGTCCACTGCATGTTTTTTTTTTGTTTTTTTTTACTGCAAAGTGGCACAGGATTCACTAGAATTCCATCCACTTTGCTCTAACTGTAAAAAGCTGCAATTTTTTTCCACCGTGGGCAAGTTGCGGCATTTACGGCATATGGGGACAGACTTCAATGTGATAATTTCCTTCTGGTCACTTACAATAAAATTCCTGCTTTGACAGTGTGGTTCAAATTCTGTAGTTGGAGTTTAAGAAAGGTGCTCTAAAATGGTTATTCCAAAAGGTCAAGGAGGCCAGAAAGTCAAAATGGGGGAACCGCACTTCAGTGTGAAGTTAACCCAAGGAAAAGAAAATTAACAGTTATACATTTGGTGACTAAAGTTTTCCTTGGATTTGTTTTACATAAGAGTGGCCAACCAAATGTGATACTGTTAGGGGGCGTTCACACTACCGATGGTGACAGTTAGAGATGAGCGAACACTATTCATAACAGCAGTTTCAAATAGCACGCGCCCATAGAAATGAATGGAAGCGGCTGGCAGCTTAACCCCCTGCATGCCGGCTACGTCCATTCTATTCGAAACAGCCGTGTTCGCTTACCTCTAGTGACAGTCAGTGGCCGTAGCAACATTTTAGCAACGGACACTAGCTGAACCATAAGTAATTTCCATTCATTTCAATGGGATGTTATCTTGAATCCGTTAAGTGTCATTTTGTGTCCGTTTATAGTCAGCCAATATGTCAGAAATCCGTTTTTTTTTTTTTTTTCAGTGGACAAAAAAAAAAAAAAATCCTACATGCAGGACTTCTGTCGGTTTGGAAAAAAAAGAAAAGAACAAACGAAAAAACAACCAAATTCTTGGAGAAAAAGTGTCCAGATTATATATAACATTGAAACCATCAGTTACTGTCCGTTATTTTGTGTTGTTTGCTTTCTGCACATGCTCAGAAATCAAAAAAACGGACCGTTAAACAAAAAACATTAACATCAGTTAGTGTCCGTTAGGCTGGGACCCCACGGGATGTAAACGCCGTGATTTACCCGTGGCAGAAACACTGCAGGAAAAATTGCAGCGTTTTACAGTGCAAGAAAGGGGATGGGATTCCTGCAAATCCCATGCCCACTTTGTGGGGGGAAAAAAAACAAACAAACCAAAAACAAAACAAAACCAACCACACACAATGCAGACACACTGTGATTTTCAAAACTGTTGCGGTATTGCAAATCGCGACATGTCAATTATATCTACGGAAACGACGGCGGCTTTCCCATAGATATAATTGTAACAAAGTCTGGAGAAAAACTCTGCAAATTTTCTGTGTAAAAAAAATATATGACACCTTTTAACAGAATTCAACGGTAGTATGAACCCACCATTAATATGCAGCTATATCTCTTGATTTGAATAGAATTCAGGTCAGGTCCTCATGATAGTGAACAGTATCAGCATGTATACACGTGGCAACATGAACTTTTATTCAATATATGACCAAATAAAAGTGGCAGTATGGGAGCTTCATGCCCATTTAAAACACTGAATCAACATTTCCCATTTCCACGCAGACAGTCTTCAACTGGGAATAATACTCTATGGCAACTTGTCCATTTTCACGTCCAAAGCCTGCAAGGAAAAAAACAAAACAAAACAAAACAAAAAAAAAAAACACACATTTAGGGATTGACAATGTATTTTTTGTTTATTTTTACTAGATAGTGTATGACTTAACAGAAAAGAGTCGGAAACAGTACTGTCACAAATGCCCAAATTATTTCCCCACCCTCCCAGAAAAATTTTTTTTTAATAAAAATACAATAGGCCATTCAGGGGTTTGCCCTTGATACATATTGAAATTACTAAACAGAGCTAGGGTGTGGTGTTTGTTTCTGGGAGGAAAACCTTGCTCTGGATGTTTCCAAGATGAACAAAGCACCTGAAAGTCTACGCTGCTGTATCCCAACTGTTATATTTTGGACATTTACTTCGCCTGAAGTAAGGCCTTTGTTTGCCCTCCTGCTGAAAGAAGTGGTCTGAAAGTGGCCAACCCCTTTTAAACTAACATTGACAAACAAATGTACAATTAAAAGATATACAATTTTCCAATATACTTTCTGTATCAATTCCTCAGTTTTCTAGATTTCGGCTTGTTGTCATTCATTCTGTTACTTCTAGAGGATAAAAGTCTGACCATGGTCATGTGATTTACGGCCCATGGTCATGTGATGAGAACACAGGTGTCGCTCGTTACAGTCAGCACAATAATCAGCCATCTGCCTGGTAATGAGCTGTGCACCTGTGTGCTCATCACATGACCATGGACCGTAAATCACATGACCATGGTCAGAGTTTTATCCTCTAGAAGTAACAGAATGAATGACAGCAAGCAGAGATCTAGAAAACTGTGAGGAATTGATACAGAAAAGTATATTGGAAAATTGCATAACTTTTTATTGTACATTTGTTTGTCAATATTGGTCTGAAAGTGGCCAACCCCTTTAAGGTCAGGGCCCCACTGGATGCAAACGCAGCAGGAAAAACAAAACAAAAAACCCACAAACACAACACAAACAAACAAGAAAAGCTCAACGTTTTACAGTCAGGGCAAGGTGGATGGGATTTTAGCAAATCCCATGCCCACTTTGCGGTAAAAATCACGGTGCGGATACACAGCAATCTCCAAAAATGGTGAGGTTTTGGAAATTGCAACATGTCAATTATACCTATGGAAACTCCCGCATTTTCCCCATAGGCATAACTGAAAAAGAAAGTCAGCAGAGGAAACCTCTGCAAACTTTGTTTAAAGTGCTGTGGGAAGAACCATGATACCTTACTGCCTCGGTTTTTCCCACAGCACTTTTTTTCCGTGGGGCCTCAGGGCAAGTTCATACAAAGTATTTTGGTCCGGAACCTGAGGTGGAGGCTGCCTCAGGTTTCGGACCAAAATACGAGTAAGCTGCGACTTGATGCCGCTGCAGTGCACTGGCATCCAGTCGCACACTCCGCTCCAGATTAGGCCCAAATGAATGGGCCTAGTCGGGAGGGAATGTCTTCAGGCGGATCCGCCTGAAAGAATGAGTATGTCGCTTCTTTTTTCCGGGACGGCTCTCGGAAAAAAGACCTGAGTGGCTCCCATTGATTTCAATGTGAGCCATCTTTTTGGTCAGGATTTTGAGGAGTATACACTGTGAACTTACCCTTAGGCTAAGTTGGTCCGCTGCTTTTTTGTTATTAAGAAGCCTTTTATTAGTTGAAGTAGCCGCTTTCCAATTGGATTTGCACTAGAGATGAGCGAACAGCGTTCAGTCGAGTACATGTTCGATCGGATATCAGGCCGTGTGAGATGCTTGATTCGAACACCAGGTGGCAAACTCACTAAAAATTTGATTCCCCTCCCACCTTCCCTGGCGCTTTTTTTGCACCAATAACTGCGCAGGGGAGGTGGGACAGGAACTATGATAACAGACGCATCGAAAAAATAAATAAAATAGGAAAAGTAATTGGCTGGCTAATTCAGGTGACCTCCAATTTATACAAAACAGTGGATTTAATATCTGGTTCATATGAGACTGAACTATGTGACCGTGAGACAGGGATAGATGTACAGGCAGGGTTAGCTAGGGATTACCTTCATTTAGGTGGGAATGTCACTCACACAGCTCTTTGGGGCTCTATCTGGTTGGGATCCCTGTCAGCTTGCGGTATGTGGGAGTTGATTTTTTCCCATAGGAATGCATTGACCAGCGTTGATTGGCTGAATGCCATACAAAGTACAGCATTCGGCCAATCAACTCTGGTTCTGCCGGAGGCTCGTCTTTGAGGAGGCGGAGTCTAAGATCGGACCAGAACGGGGACTGCTGTGGACCGATCTTAGACTCTGCCTCCTCCGGCAGAACCAGCATTGATTGGCCGAATGCTGTACTCTGTATGGCATTCGGCCAATCAACGCTGGTCAATGCATTCCTATGGGAAAAAGTCAACTCCCACATATTGCAAGCTGACAGGGATCCTGACGTAATACAGTGACTTGGGCAAGTTACATGCACCCAGGCATGCTTTCCCTGCTGTCCCAGTTGCATTCCAGGGTGTTGGCATCATTTCCTGGGGTGTCATAGTGGACTTGGTGACTCACTTTGGGGTAGGGAACAGGGAAAAAATATTCAGCCACCAGCAGCAATAACCAAAATCAGATCAAATGATGACCATTCCACTTAACTTTCCTTGAGATGCCGGGTATCGCACGGAACTGACTTCTTCGGCTTGGAGCTGTAAGTATGCAGATCGTTCGAAAAATAGAACCAGCGTAGCCCCGTTAGGAAAGATAAAACTCTTCTTTATTTAATCCATGAAAAATCTGATACACGCATGTGAAAATATAGAAACTGCGCCAGACTGACGCGTTTCGGATAATGGTATCCTTTCTCAAAGTCTGGTCTGACCAGACTTTGAGAAAGGATACCATTATCCGAAACGCGTCAGTCTGGCGCAGTTTCTATATTTTCACATGCGTGTATCAGATTTTTCATGGATTAAATAAAGAAGAGTTTTATCTTTCCTAACGGGGCTACGCTGGTTCTATTTTTCGAACGACTTGGTGACTCTCCTGAGTCAAATAGTTGGTTCCCCCTAAACGAGCATTTATTCCCCATAGACTATAATGGGGTTCGATGTTCGATCGAACATTTCACTGTTCGCTCATCTCTAATTTGCACCTTAGGTCTTGAAGGGTATGTGCTCTATCTATCTATCTATCTATCTATCTATCTAAACACGGCAACACTCCAAAGCCTTGGATTAACCTTTACTTTAATTTTTGGAGTGCTGCAATTTTATTAGATTTTTATATATTAGAGCAAACACACCCCATAATGGAATCAAAAAGTATAGCAAATTACTGCAAAAAAGGAACCCTTTCACAGCTCTTTAAAGGTTAATAAAAATCCATAAGGAGAATAAGGGTGGAATTTTTTTTAAATTAGTAAAGAAAAATCCCCAAAAATACTAAAAATAAAGACCTGTGCCTTCAAGACGTGTTAAACAGCCTGGTGTATGCTCAGTAGAGCAACAACAGAACAGGCAAGTAATCTGTCAAGAGGCTAGAGATCCACAACACAAGATTCAATTCATAAACAGCAAATATATGCTACGTAAGGGGGTATTCCCGCGAACATAATTTTGAAAATTTGTAGCTAAAGTTAAAATTTTTTGCAAATATAAGGAATTAAAGATGTTGCAGAGATTTAAAGATTTTCTCTAAATATCTTTTAGATGTTATATATCTAAATATCTTTTTGTCTTGATCGGTTGCCAGTGGATATGACCATGAATGCAGGACTTTTCTAAGGTCAGAAAGTCAGCCATGATGTCCTTATTGTGACCGGGATATCTTCTCATACATGCCTGATAACCCTGCTACAATAAGAAAATCATAGCTGGGTTCCTGACAAGTACCAGATCATAGAAAGTTTCTGCATTTCTGGTTGTATCCATTGGCAACCGATCAGATAGTTAGAGAAAAGCTTTAAAACTGCTGAATTTTTAACTACTTACCGTACATACTTGAGTATAAGCAGAGTTTTTCAGCACAGTTTTTGTGCTGAAAAAGTCCGCCTCTGCTTATACTCGGGTCATTACGGTAATTCAGCAATATCATAATTACAGACCCGGCATCAGGACCTGGAAAACAGACACCGGGACAGGTGCCAGGCCGCAGCATCGCCACACTCTTAGCTGGAGCGTAGCGATGCTGCCCCTTTCAAACTGCAGAAGTACTTACGGTACTTCTGCTAGCAGGCCCGGAATACAGACCCCCCCCACCACCACACGCTGGGTGACGTGGCCACGTAAGCTCAGGCCCGCACCCGGCATGTATCTGCATTCTGGCTCTGCTAGCATAAGTACCGTAAGTACTTCCGCAGTTTGAAATTAACAGCATCGCTAAGCTCCTACTATGAGCGTGGCGATTCTGCGGCCCGGCACCCGCTCTGGTGTCTGTATGCCGGGTCTGGATGCCGGGTCTGTAACTATAATGGCGCCGCTCTGCTTCAGAGCAGTCACCATACCAACCGGCACCTCCGCTGTAACTTTTACAGCGGTAATGTCAGAACGCCCTTCAATCATGCCTGCAATCAGAGATTGCAGGCATGGGGAGCTAGGACATCTCCGCTGTAAGAGTTACAGTGAAGATTCTCTATGATATCCCAGTAAGAGGGGTCTGGGCAGGTGCCGCCATGCTGCTGGAGGGAGGAGGGAGCGGGCGCGATCACTCTCTCAAGTGCGATCCCTTAGAAAGGAACTGCGGCCAGCCGCTGGCAGAGGCGCTTCTGCCGGGGATTCCCCTCAGCGCTCCTGCCAGTGGCCGGCTGCAGTTCTCCTTCAGGTCCGGCCGGCTGGGGATACCCCTCAGAGCTCCTGTAAAGGCTCCCCGGCCGGCAGTGCTTCTCTTTTGCAGGCTGCTCTATGCAGCCTGCAAAAGAAATGACAATTTTTGCAATGCATTGCATCAGTGATCAAACCCCCTGGGGTTCAAGACCCCCTAGAGGGTCTAATGCAAAAAAATAAAAATAAAATAAAGTAGTATTAAAAATTCAAATCCTCCCCCTTTCCCTAGAACACATATAAAACTAATACTGTTAATACTGTGAAACACATACACGTTAGTTATCCCTGTGTCCAAAAACGCCCGCTCTACAAATCTATAAATCTATTTTTCCTGTACGGTAAATGCTGTGCGGGGGGGAAAAAAAAAAAAAAAAAGAAAAAAAAAAAGTTGTCTAACTGCCCCCTCCCCGAGACTGAATCCCCCCCCCCCCCCCTTAGAATTCAGCCAGAGTACATCCAGGCTAAGTATAGGGTATCTGCACTGCTCATATTCCTTCGGGAAGGGGTTAATAGGAGCACTGCAGATACCCTATATTCAGCCAGGCTGAATTCCAGGTGGGGGGGGGGGGGGGGGGGAGAGGAAAAAAAAAAAAAAAGTCCTCAAGCTCAGGGAAGGGGCAGACAGACAACCAAAACACCCCCTCCCCTTCATCAGCGTCTACTGCACCCAAAAACTCCGGCCATTTTCATTTTTGAAATTTTACAGTAGCTGCTGCATTTCCCCCCCCCTAGGGTTATACTCGAGTCAATAAATTTTCCCATTTTTTTTGTGGTAAAATTAGGGGGGTTCGGCTTATATTCAGGTCAGCTTATACTCGAGTATATACGGTATATTTGCAAAAAATATTTAACTTTTATCTACAAATATAGATATAATTATGTTCATGGGAGTACCTCTTTAACTATAGAAGCAACTTGAACAGGTACAGGGTTCCAACTTCATTTATATTGCATATATACATACCAGACTTTTTGTACCCGCCAAAAGGCAGCTCCACTGGGCTCACATTGTAATTGTTGATGAAGCACATACCAGCCTGCAGAGCAGCCACTACTCTGTGCGCACGCTGAATGTCCCTGATGAAAACAAACCACACATACAGTAAGAAAGATGGCAAACCATTCTAAATATAGGTGGCTAGTTCTTAAATAAATCTTACAATTCATGTGCAGTTAATGTCAACCTTCGTTAAAAATTGTGAAATTACCAAAATGGCACACATTGGGAGAATTTAAGAGATTGTTATGTTGTGTGGACTAGTAAAGATTTTGTAACTACCAATATTTGGATTTTACATTCCTATTCATTGACATATCAAAATGTACTGTCCAGCATACGAAACTGGTCAGGAAAGTTGGCATGTGAGGCCTAGCACTCTGCACTTCTAGAAGGGAATGCTTCAACTGAAATTAGATGGATGTACAATAAAAGCACAGCCCATAGACAAACATTGCAGCCATTTCTAATCATACAGAGAAATATAGAACTGAAAGGGGTTGTCTAAGAACCTCTCATGGGTTTGGCTTAAAATGAATCTAAAGTGATGTAGGGAGTTACAAACATATCCCTCAACCATTTCATTTTACTCTCCAACTGAAATTTCATACATACAGTACATGGAATGACAATTTTAAGATCTTATGATTTTTAAAAAAAATTATTATTATGTATGTGGATGTAATCTAAAGTAGTGAGAGTGTTTGGGTATGTCCACATTCTCAGAGTACTTTCAGTGTGAATGTCCATATATAGATTTCTGTGCTTTTTGGAATACTTCAGGCTGATGGCCTTTTTTCTCCCCTCAAATATTTTTGATAGCATGCAAGTTAGAAAATATTTTCCTGTAGTCTCCAATAAAAACCACTTACAGTTAATATCTTGTTAAAAAAAAAACAAAAAAAAACTCTGCACGTCTATACCAAATAAAAGCATGGTGTATATTTTTAACATACTACACGAGGAAATGTATTGATACGTACAGCAGCATTTACGATTACCCATTCTAGATGTATAGGAACATGGAATTGGCCCCCCCCTTGCAGCTAAAACAGCTTCCACCGTTCTACAAGATAATGGAGTGTGTCTGGCCCAAACTCTGTCCAAAGACCCGTACTCCTTGCATCATAGCGATCTTTGATGCCATGAGATTCTGCCTCACCGGGGAACCACTATCCTATACTCTATACAATATAGAGGACATTGATGGAATGACACAGGGGGTATGGGTCTCTGCACGGAGATCAGGTTGATGTAGAAAGATCTTCCATACGTATTCCTGTGTGTATAGAGCCTGTCAGAAATGTTTGTGAAGACCGCCTACATGGCTAGATGCTTAAAATCAGGCATTACATTCAATTCCATTGACACAATGTATACGAATGAATCATTTAGAGGGATGTCCTACTACTTTTTCTCTATATAGTGCAAGGACTGGACAATAAATATTCAAATACATACCTTCCTACCTTCTTCATTAGAATTTTTGATTTTGGGTTCAGAGGTGGAATATACAATTACAAAAATTATGAAAAGTTATAAATATAAAAAGGAGTAGGTATGGACATACTTGGTAAATACTCCAGCAGCCAAACCAAATGTAGTGTTATTTGCCCTTTCCAGAACTTCTTCTTCTGTATCAAATGCTAGTATGGACATCACAGGACCAAAAATTTCTTCCTTGACACAGGTCATATTGTCCTTGCAATCGCCTGTTGGCAATAAGTAGACAACAAACTAGTAAAGCATTTTATGAAGATCAGCATAGGTGAAAGACAGTAGTACCCCACTGAAGTCTGTAGTACCCCACTGAAGTCTATGGAGCAGCACTGAAGTACTAAAACTTACTGTTACAAACCATATGGTGAGTGAGCAGCGCAGCTCCTAACATACATGTGTGACGGGATCCATGTTGTTCCTGATCAGCAGATCTTTGGGAGCCTTAGCTGCTGAGCCCTCACAGATCTAATATTGATGACCTATCCTAAAGGACAGGTCATTAATATTAGAAACTGGGTAACCCCTTTATATAGAGAGCAGCAATTAAATATTACCTAGAACACAAGGCTTCATGAAGTATCCTGCCTTCAGTTTTGGATCTTCTGAGATATGTGGTTCACCACCAGTCAGGACCTTGGCACCCTAAGAATGAGGCATACACACACATCTTAATAGGTTATATAAAATATATTAACCAGTTGGGTTACTCCAACGTTGGGTTCCCTAATTGCTTTGGGAAAATAAACAACCTTTGAACATATTTTGAATATAACCTGATAGAATGTGAGGTCAGTTTTAACATTAATATACTGGTGTATTGTTTTATCTTGTTCAGTAGCAATACAGGGATATGGGAACAATACAAAATAATGCAACTTTTTTATTTTATTTATTTATTTATTTAAAGACTGTTGGATTGTACTTTTCACTTGTAGCATCGATTTTCCTGTTGAATTTGGTTTGAACTGATAGTATGGATAGATAAGAAGAAATGAAGGGAAAGTATAATTCATAACAGATTGTTGCAAGCACTAGGAGAAAACAGGATTGTCTAGCCTAGTCAAAAACAAGACAAGGTTAAGTCAAAATTTAGAGGCAAACTGTGACGCAAGAGTGGGTTAGTCCAGTGCAGACAGGAGCAAATCATTTACCAAGTAGATGATGAGCAGACAGGCAAAGAATCCCAGAGAACAAGGAAGAATAAAGGTCAGAAACAATCCAGGACAAAATCCCAAATCTAAGTAATTAAAGTCTCAGGGATGCTACAGAAAAAGGGGCTCAACCACCAGGAAGAAATTTAGGTTCTGGTAATGAGGGTACTGCCTTGCATACTGGTGACTAGAATGCTAAACCATTAGTATCCCAAAATAGATGAACCAATAATAAATTAGGCTAACCAGACAGATTGCTGTGTAATAAGCAGCCACATTCAAATACAAGGAATAGAGATGAGCGAGTAGTACTCGATCGAGTAGTTATATGATCGAATACTACGGTATTTGAAATACTCGTACGCTGTCAAATACCATGCGGTAAAAATTTGATTCCCCTCCCACTTTCCCTGGCGTTTTTTGTTTTTTTAAACACACTAATTATGTGCAGAGGAGGTGGGACAGGAACTAGGACAACAAAGGCATTAAAAAAAAAATAAATAAAAAAATATACGTATACAGTAGAGATGAGCGAGTAGTGAAATATTCGAAAATTCGATTCGAGTAGACCTCAATATTTGACCGAATACCTACTCGATTGAATACTACTCGCTCATCTCTAACAAGGAACCTTCTATTAGGCTCAGCTTTCTATCCAGCCAAGAAAAAAAGATTGGTGGCCTGCTGCGGATGGGTCAAACTTTTGATTAGTGTGAATTTAGTAATTAATCCATCTACAAAAAAAAAAGAAAAAAAAAAAAAAAAAAAAGGGAACAGACAAGAGAACAAACCATCCACTTCCAATGGTACGTGCCTATGGGAATACTACGGATCTATTTTTTTTGTTGTTGTTTTTTTTGGGAAAAAAAATTTAAGTGGAGACAACATCATTAAAATTTGCTTTTATTGAACCCACATTACGCTAAATGTTTTGAGCCCTATGATAGCTGGACTTCTCTTTTCCTTCCTCAAGAATCCATCATCATACTATATCACCTCTCTATAGACTTTTCACATAGAAGTCTATAGAGAGCGTTGGGGGGGGGAGGAGAAGACAATTTATCGACTAGTTGGGGCACTAAACTACTACTGTGCGCCAAAAGCACTTACAGATCTCCTTTTAAGAAGTTTTTGGGGGGGCCTTGTGTTTGGCAGAAAGCAAGGTATTCTGGCTAGAGGATAATGAAGCCCTTGGGCCAAAAACAAAAAACACCTTTATGGCAGATTTACTAATCGTGACTAATGTTTAGACACTGTAAACTTAGACTAGATAATCTAAAGATGCACCAAAAGGATCAGTGGTTGATGCAAAAAGATTAATTTGGTGCATCTTTTAACCTTAGCGATTATCCATTTTTCAGTTATGTAATTTTCTCCAAGGGTGGTAAAATGAAAAACCAAACACAATTCTGATAAATTTAGGGTATATTCACATGGCGGAAGCCTTTCCGCCATGTGACTTTTCAGCGCAGCTAGCTTTGACAGGATGCAGTGCAGTGGCTAGCCACAACGGGATGCCACTGCGGTGCAGCAGCATCCCACTCTATTAGGCCCACTCATTTGGGCCTAATCGGGAGAGAGTCTCGCGCCACAGCTGAGTCAGACGCGGAATCCGCGGGAAGACAGGGCATGTTGCTTCTTTTTCCTGCTAGCTGAAAAAAATAAATAAAAATACAAGTGGCTCCCATTGAAATGAATGAGAGCCTTTTTTTGCAGGCAGATTCTGCATCAAAATCCACCTGCAAAAAAACTGTGTGAACAGACCCTTATTTAGTTAATTGTGCAGTAAAAATTATATATAAACCTTTATTCTACTGCTGATTATGCTTATGACAATACACAATTTATAGTTTAATGCTTTACTACTAAAACAAATGAAAATGTTCAAGGGCTATTTTTTGGTACTATTTATTGGTGCCCTCCTCATCTGTAATAGATTTATCATTTGTCATCGGGGCAATCACAGGTTGAATTATTTTACTGCTTTTCACTTACTTGTTCTTTTGCACCTTTAATAAAGGCAAACACTTTATCCAGTTGAATGCGGTTTATCAGTGGTCCCATCCTAGTGTCTTCCAACAAAGGGTCCCCAATTTTAATCTTTTTAACCTTTTTCACCACTTCTTCAGTAAACTTCTGCAATATGTCCCGTTGAACAAAGACACGTGTACCATTGCAACACACCTAAATTTACAACACCAAAATCAAATATTTGATAAATTCTAAGTCGTCTCATGTTTGTTGCAAAATCTTAGACAACTGTAAATATAAGATTAGCAGATTTCCCAATCGTTTTAAATGAGTCAATGTATATATGGCATGCTGACATATTTCAGGACCTCGCCAGGTGACATTTGAGGAGATGCTTTACTGAAGCATTAGTTTAGTAATATATTGAATAGTTACCAGTTCTACATATTAGCCTGGCCAAAAGAATGACAGTTGCAAGACACTGCTGCACACATGGTTCCCAATATGCAGCAATCTGTTATTGACGGATTGTGCCACTGTTGCAATGTATAGGGTCATTCCATCTACCCTACCCCCGTCAGTAAATGCTGTTCAAGTACCTATTTTTATGGAAGATTATTAAAGTTTGGTGAATTTTACTACTGGCTGGTGAGTGCCCTGATTTTTTCTATTTTTTTGCACTATGATTTTTTTATTTATTTTTTTTCTAAACTTACACTGGCCAATCATTCTGATAACTTCAAAAACTAATCGTAAACACTATTGATCAGTGTAAATAGGCAATTAATGAACACTAACCATATAAAATTCACCCCCCCCCCCCACAAAACACCACAATGCATGCACTCTAAAGCACTGTATTGTTTGAGTTATTCATAGTTGTTAATTTAGTCATAAATTTTCTATAATGTGTAGATACACCCACCGGACTGATAACAGTGACACTACCCAATTAATGCTGTTAATCCTTAGCAGTGGATCTCACCATTGAAAGATAACATCCTCTGCAAGATTTCAAACAAGACTCCAATGAGCAATTGGGGTTGTCAGTGCACTGGAGGTGAAGTTTCAGTGCAAAGAAAGCATCCTCTGTGCCATGACTAGCTCATTAGCATAAAGTGCAAAAAAACTTTGTACAGAGTGTGGAGATACAGGTGCCCCCTTTACAGAACAGTGGGCAACATTGGCACATGGCTTTACTAGATACAAGGTGATCAATTTGTTAAGACGGTAGTGACAGTTTCCACTTTAAGGCTGAGGCCCCACGTTGCGGAAACGCAGCTTGTTGATACAGATTTTGCTACGGATTTTTGAGCCAAAGCCAGGAGTGGATTGAACAGAAGGTATAAGTATAAGAGTGTCCTATATGGCTCCTTTTGTAGCCAGTCTTGACTTTGGCTCAAAAAACTGCTGCAAAATCTACAATGTCGGGACTAAGGCTGAGGTCCCACGTTGCGGAAACGGCTTTTTTTGTTGCGGATTTTTGAGCCAAAGCCAGGAGTGGATTGAGCAGAAGGTAGAAGTATAAGGGCCCCTTCACACGGAGTTTACGCTCCGCTCATTCAGACACGTATACACGAGCGCTTCAAAACACATCCCATTCACTTTACCGGCTTTACGCACGCTCCCATTGAAGTGAATGGGATGTGTTTTGAAGCGCTCGTGTATACGTGTCTGAATGAGCGGAGCGTAAACTCCGTGTGAAGGGGCCCTAAGAGCTTTTTATACTTTTCCCATTCCTTTTGTAGCCATTCTTTAATTTGGCTCAAAAAACACAAATTCTACAATAGAGAAAAAAAAAAAAAAGCTGTGTTTCCACAACATGGAGCTTTAGCCTAAATTAGGTTTTTAGATTAAAAATTATACTTCACATTAATAAATAAGTACAATTAATTTTCAGAAATCAATAGTGAACGTGAAGGGAACAATCTTTGCAGTATACTTTTGTCTCGTTAACTGAGAAGGCTGGATAATTCCCCATAACCCAGCTGTGTTGTGAAAGAATCTTTCTATAGTACAGATTCCTCGCTGCTTTAAGGAGCTCCTTCTTCTCTTCACTTATTACACTAACTATTACACCTATATAATGAAATGAACTGCTGGTCTCTCAGTGGCCAACCCTTTTAATAACTTTACTGTGTGTCTCAGGAGATTCTGGGCACCAGAATAGAAACTATAGGTCACTGAAAGGAGATAGAAGACTGCTTTAGGAGAGTATACATTCTTTTTTGACTCATATTTGAAATCAATTTGTTGGATTCTATTGAGGATATCTGCTAATATCCAACCATGTGAAGAGACTGACATAACATTTAATACAGCTCTCACTTGTCCCTGTGTGAGGAAGTTCGCCATCATCGCACCATTCACAGCATTTTCCAGGTCACTGTCTGAAAATATAATGAGAGGAGACTTTCCTCCTAGCTCCAGGGTGACAGGTTTTATGCCTTTGGAAGCCATTTCCATGATCTGAAAGAGGCAAAGTTAATGGTTATAGTAACACAACTTATTTTTCTGAAACCAGCATTAAAATTGCTACATAGACACTGGTGAACAATAAACACTATAGCCATTTCATAACAACCACCAATGTCTATTCAATAACTGCTTACAGTAAGCCACACAGCACAATATACAGATGTGGCAGAAAAAAAAAATCAAGAAATTGTGATAATATCTTATCACAGAAGACAACAAAAATACAATTTTTCAATGACTCGGTGTTTGGGTGATCAATAACATGAAAGATTAACAACAAAAAAAACAAAAACAAACACGGAACTGAACATACTAAACATATAGCAATAAGCAATGCAAAAATAACACCCACAAGCAAGATAAAAGTGGGCATTGTATTCAAACTTATAGCAGGAAGTATGTTCCTGGCAAGGAAAGAAGATATAGAGTAACAGAGGTATAACTAAACATTGTACAAGAATCTAATAAATGGAGAGGAAGAAAAAAAAAAAAAATGTGAAGGAGATTAGAAACACTGAGTTACTAAGGGGGTGAAAAAATAGGGTATAGTAAAAGGTGGACCGAAAAAGTTAGAGGTATATTTGGGGAAATCTTGCAAAGGAATTTAAAATGGCACAAGAAATGAGCCTGAAATCATAAAGTGCAATACCATGTTTGCATACTTTGAACCTATTCTATGTCAGAGTTACCTTTGAACCAGTAGGGACACTGCCAGTGAACGATATTTTAGCCACATCAGGATGCTTACAGAGCAACTCTCCAGTGGCTGCTGCACCCTGTACCACATTAAAAAGGCCTGGAGGGGCTCCTGCCTCCTTGAAGATCTCAGCAAGCAAAACTACTGTGACTGGAGTGAAGGGAGATGGTTTATATACCATAGCATTTCCTAGAAAACAAAGAAAAATGTGAAAGGACAAAAGGTTACATCTTACTCTAATACTAAAGAGCTCTATTTTTGCCTCATCTGACCACAGCACCTTCTCCCAATCACTCTCAGAATCAACCAGATGGGTCAGAGGAGACAAAAATTGAGTTATTTGGCATTACTCAGCTCGCCATGTTTGGAGGAAGGGAAATGCTGCCTATGACCCAAAGAACACTGTCCCCACTGCAAAAGCATGGAGGTGGAAACATTATGTTTTGGGGTGTTTCTCTGCTAGGGCACCGGATTACATCACCACATCAATGGGAGAATGGATGGAGCCATGTACCGTAAAATCCTGAGTGACAGCCTCCTTCCCGCCGCCAAGACATTAAAATGGCTGGGTCTTCCAGCAGGACAATGACCCAAAACATACAGCCAAGGAAACAAAGGAGTGGCTCAAAAAGAAGCACATTAAAGGCATCCTAACACTTTTTTTTCTAGTTGACAAGTCAGAATAGCCTTAAGAAAGGCTATTCGTCTCCTTCAGTCGCCTCTGGCCCGCCATTCGGTAGAAATACTGTTTTTTACCGGTATGCAAATGAGTTCTTTTGCAGCACTGGGGGCGTCCCCAATGTTGCCAGAGAACTCTCTCCAGCGACGCCTCCATCTTCAACAGCAACCGCCTCTTCTGAGTCTTCTTCCAGCTGGAGTCACACTCCGGCGCCTGCGCAGTCGGCTCTGCCATCAAGACGCAGGCAAAAGCCGAGTGCACAGGCCGGCCGGCGTCCATTTTTTTTGGAGGCCGCTACGCGCGCATGCGCAGTATGCTCCTGTAGTTCTATGGAGAACAGGAGTGTACTGCGCATGCACGCGCAAGTGGCCTCCAAAAAAAAAATGGACGCCGGCCGGCCTGATCACTCGGCTCTTGCCTGCGTCTTAATGGCAGAGCCGACTGCGCAGGCACCGGAGTGTGACCCCAGCCGGAAGAAGACGCAGAAGAGGCGGTTGCTGTTGAAGATGGAGGCGTCGCTGGAGAGAGTTCTCTGGCAACATTGGGGATGCCCCCAGTGCTGTCTGAGCACTGGGGCCCGCCCCCAGTGCTGCAAAAGAACTCATTTGCATACCGGTATTTCTACCAAACGGCGGGCCGGAGGCGACTGATAAAGGTAGGAGACGAATGGCCTTACTTAAGGCTATTGCGACGTGTCAGCTAGAGAAAGAGAGAAAAAAAAAAAAAAATTGTGTTTAAAAGATAGGATCCCTTTAAGGTCATGGAGTGGCCTGGCCAGTGTCCAGACCTTAATCCAATAGAAAACTTATGGAGGGAACTGTAATTCCAAGTTGCCAAGCGACAGCCTCAAAATATTAATGATTTAGAGGTTATGTACAAAGAGGAGTGGACCAAAATTCCTCCTGACGGGTGCACAAACCTCAGTCAACTATAAAAAAAAGTCTGACTGCTGTGCTTGCCAACAAGGGTTTTGCCATCAAGTATTTGATCCCTCTGGTAAACCAAACTTATTTCTCTATGCAAAATGCAAATAAGTTTATACATGTGATTTACTGGATTTTATTTTTGATAATCTCTCACTGTTAAAATTAACCTGCCCTTAAAGTTATAGACTGTTCATGTCAGTTATCATTGAGAAAGCTTACAAAAAAAAAAAAAAAAAAAAAAAAAAACACCAGCAAGGGATCAAAATAATTTCCTTCACTGTTCATGTACATTGTAATTAGGTCGCTCCTACACAGTCATATTTACCAAGCTGAACAACCCCCACGTTAGATAACCTGTGATACATGATTACAGTATAGTACAGGACAGTATTTAGGGGAGAGGCTGGGTCCACTAGCCTCATTGATCACTAGAATGCTAGCAGTACCTCTCCCAACAGCCTTTACACTTACACCTTCATTTTAAGACAGTAACAAAGTTTGGTTTCTGTAAGTTTCACTGCCTATACATACCACATGCAAGTGCAGGACCACACTTCCAGCAAGCAATTTGGAAAGGGTAGTTCCAGGCTCCAATCCCTACACAAACACCAAGAGGTTCCCTTCTGGTATAACCAAATGATCCTCCTGGAAGCTGCACATGCTGTCCTGAATAGAAAAAAATAAAATAAAAAATTATATGTATGACAAACACACACACACCATTAAAGACTTTGTAAGACTTTCACTGCTTACTGTTGCATGTGGGGAACCAACTTCAGAGCCTAAGTTGGTCACAGATTTTTGAATAGGTTTTCACATATTCGAGAATGTCAATATATTCTGGTGTCCTTTTACTTCAAGAGTTTCCCCAAGAGGTCAACAGTCCTCTTTGAATGCTTCCCAACATTTAACATACCATATACACTCACCGGCCACTTTATTAGGTACACCTGTCCAACTGCTCGTTAACACTTAATTTCTAATCAGCCAATCACATGGCGGCAACTCAGTGCATTTAGGCATGTAGACATGGTCAAGACAATCTCCTGCAGTTCAAACCGAGCATCAGTATGGGGAAGAAAGGTGATTTGAGTGCCTTTGAACGTGGCATGGTTGTTGGTGCCAGAAGGGCTGGTCTGAGTATTTCAGAAACTGCTGATCTACTGGGATTTTCACGCACAACCATCTCTAGGGTTTACAGAGAATAGTCCGAAAAAGAAAAAACATCCAGTGAGCGGCAGTTCTGTGGGCGGAAATGCGTTGTTGATGCCAGAGGTCAGAGGAGAATGGCCAGACTGGTTCGAGCTGATAGAAAGGCAACAGTGACTCAAACAGCCACCCGTTACAACCAAGGTAGCCAGAAGAGCATCTCTGAACGCACAGTACGTCGAACTTTGAGGCAGATGGGCTACAGCAGCAGAAGACCACACCGGGTGCCACTCCTTTCAGCTAAGAACAGGAAACTGAGGCTACAATTTGCACAAGCTCATCGAAATTGGACAATTGAAGACTGGAAAAACGTTGCCTGGTCTGATGAGTCTCGATTTCTGCTGCGACATTCGGATGGTAGGGTCAGAATTTGGCGTCAACAACATGAAAGCATGGATCCATCCTGCCTTGTATCAACGGTTCAGGCTGGTGGTGGTGGTGTCATGGTGTGGGGAATATTTTCTTGGCACTCTTTGGGCCCCTTGGTACCAATTGAGCATCGTTGCAACGCCAAAGCCTACCTGAGTATTGTTGCTGACCATGTCCATCCCTTTATGACCACAATGTACCCAACATCTGATGGCTACTTTCAGCAGGATAATGCGCCATGTCATAAAGCTGGAATCATCTCAGACTGGTTTCTTGAACATGACAATGAGTTCACTGTACTCCAATGGCCTCCACAGTCACCAGATCTCAATCCAATAGAGCATCTTTGGGATGTGGTGGAACGGGAGATTCGCATCATGGATGTGCAGCCGACAAATCTGCGGCAACTGTGTGATGCCATCATGTCAATATGGACCAAAATCTCTGAGGAATGCTTCCAGCACCTTGTTGAATCTATGCCACGAAGAATTGAGGCAGTTCTGAAGGCAAAAGTGGGTCCAACCCGTTACTAGCATGGTGTACCTAATAAAGTGGCCGGTGAGTGTATACTCGAGTATAAGCTGAGTTTTTCAGCAAGCTCAGGGAAGGGGCAGACAGACAACCAAAACATCCCCTCCCCTTTCCCAGCACCTACTGCACCAAAAAACTCCGACCATTTTAACCACTTCAGTACCGGGCCAATTTGTGGTCCAGGACCAGACACATTTTAGGTTTGTTTTGTATGTGCGGTTTTGAGGTCTGTAAAATTTTTCTCTTATGTCTTAGTCAACTAATTTTTGCGTCTTTTTTCAGGGACACATAGGGCTTTATTTTTATTTTCAAATGTGTTTTAATTTTTTTTTTTATATCCAGGAAAATATAAGCATAATAGGAGGAAAATTGTGTCTGGTTTTCAATTTATTATTTTTTTTTTTTTTATTTAATAACACAAAGTGTCACTGAAAAACTTTATAATATAGTTTTTCCTCTCCGTTACGGTAATTTTTATTTTGTATGGTGTCGTCGGGGGTGGGGCTATAACCTTAAATAACGGCGTTTTATTAGCGTATTCTTTATATTTTTTAAAAACTTTTTTTTATTATATTTTTATTTTTTTTCCAGATTGTGTCCCCATAAGGTGAAAAGAGACCTTTGGGGATATCTGATCACTTATTTTTTTGTATTGGAGGCCGATTTCTCCTATAAATGGGGCTGGTACATTTAACCCCAGATGCAGGAGGAAAACTGCCTCCTCCACACTGTATATACAGCTTACTGAGCTGATCTGAGTCCTGTAGGACCCAGCAGCTCCTGTAAGACGCTGCTCCCGGCGGATCACGTGTCCGCCGGGTCAGAGGGCAGCTGAATTATGGCTGCGTCCATAGCTGTGTATACAGCGTTCATTGAGCGCTGTATACACAGCAATCGAGATAGCAGGGAAGGGAATAAATCTTCCCTGCTATCTCTCTGGGAGCTCCGGCTGAAGTTACAGCCGGCTCCCATTGAAATCAGCTGCACGATCTCTGTGCAGCTGATGTGTTCTGACTGGACATAGTGGTTAATTTCTGAAATTCCCCCCCCCCCCCCCCCCCTCGGCTTATACTCGAGTCAATAAGTTTTCCCAATTTTTGTGGTAAAATTAGAGGCCTCGACTTATATTCGGGTCGGCTTATACACGAGTATATATACGGTACATGAATATCATAATTTCAGATATTTAATATAATTTCAGGAGAAAAGAAGAGATGAACTCAATACATTAATGCAGTATTTGATTTTAAGCAGTGTTTTTGAGTAAAGAGCAGAGGTGGTCTTGAATGGATTCCTAGGAGTGCAATGAGAGCTCTGCCTAGACCTCCCACAAAGGCTGACAGTCTAGGTACACACAATGACCTAGGGAAAGCTGTCAGCCCATGGCTGACATAAGCAGTACTCTCCCTGTCTCCTCTACAAGATCTGTCTGGAATCACTTTATCTACTTTCCTACACTGCTCTAAAGAAACGCAGCCTAAACCCCCTGGCAAATTTGCTCCAATTTTGGAGTCAAATTTTAAAATAAAGTTCTGTTTAAACAACATTTTTGCATCCTCTTGATTATTTCACTACAATTTTGTGGGTTTTCCCATCAAATTAAAATAACATGAAACCAAAAATATGGAAGTTGCATAGCTGTATTTGTTTCTCTTCTTTGACAGAGAAGAATTGGAAATGGGATGCAACTGGCCACACATTTGATTTTGGGCTAGGGCAACAAGAGATAAACATGGCAGAACTTCCCTAATGAAAATTCTGCAGCAGGTTTCTCTGAAAATGGGGTAGACTTTGCTGCAGCTCATACAGCAAAAATTGGCATACTGCATAGCACAGGCCATTTTGCACTGAAGGTTTTCGTCACATTATGTGGTTGAAATTTGTTTAAATTTCATCCACCATGCTGGCACTGACTATAATCAGTGGATTAGTGGCCAGAGAGTTTGTGGTGGTTAAGTGGCTGCAGTTGTGTTGCAACATTGGCCTTAAAATTAACTCCCAACCCCTGCCCACCAAAAATTGAAAGTTTCTATTTTGCTTTCAACAAGGAGGAGCGCCCATAGTAAATGGTATGATGAAAGGCTGAGATGAGAATAGCTTCTCCTCAGGCTGTGAAGTCCTGTTTGTGCTAGGTACATGCTGTAGCCACTCACAGGTTTCAGCAATGACTTATTTATCACAGTAGTCACGAGCTGTTTGTATACTATTTGTGAAGAGGTAACCACTAAAACCTTGTGATTGTACCAGGTGACTGCTGCTGTCAAGTCTCAGGTTATGAATTTATACTCTTATACTCTGTATTGCATGTTTGTTTATTTGGAAATACTAATTGTTTTCCTTGCTACTAAATGCCTAAAGTATTGAACAAAGGAGTTCGGAATCCAAGATGGAGTTTTTGTCTTGTGTTCATGCCTCATGGTGAGGATCTTCAGATTACAGCAAGGGGGGGGTCGTTTGGGTGAACGAAGGAAGGCTGGACATCAAAGGACTGAAACCAATAGAAGCTGGACAACTCAGGATTTTGGACAAAGTTTTGTTGAACTATGCATTAACCCCGCCTTCCCTTTTGTAAAAGTGTGTGTATTTGCAATAAAGAGTCAGTAGCTCTGCTGTGTGGTGCTGGGCACTGAAGCATTAGCTAGCTGATGAAACAGACTTGGACTCTGTGTGATTATTTAGCAAAATCGCGCGACAAAAGCTTCTTTAACCCCTTAAGGACACAGCCCAAAAGTTTGTTAAGGACCAGGCCTATTTTTTCAAAATTGACATGTGTCACTTTAAATGGCAATAACTTTGAGACGCTTTAACTTACACAAGTGATTTTGAGATTGTTTTCTCATAACACATTATACTTCATGTTAGTGGTAAACACTAATCAATATTTTTGTATTTACTTATTAAAAAAATAGGAAATTTGGAAAAAAAATTTCAAAATGTGAAATTCTCTGCTTTTCAGGCAGATAGTCATACCACCCAAATACAGTAATAAATAGTATCTCCCATATCTCTGCTTTATATCGGCATCATCTTTTGATTGTATTTTAATTTATTTTGGACGTTACAAGGCTAACAAGTGTAACAGCAATTTTCCAGATTTACAAGAAATGTAACTATGTTTGTTATTTGTTTGTTTTACACACTTTTTTTTTTAAAAAAACCTTTTTTACATGTTTTTATTTGTGCTGCAAGCACACTAGAACCAGCGATCAGAAAGGATCGCTGGTTCTATACTAACTATAGACTTGCAATACACGTGTATTGCAGTCTATAGAGGAAGCTAGCTATGCAGATGCATAGACTAGCTTCCTCTCGTCCTGGCATCCAAGGGGTTAACCCTCCCCCCATCGGAGCTCGCTCCGATGGGGGGAGGGATTAAGGAGCAGCGTGTAGCTGTAAATTACAGCTAACACAGACTCCTTATGCAGCCGGCAGCATGCTTTATAGCCGGCCAAACCCCTAGGGTGCCATAATCACTATGGATCATGGGACCTTAAGGGTTAAACAGCGGGGGTCGGTGCAATCACCGTCCCTGCTGCTACAGGGGAAGCCTGGCTGTCAGATACAGCCGGCCTCCCGTGGAAATTGCACAGGCTCCGCTTCTGAGCCCGTGCGATCTCCATCACGTACAGGTACGTGGGAATGCAGGAACTAACCACATTCCCTGACGTACAGGTACGTGATTTAGCGTTAAGGGGTTAATTTGGACTGACTGATTGATCCAGGATGTAGCCTATTACGGCTACGACACTGCAGCCAAATAGCCTTGGGATCTGCAAACAGAAGGCTATACTAGTCACTGCCGAGAGGAATTTATTTATTCGTTTTTAATGTTTATATTCCCTTCAGCAGCCCTATAAAAACAATAAAGAAGTCAGACATCCCTTTAATGTCCCACAGAGATAAACAAGGTTTAGCTTTGCAGTTTTCAGAATGCGCATTTACTTCTATGGGAGTTATGCTGTGTAACACAACAGTTGTTCAGCTGTTTCAGACGCCTGCAGCCTTATATCATCTGGGACTTAGGCATGGCCAAAATGGAAATAGCCCTTTAACCCCTTCCCGACATGCGCCGTAATAGTACGGCGCATGTCGGGCCTGTAACTATGGCGACCGCCCGGGAGCCGGGCGGCCTCCATGTGTCTACTGCTTTAAGCAGTAGACAACCGGCTCTCATGCCTACGATCGGTCACCGGACCGATCGGAGGCATTAAACCCTCCGGCGCCGCGGTCAAAGGCGCCATTTTCCCGGCGGCGCATGGGCGCCGCCATTTTGCCTGGGATCGCCGGCTCCTGGAGCATGACGTCCCGTTGCCATGACAGCCGGGAGCCTGTATTAGGCTCCCAGGCTTGTCTGCAAATCCTCTCTTTTGCAGGCTGGTCTATGCAGCCTGCAAAAGAAAGGATGATTTTTTGCAATGCATTGGCATTGTAATGCATTGCATTAGTGATCAGACCCCCTGGGGTTCAACACCCCTAGGGGGTCTAATAAATGCAAAAAAAAAAAGTAAAAAAAAAAAAAATATATAAAAAAAATATAAAAAGTATTAAAAGTTCAAATCACCCCCCTTACCCTAGAACACATATAAAAGTAGTTAAAAACTGTGAAACATATACATGTTAGCTATCCCCGCGTCCGAAATCGCCCGCTCTACAAATCTATAAAAATATTTTTCCTGTTCGGTAAACGCCGTAGCGGGAAAAATAGTCGAAAGTGCCAAACCACCGTTTTTTCACTGTTTTGATTCTGATAAAAATTTGAATAAAAAGTGATCAAAGCAAAAGCATTTCCCGAAAATGGTAGAACTAAAAAGTACACCCGGCCCCGCAAAAAAAGACGCCCTATGCATCCCCGTACACTTACGTATAAAAAAAAGTTATGGCCGTCGGAATATGGCGACTTTTAGAAAAAAAAATTAACACAGTTTTGGATTTTTTTTTTAGGGGTCAAAATGTAAATAAAACCATATAAATTTGGTATCCCTGGAACCGTACCGAAACACAGAATATAGGGGACATGTCATTTTGGTTGCACAGTTAACGCCGTAAAACCAAAGCCCGTAAGAATGTCGCAGAAATGCATTTTTTCTTCAAATCCACCCCATTCTGAATTTTTTTTCCTGCTTCCCAGTAAATTATATAGAATAATTAATGGTGGCATCATGAAGAAAAATTTGTCCCGCAAAAATTAAGACCTCATATGGCTCTGGGAGCGGAGAAATAAAAAAGTTATGGGGTTTAGAAGGAGGGGAGTCAAAAACGAAAATCAAAAAATGCCATCGGCGGGAAGGGGTTAAGTGCTGTATAGTGAGACAGAACGTTGTAAGAAAAGTTGCCCTATAGTGGTATAAGACATTCGGTTTAACAAAATAGACATCTACATTCCTGTTTCATGAAAAAAAAAATGTGTATTTAATGGAGCAATACAAGACATATATGTATTATGCATTACAGAATACAATTACACATTGAAACATGCAGCCAATCCTGCCGAAATAACGCTGCAAATAAAGAACTAGTTATTTAAGAGTCAAAACGGTCTTACCTGCCATGGTGCCAGCAAGTCCAGCATAATACTCCAGAGTTAGATAAGAAATCTCAATGTCCACTCTAGCCTCAAAAATGGATTTCCCATTGTTTATAGTTTCTATGGTGGCGAGTTCTTCACTGCGCTCCTGTAACAAAGCCATATAAAAGTGTGTACAGTTAAATGGAGTTTTCTGGGATTAAGAGATTGATGTTCTACTGTTAGAAAAGGGGGAACACCCCTGTATCCTGGACAGGTTTAAGAGAAAACCTTGATACCAGGTTTCCCCGAAATTAGGACCCCCCCCCCCCCCAAAAGTAAGGCATGCGGGGGGTTTCTGTTGAATTGCCTAATATAAGGCACCCCCCGAAAATAAGGCATGCCCAAAAATCTTTGCAGCCGACTGAACACTGTGCAATGTGCTCGGTGTGCACAGGAAATCCGGCTGCTGCCTCTGCTGTTGTGTCCACTGTCCCTGCTGCTGTAGGATGAACTCTCCAAGCTCATCCCAGAGGCAGAGGAAGCAGCCGGCATACTGAAGAGGCAGCAGCCGGCTTTCCTGTGCACACGGACGCAGAGTACAGCATCCAGCCGGCTGCTGTGTCAGTGAAGTGAGGATCACTAAGCCCCGCCCAAGAAAAGCCTGCTAAGCCCCACCCCCGAAGGCTCACTAAGTCCCACCCACCACTGCTGGGACGAACAGCGGCACCAGCCCTACTATGTAGATGGGAAAGGTAAGTATGATACCTCCCCCCCCCCCTCCCCTCCCTACAACCGGCAGTCATGCTGACGCTCCGCTAAGGAAGTGCCGGCATGACTGCCGGTTGTCATAAGACGTCCCCTAAAAATAAGACAGGTCCTATATTTAGGATGACAATTTAATATAAGACACCGTCTTATTTTCGGGGGAAACACGGTAAGTAAGACCTTTTACATTTGATGTTGTGTATAAGCAATACCTAGTCTTTTATTGCTCTCATCTAGTAAAAGCTGCTATTTCACCTTCTCACAGGGATCCTTCAGAAAAGCTGTTTAAGGCCGGGGCCCAAGGGCCAGAAATGCCGCTATTCGCCCTCAGCGTAAATGCTGCGGGAAAATCGTGGCGTTATACAGTAAAGGAAAAGTGGATGGGATTCATGGGAATCCCATGCCCACTTTGCATTAAAATCCGCAGTGCGAACATGCTGTAATTTCCAAAACTGGCGCGGTGTTGGAAATCACAGCATTTTAATGTCATCTACGGAAACGCTGGCGGCTTTCCTGTAGATATAATAGTAACAGAAATTCCATGGAGGAAAACTCGGAACTTTCTGTTGCTTTAACGCAGTGTTTCCGAACCGTGGGTCCTTAGCCTTAGGCCCACATTGAGGAAACAGGTTTTTTTGTTGCAGTTTTTTTGAGCCAAGCCAGGAGTGGATTGAGCAGAAGATAGAAGTATAAGTACTTTATATACATGTCCGTTTCTTCTAGCCATTTTTGGCTTTGGCTCAAAAAAACAAAAAAAGCAAAAAAACAAAAAGCTGCGTTTCTGCAACACAGGGCCTTAGTCTAACAATTTTCATTTGTGAGCGTCATCTCGGTTATCCCAAGGCCCCACAAACACATTTAAAATGAGCTTGATACGATTTCAGCATAAACTCTTTGAACCACAGGGATAACACTGAAAGAGCAAACTGTCAGATGGCTTTTCAGAGCGATCCCTTCAAGAAGGAGAAAGGGAAATTTATACTATGTGACTGTAAGTGAAGGCTGCGGAAGCTGAATTTTTAAATAAAACCCTATTTGAAAAGTGTTTTAGACAATATTACACGTGGTACAATAATTATTAAAAAGTAGCCACAAAAGGTGTACATAGCTTTTAGGCCGAGGCACCACGTTTCAGAAATGCAGCATTTTTGTTGCAGATTATGTTGGGGGGGGGGGGCTTTTTTCACTCCTCCTCCTCAACCCCCCCCCCCCCCCCCAAAGTTGGCAATACCCTGTGAAGAACTGCATATACTTAGTGTGCAATATATCGTACATACACAGGAGCAACCTACTATATTTCTCCACCTGAACAGTTTACATCAGCAGAAGGTCATGAAGTTGTTAAGAAATAAATGTAACACATTTACCCAGAAACGTTTTATCTGTAGTAATGCAATCCAGGTTGAAATCTTTTTATGCCAAGCTTCAAAAGTTAATAAACCTCTGTGTATTGCTCCCTCTAAAGTACATAGTGCTGTGTGGTGTCAAAGACTTAGTTAATAAGTGCAGAAGACAACAGAAAGCCATTTAAAGGGGACTTTTCACAGCCTCTGACAGTACTACTCTTCTATAGACTTGTGCTTCCTCACAGCGATCACACTGAGCTGCAAGACCTGCCTTTCTGACAGTGGAAAGATATCGGTGCAGAAATTCTCCTGCTTAGGGGCCCATTGAATTCAGCACATTGTCAGTTTTCTAGTGGTATGAGGACGTCTACCTTAAATACTGACCCTGATAATACGTGCTGCCTCCAACAAAACGCGACCTCGCTCCAATCCAGATTTCTGGCTCCATATTTTAAAAGCAGACTTGGCACTTTGAATGGCTTCATTTACCTCTTTTTCTCCAGAAGAAGGGACAGTTGCAATGACGCGCCCTAAAACAGCATAACCAGATATATGAATACATGTAAATATATGTTATGTGTCTACAGCCTGGCATAAGCTACTGGTCAAGTGTTTTAGAAACCCTCAATTTTTCTAGTTATTTTTAACATTAAAAAGTTTAAATACAGAAAATATCACTAACCCAAGACATTATAAACCGCTGCTCTGCAGCCCAGAGAGTTATAGTTTGAAACTATTCCTACACTTGTCTCAACTTTTGGAGATGGCTGTCAAACCCTCTGATTCTATATAACCAGCGTTGGAACAGAATGTATTACAACACTCTATAGGGCCAGATTTGGACAGTTTTGCCCTTCAGGACAGAACATATTGTTATCACTATGGCAAGTAAAACGCTACTGAAGTATAGACATGTATTGGTGATGCTGGATTTCTGGAAATGGAAAGTCACCAGAAAATGTGCCTGGGGACGTTACATGGCCACCCTAGGTATATAGGTAAATATAGAATTTTTTTTTTTGAGGATTTCTTCCATAAAATACACTACAATGGAATAGATCCTTCCCTGCTGATGATCCTGCTTTACTCCACATACAAGTAGCAGAAATAGAACAGTCAGTGATGTATCAGATGGAGTGACCACAAAAGAGCCTGAACAGTGACTTCTGGACCACTATAGAAATCGTCAAACTAAGAATGGGGGCATGGGGGGGGGGGGGGGGGTTAGGGCCTGCATATAATATATACATCTTTATATTAGTAACCCCAAAGACAGAGAGCCTGTCTGGTAAGCAAAGCTGTTATCCGTAGACTCTATAAACTATAATGGGGCCGACCGGGTTTTGAGAGAAAAGAACTCCAGATTAAACAGAACCTACAGCGCAGTCAGATACAGAGATGCTAACGCAGATGTGAACCTAGAAGTTTGTCTAGAGCAGGGAATGCACGCATAAGCTTTTTGTTTCCTTACGTAACCTTGCTAATTGTTGAGAGATCTGCAAAAACCACTGTGTCTCTGCCAGATTAATGAATTTCTGCTTTGGAGAGCTGTCAATTTTTATTTTCAGGCTGAGTTCACATAGATAAATAAAAACTAAAAGCAAGCTAGGAACAGATCCTGATGGAACCAATTGACTATAATGGGGAGGCAGGGGGTGTGATGAGTTTCCTTTCCAGGGTCAGTCATTTTGCCTGAGAAGACTGGCACAGGGAGGGGGAGGGGGTGTGTGTGTGCACGCACTTTCATCCAGGATTTTCATGGAGTTTGCAATATAGAAGCCATCTCCGGTGGTCACCATTCAGTTGAACAGACCAGTGTGACTATATGACCAGGGACTATGGTTGTAACTGCGGTAGATAATACAAGAAATGTTGGGGCGATTAGCGGGCGGGTGGGAGTGGTACCTACTGATCACCAATTTGGATAGAGGGCAACTTGTTGTAACTGGAATACCTCTTTAAGTCAAACGTATTTTATACAGCTGCAAAGGTTCTGATAAGAATAGAACATAAAGCTAATGTGAACCAACAGCATCTCATCATTAATGTAATGACAAACACAGTTAGCAGATTTTTATCTTGTGTTTTCATATACAAAACAAGCAACTGCACTGGAATAAACTTTAGGACAAAGGCAACATAAGACATCTGCAAACAATATCACGGGGCTACTGCCAGATTGCACAATATCTATGGCACCAATTCACTATTCATAAGCCAGTCCCAGGGACAAGAACAGTACAAATGAGAAAATTATATTTACTGCTTATTACTTAACCCTCTACAAGTCATATTAAAATTGCAAAAAAAAAACAACTCCCAAAAGTGCAGATTTATGAATTTATAACCCAATATTGCTGGCACAAATCTCTGATTCCATACTTGTGTTTTAACCCATTAGCAATTAACACATTTTAGCGTAAAACCAATAACATTTCATCCCTCTCTACATTCTCACTTTCATAACGGGTTAATATTTTATTTCAATAAGGCTTTAAGCGACCTTGTATTTTTGCAGATACACATGACTTTGTGATCAGTTTTTATTATTGACTCAGGAAATGAAGGTAAAACTACTTACCTGTGGATGGTTCATAAGCTTGTTCCTGTCCTATGGAATCTATAGGCTCCACTCTACTCCCTGCTCTGTAATTGAGAGGCTGGGAGTTTTGGAATGTCCCAGTGCAGAGAGTACGGCTCATGGTCAGTTGTAGTTTGGGGATCAGAAAGCGAACAATAGGAGCAGCTCCAAGGAGGTTCATTCAATGATCTACAGAATGTACAATATGCCATTAAGAATACAGTTTTGAATACAAATTGTATTGATTTACATGCAGTTCCTTAACAGGTTTTAGGGACTGTATTTGTACCTGGGGCCATGAGTTTGAGGGACAAAAATAACTTTGCTACATCAAAGGTCATCAGTACTTTACGCAGGGGTCCCTCGTGATCGGGCCACAGATAATTTGGTTCTGGGCCGGCCTCGTTTTTGAGGAACTCTGTAGGCTACTATGTGTCAGCTGATGCTCCCATGCTGCATGTAACACAAGCATCAGTCGACATGGTAACTGTTCAGACTCATTTTTTTAGAGTGGTCTGCTAGTGTAGGCTACTCCCAGCAGATCACTTTCCACTTACCAGGTTACAAATGCAGCTTCTCAGCCCTGTTCTTGCACTCAGGATATGTGTATCTTATAGTCTGCATAAATATAATTAAATATGCACTTTAGGCCAGAGCCCTACGTGGCATAAACTAGAGAATCCCATCCACACATTGCGGACAAATATACGCAGCAGACACACTGTGATTTCCAAAACAGACGTTGTTTTGGAAATCGCAGCATGTAAGTTATACCTATACGGCGGTTTCCCTATAGGTATAATTGAAGCAGAAATTCGACAGTCTGCCGAGTTTCTATGAAAAGCGCTGTGGGAAAAACCATGATGCATTGCTGCAACGTTTTTTCCCGCAGCCAGCTACATGGGCCTTAGTTTAAGGGTGCATTCACACTACGGATATGGTGACTGATTCTGAACGTTAAAGCACGTTAAGAATCAGCGTGTATAAAAGCACATCCCATTCATTTCAATGGGAGTCGGCATACGAGCGTTCCCCATTGAAATGAATGGGAAGCGCTCGCGTGTACGGCTCAGACTGAGCCGAACGCCAGGCCCCTTCACACGGTGAGCCGTACACGCGAGCGCTTCCCATTCACTTCAATGGGAGCGTTCGTAGAGTAAAAAGCAGCCCATTCATTTCAATGAGGAGCGCTCGTATGCCGGCTCCCATTGAAATGAATGGGATGTGCTTTATACGCGCTGATTCTGAACGTGTTTTAACGTTCAGAATCAATCACTGTAGTGTGAATGCACCCTTATTGTGTTTTCTTATGAGCCACTCAGTGGCTCGAACTCTGACCTGCTGCTGAAAACCCTGCCCCTTGTGAGCAGAAAAACTGGCTTGTATGAAAGTGGCCCTTGGCACAAAAAAAGTTTGAATACTGTCCTTTATATTGAAACGCTAACTAAATTTTCAAACAAGTTTTTGATTTTTGGCAGAGTAATACACTTTGTAAAATACCATATATACTCGAGTATAAGCCGAGTATTTCAGCACAGTTTTTGTGCTGAAAAAGTGCTCCTCTGCGAGAGAGAGATTCGCCTGCCGATTTCCGTCTCCTGCCTAGTTTCTCGGGTAGGGAACGGAAACCTGCATAATGGAGATCGGGCGCTGATGTGAACCTGCTTTCAAAGTAGAAAATGACTGTGAAACACAATAGGTGTCCCTGTGTCTGAAAGTGCCCGGTCTACTGAATATAGGGTATCTGCAGTGTTCCTATTCCGTCGGGAAGGGGTTAATAGGAGCACTGCAGATACCCTATATTCAGGCAGGCTGAATTCCAAGTGGGGGGAAAAAAAAAAACCAGTCCTCAAGCTCAGGGAACGGGCAGACAGACAATCAAAACACCCCTTCCCCAGCAATCTACTGCACCCAAAAATTCCGGCCATTTTAATTTTTGAAATTCTCCAGTAGCTGCTGCATCCCCCCCCCCCCCCGGCTTATACTTGAGTCAATAAGTTTTCCCAGTTTTTTGTGGTAAAATTAGGGGCCTCGGCTTATATTCGGGTCGGCTTATACTCGAGTATATGTGGTACATTATTACATTTTGGCTCCTTTCTGTGAAATACTTTACTCAGTTTCTCAATTTAGGAGCTATGCCCCATTTCCGACAGTGTATGGTGTACAGGCTAGGCGAGCAACATTTAGAGAAAAGAAGGGCAGTTATATCTCAACCGAAGAAGCATAGTAACTTGTTTCTGGTTTCATATGAAAGAAGAGATTCTCTTCTCTTCATATAACACTACAGTTCTACCCATATTTTTTTTCCAGTGATATGCATCTGCGTTTATATCTCAATCCCAGCTGGAATAAACATTTATGGTATATAATATAAACTATCAAATTCAAATCAAACATTTAGAACAGTTCAGTAGCAGTGGTGCACCGTATTACATATCTGTCTCAAGTAACTAAATGGTACAACGTTCCTGCAGGGCCACTACTAAATATATGGCATGCTGGAAGAAAACTTATGTAAACAAAGAAGAGGCTGCAGTCCTCTCTGAGGACATTGCAGCCCCCCAAACAGCTTATTGGAGAGGGGGCTATGTGTCAGAACCCACAGATTTAAAGGGATTTTCCAAAGACTGTTAATTTACTTACCTGTCCTGGGTTATAGCAGCTGATAGTCATGTGATCCAAAGCATCCCGGGCCACTCTGCTCCCTCCACCAAAGATCTTACAGGTAATTATGTGAGATTCGTTGAGAAAAGGGAAGAGTGACCTCAGCAGCTGAAGACCACTTCAAGTCACATAACCCTGTGGTTGTGACTTGGCTGGATCCCTGGGGCCCATGAGCTGTGATACCATGGGACAGGTACAGTAAGTAGATTAACTATCCTAGGACAACCCTTTTAATATTACTTACCTAAGACTAGGCCATCAATACTTCAAGACAAACTTTTCACCTTTTTTCACTTTTAATGAAATGTCACATTTTATCTCCATCAACAAAAAAACCAACAAAAAAAACCAACAACCTGAAGCCGATTATAGCCGTACTGTAAGGACTGATCCCATTGACACATAACAGGTCCAAAAACTATTCCTGCTGTCAAAAAGCAACAGTAACCTAGCCAAACAGAGGCTAGTGCTGATATGAACAGGATTAGCTGAAAAGAAACATACACAGACCAGGAGACATATATAATATGTAGTATACACAACTGTTGTAGAAAGTAACCACTGTGGCTGACAGCAAAACTTGCAGCTTCTGGTTTCAATCTCAAAGGCTGGTGGGTGAAATCCAAGTTCGATTCTTGAGTAACAAACTGATCCTTAGAGTTTGCATTCCAGGAATAATTGGAATAGCAAATGCTGTCTGATTTTTTATTTTTTAAGACGGGCAGATTTATCTATATCTGCGTCTCCATCAGTTTTCTTAGATTTGGTTTAGCAATCTATTCATTTCTTGGTTTTGTGAAGTTTATCCCCCAAATCACTTTTGGAGAATGAAGCTTCGGTTTTGCCAGGTTCAGAATATTTGTCAAAGATTCCAGATACTTTTTGATTTGGCCTGGTTTTAGGAATCTCTGGCATGCTGCACTGGGAAAGAGACTGGTGCCCCAGTATTAATAAATCTCTCCAACTTAGAGATTACAGGAAAAGAAACTATAAAATTCATCTAGAAATATTTGCCCAGCAAGAGTTTGTGAAGAGTTCTGAGAGTCTGTCACATACACATTAACAGTTATAATGGTAAATACATTCCTATGAATGCTCTGAGAGCAGCAGATCTACAGGCCAAGTGTACAAGGTCCACTTCATAACAGGGCATCCCCTACATCATGTGTGATGATGCTGTACCTGTTAGGCCATGTTCACACTAGCGCTGTTAAGGTTTGTTGCCATCACCCGTTATAGGAAAATGGCAACGGACATTAACTGCAACAGAGTAACGACACAGACAGAGCCTCTTTTAGGACAAAACCCTACATGGCGGGCTGCAGCACAAAAGGAAAAAAAAAAAAAAAAAAAAAAAAAGCACTGTGTGGAAAAACCGTGGCAGCAACACATCAGGCCTGGTTCACATCTGCATTCGGTATTCCACTTGGGAGGAACGGAATACCGAAGGTATTAAAGAGCAGTTAGCTAAGAAACCACATGGACCCCATAGACTATTATAGGGTCCGTGTGTTTTCCGCACAGCGTTCACACGAATCATGCGGAGAGAAAAGTCCTGCAAGCAATTTCTCCCTGCCATTTAAAGAAGAAACCCAGCAAACCCCATTATAGTCTTTCATCCAAGTATATATGGATAATGGAATCCTGAACGCTAAGGTGAACCTAGTTTAGACCGAGTTTTTCTGAAGAACTGTATGCAATATTTAGCTACAGTAACAAGTGTTACTATACATGTCAACTATATGGAAAACGCTAGGTTCACACCTGCGTTCAGGGGCTCCGCTTAGGGACCCCCCATACAGAAACCTAATCTGCTTGGGAAAAAGAAAAAAAAAAAAGGGCGGTTACCTTTGGAAACCCACAGATCCCATAGGCTATAATGAGTTCCACCATGTCTGCATTTTTCAAGCAGAATGGGAAACGGAATCCCAGGCAGAAACTGGGCAATAATGCGAACCTAGCCAATGCCTGCATACGTGTGAGGTCCGTACTTTTTCTACTCTCTCTCTTCAAGGGGTTTTTGGACATTTTGCACCACTAGTAGCCAGGACAATTTTCAAACTTTTCAGATGCAAAAATAAAATGCAAAGTTACATTTAAAAAAAATAAAAAATTTATGAGCACCACACCTAAAAATTAAGAGTTCATGCGTATCACCCAAACCAACATATAAAACAACCAGAACAAGAGTCAGAAAAAGGCATATGCATTTTACCTGTATGCTAAAACAGAGTTTATAAGGTGAGTCTTTGCCAAAAATTGCATGCAAATCTTCTGCAAAAAAAAGCCGTGTGTAAAGCTTCATGCAAACTACAAGTGTGCAGGGACAATTTTATTTTATGGCAGAACGTACTCCGGTACATCCAAGTACCTTCCGTCCTCCATTGGTTTTAATAAGGGGTTCCATTCCAATGTCATGGAGCAGGATACTGCTGTATAATCATCAGAAAGGAGCATTGCAAGCCCCCTCAGATGGCATACTACTGTAAGTCATGTACATGGGGCTAAGCCCAGCTTTAGCATAAATATGCCAGTCACTACTGTGAATAACTGCATGTATTTCTTCAGGAGGGTTAGTTCTTCTATTGCTGTAATGCCTAGCACACATTACTACGCACTTTGTGTGAAGATATAAAGCTCAAACACATAGTAAGACTCTATTCACATAACAGAGTTTCACCCATGATTTATCAGCTTGAACTTAGTTACCCATCATGCGAGGAGTCTCTGCCTCCCAGTCACAAACTGTCCCATAGTGTCATCAGACCCCCGCGCGCGCATGTCCTTGACCGACCCCTCCTACGAATTCCTGCGTGCTCTATTATCCCCCACAGCGGCCCCTGCCCACAGCATTATCCCCCACAGCGGCCCCTGCCCACAGCATTATCCCCCACAGCGGCCCCTGCCCACAGCATTATCCCCCACAGCGGCCCCTGCCCACAGCATTATCCCCCACAGCGGCCCCTGCCCACAGCATTATCCCCCACAGCGGCCCCTGCCCACAGCATTATCCCCCACAGCGGCCCCTGCCCACAGCATTATCCCCCACAGCGGCCCCTGCCCACAGCATTATCCCCCACAGCGGCCCCTGCCCACAGCATTATCCCCCACAGCGGCCCCTGCCCACAGCATTATCCCCCACAGCGGCCCCTGCCCACAGCATTATCCCCCACAGCGGCCCCTGCCCACAGCATTATCCCCCACAGCGGCCCCTGCCCACAGCATTATCCCCCACAGCGGCCCCTGCCCACAGCATTATCCCCCACAGCGGCCCCTGCCCACAGCATTATCCCCCACAGCGGCCCCTGCCCACAGCATTATCCCCCACAGCGGCCCCTGCCCACAGCATTATCCCCCACAGCGGCCCCTGCCCACAGCATTATCCCCCACAGCGGCCCCTGCCCACAGCATTATCCCCCACAGCGGCCCCTGCCCACAGCATTATCCCCCACAGCGGCCCCTGCCCACAGCATTATCCCCCACAGCGGCCCCTGCCCACAGCATTATCCCCCACAGCGGCCCCTGCCCACAGCATTATCCCCCACAGCGGCCCCTGCCCACAGCATTATCCCCCACAGCGGCCCCTGCACACAGCATTATCCCCCACAGCGGCCCCTGCACACAGCATTATCCCCCACAGCGGCCCCTGCACACAGCATTATCCCCCACAGCGGCCCCTGCACACAGCATTATCCCCCACAGCGGCCCCTGCACACAGCATTATCCCCCACAGCGGCCCCTGCACACAGCATTATCCCCCACAGCGGCCCCTGCACACAGCATTATCCCCCACAGCGGCCCCTGCACACAGCATTATCCCCCACAGCGGCCCCTGCACACAGCATTATCCCCCACAGCGGCCCCTGCACACAGCATTATCCCCCATAGCGTCCCCTGCACACAGTATTATCCCCCATAGCGGGCCCTGCACACAGTATTATCCCCCATAGCGGGCCCTGCACACAGTATTATCCCCCATAGTGGCCCCTGCACACAGTATTATCCCCCATAGTGGCCCCTGCACACAGTATTATCCCCCATAGTGGCCCCTGCACACAGTATTATGTCCCACTGTGGACACTCATAAACAATTATTATACTCTGGGGTCTTTTCAGACCCCAAAGTATAATAATCGGAGACCCAGGGGGAGAAAAACCATTAAAAAAAAAAACACTGTTACTCACATATCTCCCGTCTCCTACGCTGCCGGCCCCCGAAGTAGTCCATCTTCAATGACGTCAGATGTCACATGACCCAGGTTGGGGTCATGAGACATCAGACGACTAGGCAAAGTCTGCACGGATCGTGGAGAGGTAAGTAACAGTGTTTCTTACCTCTCCCAGGCTGCCGATTATTATACTTGGGGGTCGGAAAAGACCCCCCCCCCCCGAGTATAATGATAGCAGCGGTAGCGGCTGTCACCGGGCCCCTAATGTCCCGAGCCCTGTGGCAGCTGCCTCTGCTGCTATGGCGGTAGTTACGCCACTGATCATGCTAGAACTCCCACTCCTAGAACGAAGTATGACAAGTGAAACTCCATCATGTGAATTCAGCCTAACAGGTACTACTCATTACTGCAATTAAAAACTGCATGCGGTGCTGAAGTTATTAAAAAATTCAAGGGAGGTAAAAATCCAGTCAGGTGCATAAACCATAGTGACTGACATGTGAATACTAGCCATGTAGCCCTACATAATAGTATCAGACAGTAGGTCAGGCTAACAAGCGCTGCCTAGAAAGTACTATAAGTAAGGTTGCAGTTACATGGTGCAGTTTAGCAAAGTTAAAACTGCATGTAGTTTTGTATTTTGCAGATAAAGCATAAATATATTTTAGCGATAAAGTTAAGAAACTGCACAAAGCCCAGCATGCAGATTTGATGCAATTATAACTTTGCCCAGTTACACCGTGTGAACGTGCCCTAAACAGCTCGGATATAAGCAGGACAAGTTCCCTGGACCCCTCACAACATGCACATCACACCCCGGCACATCACACTCCGGCTTCTCTATTCCCTGGGTGGACATGGCTTCCTACTGTACAAAGTATTGTACAGGCTGTAGTGACACACGACTCCATGGTGCTGCAGCCTAGCTTGTACTTCTAGTCAAGAGAACAGCCTAACATGACGCACTGTAAGCGCACAGCCTCGGGTTAGAGGAGAGCAGCAATAAGATACCCGTGGGGCGGAGGCGGCGGCTACATACCTGCTGTCTGCTGTCCCGGGACCGTGCTGTCTGCACCCTGGCCGGGCTCTGTTATGTAGTGTACTAGTGCCCGCCCCGCTTCTCCTCCCCTCCTAGGCTGTCAGAGGGCAGTGCACTAGTACAGGGTCTGCAGAGGGACAGTCTGCACATTGTTCTCCAAACCTGTACAGAAAATATCTCGTAAATAAGCGATTGAAGGGCGTGGCGTCAGTGATGTCCGCCTCAGGCTCCGGACCAAAAATCGCCGTGTGAACTTACGCTTAGTGTCAGAGGAATTTTGCAGGCATACTCTCCCATTCACAAATTATCATCTGAGAGGCTACATAGCAATATTGGTCATGTGACATTAATCGGATTGTCGCACTATTAGGCACGTATCCCACATCTAACAATCAGACCTATAACAATAACATGAATAGGGTCCCACAGGTGAATGGATCGGTGCTGTATATGTCTGGCAACCATTCCGTTAATTTCTATGAGACTTCAAGAATGGAGATCTCTGACAGTCTCACAGAAGTAAAGTGGTGACGCAAGCACTTCAGGACACGTCTTTTAATTTCATTTTTTTTTTTCAAAACTACATTCATATAGCCCTAAAGTTAACACATTAACAAGGGGTTAAAGGAGAAAATGCACATTACAGTTTGTTATGCAATTTCTTCCAAGCACAGAAATACCCCACATGTGGGTGTAAACTGCTGTTTGGGCACACAGTAGGGTGCAGATGTGAAGGAGCGTATGTGACTTTTGAAGCACAGATTTAGAGGTTTGGTTTCTGGACGCCATGTCATGTTTGTAGAGCCTCTATAGTACCAGAAATGTGGAATCCCCTAAGGAGTGACCCATTGTTAATACTGCACCCCTAAAATAATTTATATGGGGGGGGGGGTAGTGAGCAATAATATCCCAAGTGGGAATGCACAGCGGATGGTGAAGAGTCAATATGTAAACTGTAAACACATTTGGAACACCAAATTCCCTACTATTTCCCCAGTACCTCCTGTGATTGGGGGTGTCACTTCTGGTATATTTTCCCTTGTAAGCTCTAAACCTGGGGTGTCCCCTGATATACCCTCGCTCCTCTTATACATTCCCTTCCTGCCACAGCCAGTCGTGTTCTAATGATTTAGCGATTTTGAGGGGTTTTGTCCTCACATTGCACAAGCTATGTTTTCTTTATTTTTCGGTGATGTTCCCATATAAGGTCTTGTTGTTTGCAGGATGAGATGTATTTTGTAATGACATCATTTTTGGGTGCCTATAACTTATAAAATAAACTTTATTAACTTTTTTTTAGTAGATTACAAAAAAACCCCCATCATTTCTGGCATTGCATTTTAGCCTTTAAATTTTTTGCCATGCAGCATACAAAATAAGTAACAAATTACCTTTATTCTGCAGGTCGGTACGGTTATGGCAATACCTCATTTATATTATTTTTGTATGCGATACTAATTCTGCAGAACAAAAACACATTTGGGGACATAAATCAATGTTTTTTGCATCACCATCTTCTAAGATGCGTAACATTTTTATTTTTCAGTTGACGGTGTTGGTTGAGGGCTTATTTTTTGAGGGACAACCTGTGCGTTTTATTGGTACTGTTTTGGGGTACATATGACTTTTTGATAACTTTTTCTAGCATATTTTGTGAGATGGCAAAAAATTATTATTTCCGTCGGGTTTTTTCCGTTTTTTTTTATTTATTTCCGACGTTCACCTTGTATGGGCTCGTTCACATCTGCGCCCGGTCTCCGTTCTGCAGGTTTCCGTTTCCTGCCCGAAACTGGGCAGGAGATGAAAACCTACAGTCATTTTTCAAACCCATTCATTTGAATGGGTTTGAAAAGTGTCTGGCCGTGAGCGCCGGTGAGCGTTTTATGCTCTCTGCGGCAAAACCGTTTTTTTTAACCGGACACATAGTTGGACATGCAGGACTTTGTGTCCGGTTTCGCCGCGGAGAGCATAAAATGCTCACCGGCGCTCATGGCCAGACCCGGTCTGACAGGTTTCAGTCTTCTGCATGCAGAAGACGGAAACCTCAGGAACCTCAGAATGGAGATCGAACGCTGGTGTGAACCTAGCGTATGTTAAATAATGTTTCAGTTTTATTGTACAGGATGTTACAGACGCGGCGATACCAAATATGCATTTTTAGGTTTTTTTTTATATAGTTCATTTTCTATAGAAAAAAAAAGGAATTTTTGGGGCTTTATAACTTTATTAATTTTTTTCAAACACTATGTTTTTTTCACTTTTTTTTTTTTTTACTTTTTCATGTGTTCCTTTAGGACACTTGATTAAGCAATACTTTGCTGATTCTGTATTATACACCGCCGCCAGGAAAATGGTGCCTAAGGGCCCCTTCACACGGAGTTTACGCTCCATGTATTCTGTCTACGCGCCGTGTATTCTGTCCATTTTACACATGTAAAAATACACGTGTAAAATGTAGTTAGCCATTGAGTTCAATGGCTTGTTCGTATAACGCGCGTCTCCACCTCAGTTTCTTGACCAAAAAACCCAGTGTGCATAAGGTAAGGGTAAGTTCACACTGAGTTTTTTGGTCAGGATTTTGAGACCGTATCCGCCTCAAAATCCTGACCAAAAAGACAGCTCCCATTGAAATCAATGGGAGCCGCTGAAGAGTTTTTTCCGCAAGCCGTTTCTTCCAGCTCCCTGAAAAAAGAAGTGAGATGCTCCCGCGCCATTTTTGTGAATTGAAATGCGCGACCGCCTCAGGCCTAGGGTAAAGCCAACTGCGCATACCTGGCAGCCACAAGAAAATGGCCACTTGCACAGTATTGTAAGCGGCCATTTTCCTGTGGCCGGTGGACATGCGCAGTCTGCTTTGCTTTAGGCCTAGAAGTTTGAAGCCAACCCCCGGAAGAAGACGCGTGAAGACCACGTTCCTGAAGAAGATGGAGGCGGCGCTGGAGAGTTCTCTCGCAGCATTGGGGACGCCCCCAGTGCTGTTTGAGCACTGGGGACCGCCCCCCAGTGCTGCAAGAGAACTCATTTGTATATTGGCAAAAAACGGGATTTTAACCGAACGGCGGGGCGGAGATGACATCTAAAGGTAGGAGAAGAATAGCCTTTCTTAAGGCTATTCCGTCGTGTCAACGAGAAAAAAAAGGTTTTCAATAGTAGAATCCTTTTAAGTCTATTCTCCTGACAACACTCTTTTATCTGCTACATGGCTGTGGTAAGGGTACACTATTTTAGTGTTGTCCAAATATTATTATTGTTTATTTATATAGCACCATTAATTCCATGGTGCTTTACATTTGGGGGTTACATACAATACACAGAATATACAGCTAGATATAATACTAACAATGACCGACTGGCACAGTGGGGTAGAGGGCCCTGCCCGCGAGGGCTTACAATCTATGAGGGAAGGGAGGTAGAGACAGAAGGAGAGGGGAGACTGTACAGATGGCAGTGTGGTGATAGTGTTATCGGAGGTTGTAGGCCTTCCTGAATAGGTGAGTCTTCAGGGCCTTCTTGAAGCCTGTGATTGTGGAGGTCAGTCTTGGTACCATGTGTCTTGGTAGGGAGTTCCAGAGTATGGGGGATGCACGGGAGAAATCTTGGAGACGGTTGTGTGAGGAGCGGATGAGAGCAGAGCGGAGTAGGAGGTCATTGGAGGTTCTGAGGTTACGTGTGGGCAGGTAGCAGGAGATTAGTTCAGAGATATATGGAGGGGACAGGTTGTGGATCGCTTTGTATGTTAGCGTTAGTAGCTTGAACTCAATTCGCTGGGCTATGGGTAACCAGTGGAGGGACTGACAGAGGGGAGCAGCCGATGAAGATCGTGGGGAGAGGTGAATTAAACGAGCAGCACGGTTTAAGGTGGACTGGAGGGGGGCGAGGATGTTAGCTGGGAGTCCATGGAGAAGGGTGTTGCAGTAGTCTAAGCGGGAGATTATGAGAGCCTGGACGAGCATCTTAGTAGTTTCAGGGGTGAGGAAGGAGCGGATTCGGTGGATGGTTTTGAGTTGGAGGCAGCAGGAGGTGTTGAGGGTTTGAATGTGTGACTTGAAGGATAGTTCGGAGTCCAGGGTTACCCCAAGGCATCGGGCCTGTGAGACATGGGTAATTGTGGTTCCGTTTACTTTGATAGATGGGTCAGGTGGAGGGGCCATACGGGGTGGGGTGAAGATGATGAACTCTGTTTTCTCCATGTTGAGTTTGAGAAAGCGGGAGGAGAGGAAGGAGGCTACAGCTGCTAAACAGTCTGGAACTCTGGTCAGCAGGGAGGTAATGTCTGGTCCAGAGAGGTATATTTGGGTGTCATCGGCATAACAGTGGTATTGAAAACCATGAGATTCTATGAGTTGGCCCAGGCCGAGGGTGTAGATGGAGAATAGAAGGGGTCCTAGGACGGAGCCTTGGGGGACACCTACAGAGAGAGGGTGTGGTGAGGAGGTGGTGTGCGAGTGGGAGACGCTGAATGTGCGCTCGGTGAGGTATGAGGAGATCCAGGTAAGGGCCAGGTCTGAGATACCAAGGGATGAGAGAATTTCTAGCAGGAGGGAGTGGTCAACTGTGTCAAAGGCAGAGGAGAGGTCAAGGAGGAGGAGGACAGAGTAATGGCGCTTGGCTTTGGCAGTTAGAAGGTCATTGGTGACTTTTGTTAGGGCAGTTTCAGTGGAGTGCCGGGATCTGAAGCCTGACTGGAGTCTGTCAAAGAGCAGGTTGGACGAGAGATAGGAGGAGAGTTTGGAGTAGACGTGTTGCTCAAGCAGTTTTGAGGCGTACGGGAGCAGTGAGATGGGATGATAGTTGGCTGGAGAGGACGGGTCGAGGGACGGTTTCTTAAGTATGGGAGTGATAGTGGCATGTTTGAAGGCTGAGGGGAAGGATCCATTGGTTAGGGATAGGTTGAAGAGATGAGTTAGGGCCGGAATAATGACTTCAGTGAGTTTGGGGATGAGATGTGATTGGATCGGGTCAAGCGCGCAGGAGGTGAGGTGGGATTTGGAGATTAGGGAGGAGAGTTTTTCATCAGTGATGGTGGAGAAACAGGTCAAGGATGAGGAGCAGTGAGCAGTTGGGTGGATGGATTATCGGGGGAGTAGGGTAAGACCGTCTCTGATGGTGTCAATTTTAGTTCTGAAGTAGGAGGCAAAGTCGTCAGCTGAGATAAGTGATGTCGGGGGGGGGGGGGGGGGCAGGAGGACGGAGGAGGGAGTTGAAGGTGGAGAATAGCTGTTTGGGGTTGCGAGAGAGTGTAGATATGAGTGTGGTGAAGTAGACCTGCCTCTTTGTAACTAAGGAAGTCTTCCTGGGAGTGGCTTTTCTTCCAGAGGCGTTCTGCAACCCGCGAGGCACGTATAGTTATAAAGAATTTGCCGATGTTGGAGAACACCCCCATGTCTGGGGGTCTGTCTGCTACATTTCCTCTCTGTCACCTGGAGAAGATGTTGGGACTATCCCACAAGAGTCCTACAACCAGATAGACAAGCATGAACCAAGCTGTAACTACAAGATATCCAGACTGAAGAAAACTAACTATGAGCTTCTCCCATGTTGTAAGCTAATAAAACATTTACTTATATTACTGTTATTCTGGAAGTTTTTCCTGTGTCTATTTTTCCTTGAAGACTTTAATAACTTTCCATGTTTTTATAAGAAGCTGATTCCTCCAATAATGTTACCTTATGGGTCAACGCGTAAGCAGGAATCCACCCGAATATTGAACATTTTACATGACTCTAGTATAGTTTAACCCCTTAACGCTAAATCACGTACCTGTACGTCAGGGAATGTGGTTAGTTCCCGCATTCCCACGTACCTGTACGTGATTGAGATCGCACGGGCTCAAAAGCAGAGCCCGTGCGATCTCCACGGGAGGCCGGCTGTATCTGACAGCCAGGCTTCCTCTGTAGCAGCAGGGACGGTGATTGCACCAACCCCCGCTGTTTAACCCTTAAGGTGCCATGATCCATAGTGATCATGGCACCCTAGGGGTTTGGCCGGCTATAAAGCATGCTGCCGGCTGCATAAGGAGTCTGTGTTAGCTGTAATTTACAGCTACACGCTGCTCCTTAATCCCTCCCCCCATCAGAGCGAGCTCCGATGGGGGGAGGGTTAACTCCTTGGATGCCGGGACGAGAGGAAGCTAGTCTATGCATCTGCATAGCTAGCTTCCTCTATAGACTGCAATACATGTGTCTTGCAGTCTGTAGTTAGTATAGAACCAGCGATCCTCTCTGATCGCTGGTTCTAGTGTGCTTACAGCACAAATGTAAAAAAGTTTTTTTTTTAAAAAGTAATAAAGTGTGTAAAACAAACAAACAAAACAAACATAGTTACATTTCTTGTAAATCTGGAAAATCGCTGTTACACTTGTAAGCCTTGTAACGTGGAAAATAAATTAAAATACAATCAAAAGATGATGCTGATATAAAGCAGAGATATGGTGGATAATATTTATTCATGTATTTGGGTTGATATGGTTATCTGCCTGAAAAGTAGAGAATTTCACATTTTGAAAATTGCAATTTTTTCCAAATTTCCATCAAATTTCCTATTTTTTTAATAAGTAAATACAAAAATATTGATTAGTGTTTACCACTAACATGAAGTATAATGTGTTACGAGAAAAGAATCTCAAAATCACTTGTGTAAGTTAAAGCGTCTCAAAGTTATTGCCATTTAAAGTGACACATGTCAATTTTGAAAAAATAGGCCTGGTCCTTAACATACTTTTGGGCTGTGTCCTTAAGGGGTTAATATAGGCATTGATAGGTGATTCCTCAGGCAAGCCCGACAGGAGTGGAAGAGTAGGGAGTAAGTGCGCACACCAAAGTATGGTCTTGAACAGTTTATTTAACACGAAGCGTTTCAGGCACCTGCCCCATACTGGTATTCACTGCTACACAGTTTGTATTACACTTGAGAAAGGGCAGGTGCCCGAAACGCGTCATATTTAACCCCTTCCCGCCGATGGCATTTTTTGATTTTCGTTTTTCGTTTTTGACTCCCCTCCTTCTAAACCCCATAACTTTTTTATTTCTCCGCTCCCAGAGCCATATGAGGTCTTAATTTTTGCGGGACAAATTTTTCTTCATGATGCTACCATTAATTATTCTATATAATGTACTGGGAAGCAGGAAAAAAATTCAGAATGGGGTGGATTTGAAGAAAAAATGCATTTCTGCGACTTTCTTACGGGCTTTGGTTTTACGGCGTTCACTGTGCAGCCAAAATGACATGTCCACTATATTCTGTGTTTCGGTACGGTTCCAGGGATACCAAATTTATATGGTTTTATTTACATTTTGACCCCTAAAAAAAATTCCAAAACGGTGTTAAAAAATTTTTTTTCTAAAAGTCGCCATATTCCGACGGCCGTAACTTTTTTATACATAGGTGTACGGGGATGCATAGGGCGTCTTTTTTTGCGGGGCCGGGTGTACTTTTTAGTTCTACCATTTTCGGGGAAATGTTATTGCTTTGATCACTTTTTATTCAAATTTTTATCAGAATCAAAACAGTGAAAAAACGGCGGTTTGGCACTTTTGACTATTTTTCCTGCTACGGCGTTTACCGAACAGGAAAAATATTTTTATAGATTTGTAGAGCGAGCGATTTCGGACGCGGGGATACCTAACATGTATATGTTTCACAGTTTTTAACTACTTTTATATTTGTTCTAGGGAAAGGGGGGTGATTTGAACTTTTAATACTTTTTATATTTTTTTATATTTTTTTTTACTTTTATTTTTTTTTTGCATTTATTAGACCCCCTAGGGGTGTTGAACCCCAGGGGGTCTGATCACTAATGCAATGCATTGCAATGCTAATGCATTGCAAAAAATCATCATCTCTTTTGCAGGCTGCATAGACCAGCCTGCAAAAGAGAGAATTTGCAGACCGGCTGGAAGCCTTTAACAAGGCTCCCGGCTGTCATGGAAACGGGGGGCCGGCCCTGGAGCATGCTCCAGGAGCCGGCGATCCCTGCCAAAATGGCGGCGCCCATGCGCCGCCGGGAAAATGGCGCCTCCAGCGCCTTTGACAGCAGCGCCGGAGGGGTTAATGCCTCCGATCGGTCCGGGGACCGATCGGAGGCATTAGAGCCGGTTGTCTACTGCTTAAAGCAGTAGACACCCGGCGGCTATGGCGGCCACCCGGCTCCCGGGCGGTCGCCATAGTAACAGACCCGACACGCGCCGTACTATTACGGCGCATGTCGGGAAGGGGTTAATAAACTGTTCAAGACCATACTTTGGTGTGTGCGCTTACTCCCTACCCCTCCATTCCTATCGGGCTTGCCCGAGGAATCACCTATCATTGCATCATGCTGTTCAACAGTGTAAGGGAAAGAGCTGCTGTTAAAACACCTTTTATATCCTCATATGATGTTGTGACTATTTCACATCAATAGGTAAGAGACCAATCACATATCATCACCAAGAGTGTTTGTATTTACTACACTATATTGGTGCTCGGTGTCTCTCCCATTTTATCTTTTTAGTATAGGCGTTGTCAGCCTTACAGTTGTTGACTGACACTCCGAGGACCTCAACTTGATTTTTTTTTATTTTTTATTTAAAGGGGCTCTATCATTGGGAAAAGTCATTTTTAACTAAGCACATACATGCATAGCCTTTAGAAAGGCTATTCCACACATACCTTTTGTATGTAAATCGCCCCAGTGGCTTTTGAATGAGCCCGTTTTTATTCATATGCTAATTAGCTTCCAGACAGAACAGGAAGTTCCCAGCAGCCTCCTCTCTGCCATTCTCTCCTATCTGTGTGTGCAAACAGGAAGTCATCAGCAGCAGCCTATGCTGTACACATACATAGGAAAGAATAGCATAGAGGGTGCACGATGAGATTTACAGGGTGCACCAAGAGACTAATTAGCATATGAATAAAAATGGACTCATTCAAAAACCACTGAGGCGATTTACATACAAAAGATACGTGTGAAATAGCCTTTCTAAAGGCTATGCAAGGATGTGCTTAGCTAAAAATGACTTTTCCTAATGATAGAGCCCCTTTAAATCAGCACACAGAACAAAAAAGGTTGCCTCCCCCTGCAATAGACGGTGTGATCCTTGAACAGGATATGTTCCTAATTAGTGCTAACATGGAATTGCTATACACATCAATTGAACACCAACATGGACCGACAGTAACCCATTTCTACCTACAGAGCAGTGGCTTGGATATGACTGAATTACTTCTCATCCTTCGCTAGTATGTATTGACACACAATTTTTATTCTTTTTAAGGACCACTCCTTTCTCCAGACCCTCATATGTTTCAACCTCTTCCTCAGCCATTGGGAGAGAGAGGCGGTCCAAATTAAACCAACTGTGAGTGAACAGGTTGGCAGGGCATACAATCTGAAATGGAGACCTTCTTGGGTGTTTGGTATATACAAATAACATGAATATCTGATTTACATATACCATCACGCAACAAGAATTGAACTTTTTGGAAATCAAGATCAAAGTTGACCCCCAAGGTACTCTACATACTAGTTTACATCGCAAAGAGACAAGTGTACATCCTGCATTACAAGCAAGTTCTGCCCATACTAGGCATGTTATCCACGCAATACTCACAATACTAACCGGCAACTCATTCGGGTGCAACAAATTTGCTATATGGACATGGATTTTGAAACCCAAACCACAGACTTAAAAAAGCAATTACTCATCAGAGGCTATTTGAAAATGGATATACAAGTGTACGATGAAGCTAAACATAGTAATTGAGGGACTCTTCAGTCCTTCAAATGTATACAACAACAAATACAGCAAGTAAGATTGATTGCCAACTTTCACAATAGATGGGGAATAATGAGAGAAATCATTAACTGGCCTATCCTAAAAAAATGGTGGGTTATGTTCTGCCTATCGACCATTATATATTGCCAGATGTAGTAAGAACTTGGGGGACCTATTCTTATAAAATGCACTGGTGACATTGAGCAACCCAAGTCCATATATTTTGTTTTAAAATTTTTGTTCTCATTATTTTAATTTTATATTTACTTTTTGTCTCATTTTTATTTGTAATATTATTGTTGTATAAATTGCATCAGTTGCAGATGTGTGTACACATCTTGGGGTTTCTGACTAGATTTATCATATTATTGATAATTACAGAACTTGTCCAGCTCCATGTGAAGAACCTAATATTGGTAGGGGCTTGTGAAGATGAAGAAAAGATATGACTGATGAGAGAACTGAGACATATAATCCTTCTATTGTTATGTATCTATATATTTCTATCTATCTATCTATCTATCTATCTATCTATCTATCTATCTATAAGGGTGTGGTCGGGGAAGACAGGTATGTCCAAGCAAGGCAGCTAAAGGGTGTTTAGTAAAGGCCCTCACCAGGACGGTCAGCTGACTAATCAAGGCCTGATAATAGTCTGTGTGTGAGGACTAGCAGGGTGGCACCACACTGACAGAGCTGACCTGTCCAGACCGAAGCTACAGAGCAGGTACTGTGCCATCCGTTGTTGTTGCCAAGGTGGGAGTCTGGTAGCCAGTCTCCTGTATAGTCAGGGAAAAGTTCCTTATGTTTATGTTAGTTCTCAGCCGAGAAGGGTTTTGTTTTGGTTATTTGTGCCTTTGCAAAGGCATTGAATGCACTACAAGTGAATAAATCCTGAACTTGTGTGCAACCCAGTGTCTGTGTCCCCTTTTCCTGCACTGCTACAAGCATCTACCTGAGCGATTTCCCACTATATATATATATATATATATATATATATATATATATATATAATCTTTTTTACTAATTTTTTCTTATTTTCATATAATTTTTTCATGTATTTATTAAAAAAAATTCACAATTCTATTTTTTTTCAATTATGTATTTCATTGTCAGCTTTATATTTTGTTTCATAGTGTCTATTTTTCACATTTATTTTTTTACTTCATTCCACAATCTAACTTCACATCACACTCATTCATTCATCATAATTCTTATATTCCTTCACTCTTCCCATTTTATTTATAACATAGAAGTTTGGCAAAACTCGAGTCACACAATCACTTATAGAACTGAAAATGAAATGGATGGCTAACAGGCATTGTTTAGCTGTATAAGTAACCACAAATATCTGGCACATCTCAGTGCATATGTGACAGCAGTTCGTCTCTTCCAGTACACAATGTACTAATTTACCTTTTCCAATGTAGCGGCAACATCTTCGCAACCTACTGCGCATGTGCGAAACAACCAAATAGTGACACGGTGGATTCGCGTTCTGGGAGCGGCACCACTCCACCTCAATTACATTCACGTGCGAGCATACCTATATATTATATTACCCAGGGTGTGTGGACCTCCACCTGCAGCCCCCTGAGGAAGCAACGGACCAAGTGCACATTGGAACTGGAGGTCGCAGCATACCTGGGGTATACACCTTTTTTTTTTTTTTTAAATTACTTCTTGTTCTGTATTGTTAGACCTTAATACAATGTATCCAGAGTTTGGCAAATCTCTGCCATACTTACTCTACATATTTGCATTTGAGTTTACCCTTTATCCCATGATGCTATATATATATATTTTTTATATATTTATCTGCTCAAAAGTCAAGTGATGTATCTGCTGCTCTCAGGGGGGAGGGGCTAAGTGCACAGGAGCGAGCCTGTGTTTCTAGCTATTCCTGTGTCTACACCACATGTGACCTAGCTCCCTGCTCTCAGATAGGGAGAGGAGCTGCATTCATTTCTGAACTCGTCTTCTGTTCTCCCAAGCAGTCTCTGTATGTAACACATACGCAAGTAACCAGGAAGAAAGAAGATTTTACAGCAGTGAAGACTGGTGAGTATGCGATGTGGGAATACCTCTTTAAGTGAAACTATTCACCAGCTGCATCCTGGATTCCTTCTGCTGAAACCACTGATCAAGTGCAGCGGGGACAACAACAGACCAGCAGGAGCGGACCGTGCTGGGAGTCATCGGGGGAAGGGGAGTATGCTTTTTCTTTTTTTCCCCACCTTCCCTGGCCTATTTAAATTTTTTATTTTTTTTGCCCAGACAACCCCTTTAAGATCCATTAATTGGTTAGGATACTTGTTATAGGTTTATATATCGTTTGTAAGTAACAAACAAGTAAGTATAAAAATTCCTTCCCAACTTCAGCAATCTGTATAAAATCTAGGATCAACTTGTCTTTACTATAAATCTAAAACATGTATATTTTTCCGTTCAAGAAAGATATCCAGGCCATTTATGAACTTGCACATTGAATACACCATCATTACATCATGTGGCAGTCAGTTGTATAGCCTTGTTCTTCTTAAAGTAAAGAATCCCTGGCTATGTTGCTGGTGAAATTGTCCTCTCCTCATTGTCATTGGTCTAGGAGTAAAAATGTTATTAGAAAGGTCTTTATACTGTCCCTTTATATATTTGTACATTTTGATTAGATCTGTTTTTTTTTTTTTTCAGAAAGTCCCCAAGTTTGTTAATGTAATACTTCCTGCCTCCAAGTACATCATAGAGAATATTCTAGTTCGTCTTGTATTTATACGTCTATATGGAAAGCCGTTCCAACTGAATCTCATTGCTTCACAACTAACTTTGCCCTCCATATACACTGTCTACCATTAAGTATTTGGACACCTGTGGTAGAATAAAAAAACAGGATTTATTCATATTCAGTAGTTGGTAAAGCCTCCACGAGCGGCAATTACAGCCTCAATCCTCCGGGTTATGCTTTCCACAAGTCCTTGTTTCACAGCTAGTGGTATTTTATTCCATTTGGCTTGGAGAAGACAGGTAAGTTCTTCCACCAATTTTGGATGGCTGCAGATTCGGGGGTCTGCCGACCTGGGGCACATTCCGACAATCACTGTTCACCTTCCACTTTGTAATCACATAGGCCACTGTCGATTTTGGGTAATTCCGTTCGCTTGCTATGTCCCTTAAGCATCGACCATTTCTGTGGTACTCCACAATTGTCCCGTTCTCGAAATCAGACAACTTTGCACTTCGTGGCATCTTGCATGCAACTAATGCCAATGCTGTTTCTTACACGATATTTAACGGCAGAAGGCGTGACATACATCACGACCGCAGATATTTGCATGGGTGTCCAAGATGGCCTGTGAAATGAATCAGGGATTCAGCAATGGCTATATTTTTATGAGGCGTAAATCTGCAAAAATCTTGCTGAAATGGGTAATGAGAAGCTTTAGTTTGTATATCCTGTCTTTACTTCTTCCACCTTGTCTGGAACAAAGGGTGTTATCATTAAAGTGTAAAAGTCTCATTAAGGCTAATTGTAGACTTTTTTTTTTTTCAACCAAAGTAGGGGGTGGCTTGAAAATGAATGGAATATATAAAGAAAGCACATATACATTTCCCTTCTGTTAAATACATTCCTGTCTTTGTTTAAAAAAACGCAGAAAATCTGCAACAAAAATGTTGGTTTTCTGCAACGTGGGACCGTTGCCTAACTCTTGTGAAGGGGCCTCCAAACAAAAAAATACTGGCATGGGGTGAATTAGGTTCGTAGACCAGTATAAAAGAGAAACAGAAGTAATAGGCTGTGAGCTTACCGCCTACATATAGAAACTTCAGAGGTGCCAAACCAAACCTCCGGACCCAGGAGGTAGACGATCCAACAAAGTGAAGAGAGATGACGGCTTGCAACACTCTTGTAAAATTCAGTCTTTTAATTCATTCCATTAAAATATAGAAAAAATCACACAAGAAAAAGTGCAACGAAAAAACAGAATGGTGCAGCCATAAAAACGCTAACGTGTTTCGGGGTGTACTGACCCCTTAATCATAGGCTATGATTAAGGGGTCAGTACACCCCGAAACGCGTTAGCGTTTTTATGGCTGCACCTTTCTGTTTTTTCGTTGCACTTTTTCTTGTGTGATTTTTTCTATATTTTAATGGAATGAATTAAAAGACTGAATTTTACAAGAGTGTTGCAAGCCGTCATCTCTCTTCACTTCGTAGACCAGTATGACTTCAGGTCAGATTTCTTAGTAAGTCCCATATTAAATGTCAGGGCTAGATTTTTGGCACTGTTGTGAGGTTCCAGTATGGAGATTTGGCATAGGAGGAGGAAGGATTGTTTGCCAAAAACTGTTCAGCATAGAAGTTTGGTTGGAGAACTATATCCTCTAGCAGTTTCTCTGCTATAAAAAGTTCAAATAAGTTGATAGGAGCAAAATTTTGCACATGTGGACTGCAGCCAACAATTTAAATTTTGGTAGAGCAGGAAGCGTGTATTCCTGATCTACTAATAGCTGAATCAGGTCGGGGTGCCACTTCTACCCAGTTCTTCCAATCCTGTTGTTAAAAATACAACTCAGATCACAGAAGCAAGAAGAACCAGCTGCATTCACTTACTGATCCCCATTCCAGGGCAGTACTCTGGTGGGCCAGCCTGTGGCAGGGTTCAGATAACTGCACTAACCTACTTCCATAACATCGTATTTCTTACCATAATAGTCCTGTGTCTGTATCCGCTGTAGTTTAAGTAGTTGCGGCTAATTTTAAATTGTTCAATGACTGTGAAGCTTTTTCTATCCTTTCGTGAGTCCACAAAGGTTTTATCATGCCGCTTGTTCAAAACGCGTCCTGATAGTTTCATTAAACTGTTCTTCAGATACAAATTTGGTGAGTTTTTTTCTCTATATCTGAACCCATTTTTCATGTGCATCACATCAGAAGCCTGGTCCGCTGGCCGGCACGGACGCTGTAGGGCAGCGGTGAGGAAAAGGGGGAGTGGTAACAAGCAAAACATAGAGCTTTGCGAGTCCTGATTTGTGTAATTTCTGGTGAGATTTTTATTTTTTTTAAAATCTGTTTTTCGTGTGGGTCACGTCAACAGCGCAGCGCGCTGGCCGGCACGTACGCCGGAGGGGAGCGGTGAGGTAAGCCTGGGTTTACACAGGGTTTTTTGGATTGGATTTTGACGCGGAATCTGATTTGATCAAATCCCTAGTTTCATCATTTCCCTGCGACATACACACACCCTGCCTGAGAGAAATCTAAAATGTGTCTCAGCAATAATTGTTATTATCAACAGAAAAATTGGCTTATACAGTCATACAACAGACTTCCCAGCAAAACCCTGCACGTATTTAAATTTTTCAAGAAAGCTCAGGTACCCTTTTAGTACCCCTGGTCTAGGGGTTAACTGACCCACTTTCATATTTTGACTCCATTCACCTCTATGAGGAATCCAGAGATTGTGGATAAAGGATAAGTGTCTGTTGTGACAAAACATCTTTAAAGGGATTCAATCATTAAAATGCTATTTTTTGTCCCTAACACATTGGAATAGCCTTAAGAAAGGCTATTCTTCTCCTACCTTTAGATGTCTTCTCCGCGCCACCGTTCGGTAGAAAACCCCGTTTTCTTCTGTAGCAAATGAGTTCTCTCACAGCACTGGGGGCGGTCATCAGCGCTGCCTCAAACAGGACTGGAGGTGCCCCAATGCTGCGAGAGAAATCTCCAGCGATACTTCTATCACAGAAAAATTGCAGAGGCCTGACGGCAGAGCCGATTGCGCATGCCTAGAATTTTGAAACTAGCGCCGGAAGAAGACGCAGGGAGAAGCCATTCTAGGCGAAGATAGAGGCGTCGCTGGAGATTTCTCTCGCTGCGAGAGAGCTCATTTGCATACAGAAGAAAACGGCGATTTCTACCGAACGGAGGCACTTAGAAGATATCTAAAGGAAGGAGAAGAATAGCCTTTCTTAAGGCTATTCCTACGTGTTAGGGAAAAAAAAATAGCATTTTAATGATTGAATCCCTTTAATGATGGACCTGACTAATTTTGGTAAGGATGCCAAGAATGAGATTTAACTTTGGCACCGTTTCTTCACATGATTTCAGAAAATGTTTTGTGTATAAGTGCATGCAAAGTAAAACCTATTGAAATATATAAGAGAAAACGCACTTGTAGTATCATATAGTAAGTATATTTGTCCATTATAATTTTGATCCAACTGAAACATTTAAATGTGTTATACCAGCAAACCAAAATCATAAAGACTTTAGCTACATAAGAGGTTTATAAAGAATCATTTCTTTTCATCTGACCAAACTACTTCATAGTCTGTGTACTTGTTTCTCAATTTTTCTGCTGAGATGGAGTGATCTGCTTTTCCATAACCCTGTAACACAAAAAAATAGGGCGGCTCATCACTTCATCATAGAGGGGTACAAATACAATACATTTGTCTACAGATGGCATACGAATACATTTGTCTACACATGGCAGTTACTGTAATATGCAAAAAAAGTGCTTGCATCTTACATTCCAACATCGGGGTGGCCAGCAGGGGATTTTGAACGTCCAAAATCCGCTCTTCCCCTAAAGTTGCAGGGCCAGAAGTCTTTGATAAGGAATTTAAGATTAGCCTCTTTGCTCTTGAACGGGTATTTCGAAATTGGCATCATCATGGGATTTACCATGTGTGCCACCTCCGGAATGATACAGGTTGACCCTACGCCCCTGGAGAGGATCTGTATAGGGGGCGGCCCCTTTCGTCATTATCTCTCTCTTATCTATAAACTCCTAATAGAACCCCCAGAGGAATTTGTACTGCCGTTTAAGTTGACATGGGAATCCGACTTGTTTATTTCTCTCTCAGGATCAGAGGAGGCGTCTCTCACATGCGGCCTCTATCAGCTCCCGCTACCAGGAGGCTAGTTATAAGATCATGTCCTGCTGGTACAGGGTCCCTACAAGACTGCATGCTATTTTCTCCCAGGTTTCCCCATTGTGCTGGAAGTGTAGACAAGAGAAGGGTGATATTCTTCATGTTTTCTGGTCCTGCCCTGCATTGTCATTCTTTTGGGACAGGGTCAAGTGCATCACTCTGCAGCTAACTAACGCTCCCCACCACTTAGGTCCTGCCTTGTTCCTCCTCAATCATTGTGAGTCTTCAGTGAAAGTCTACAAGCGCTTTCTGCTTCGGTTTCTGGTCCTCACTGCCCAAGCATGCATCCCGCTCTACTGGAAGCAAGTTGAGCCTCCTCCTCTCTCCCTCTGGATTTTGAAGGTCAATGAGCTTATGCGCATGAAGAACGTTACCTCTTTCCTGCATGGCACAACTGAAGCGTACACTAGAACATGGTTCGATTTCCAGTGGTCTGGGGAATATCGGGCACTACTGGGCTCTGGACTCTCCTCCTAGATTTAGCTGGCCCGACTTGTGGATACTGCAGGTGGGCGTTTCTCTCGCCAACCTACTTTGCTGTTTCTCCTTTCTGATAGGGGCCCATCGGTCCACCTATAGTGGGTGGCTTAGAGGGTCTTTCTTTCGCTCGCCCTCCTTCCTCTCCCTGCTCCCAACCCCCCCCCCCCCTTTTTTTTTTTCTTCTTTACCTTTCCCTCTTCCCTCCTGTTCTTTACTCCACTGGCCCACCAGGGGCTCAGGGCTGGATGGAGCTTAATGTTTCTATTGTTGTTGTTCATTTTGTTGTTTGTTCATTTTGTATTTTAATGTTTTTTCATGTTCGGGACATTTGTTGGTCCTGCTGTCTACTATAATTTGTTCTTTTGAAAACTTTCAATAAAAACTTTGAATTAAAAAAAATATATAAATAAATTATCCTCTTTGCTGACGATGTTCTCCTAAAACCAAGGCTATGACCCTGAACATTCACTCTTTGGACGTGTCGTTGCTTCATCAAAATTATGACTTTCCCCGTTGCTTTATCCAATAAATGGAGATCCAGTTGTCCTCATCGTCTTCATGACCACCCTGTTTGGAGCTCAACGGATCTCCACTCCCACCACCTTTGAGAGGTTGCTGTCATGCTTGTAGCGTTGTACTGTCAGCAGTGAGGAACGCCCCCTCCCCAGTACTAGTCTATGGACAAGTACTGTAAGAGGGGTTGGGTGTTCCTCACAGCTTAGCGTCATGGCTGGGTGGTAAGGAACGTCCCTTCTGACATTACAGCGCTACAGACAGACTGTCAGGAGGGGCATACCTCACAGCCCAGCTAAACTGTTAGAAACGTCCTTTGGACAGGAGACTGCAAAGATACCTCTTGCCCCGGGGCACATGACAGGAAAGCCAACAGCGCGCTGAATTCAATGCACTGTCAGCTTTGTAGCGATATATAAAACTACACGTGCCCGAGGACATGAAAGGTCCTCTTTAATATAATACAACAAATATGTTCCACATACATATGACACACTGCTGTTACACTTTAAAGTTCAACTCCCATTTTAATTTTTCTGCTTTTGTGCTGGTGAACATTTTTGTAATATATTTTACAAACAACGCCCTAAGCATTGCAAGGGAGAGTCTGTCCTGTACACCTGTACTTAAAGGGATTCTACCATTAAAAAACTTTTTTTTCTAGGTAACACACTGAGGGAGTAACTCTAAAACATAACTTTTAATAAATTTACTTAAAAGGATTCTAAAATATTAGTCCAACACAAATAGGTATATGGGGACAGGTTGATTTATAGATGAGCCTTGAAATGAGCCGGCTATAAGGTTTGCTATTGTCCCTGTACCACCAACATACCACTACCCCTATGATGGTCAATAAGGGGTTAAATATTGTGTCACAGCCGTCTGATTGTGTTTTGGCTCTGACCGATTTAGCAGGTATGACCAGGGTCTTGGGCATAACAGTTCCCTAGTTAGCTCACCTACAATAAGGCTAAGATCAGTGCCGATAACCTGCCTGCACTTCTATCATTCCCCTCAACGCGTTTCTATGTCCTTATAGCAGAACAGTTCATCAGGAGGAGTTTATAATTTAGTAGATGAAGTGCGGCAAGAAACGCAATTCCCCTGTCCCGTATGGTAGGACAGGGTACTGATGTATGCCGCCGAGCGCGGCGTTCCTCGCGACTATAAATCCAAAGACACGCCCCTTCTCCCGCCTCTCATGACGTGGCACGATTCCATTGGTCGCACCCTTTTAGCTCTATCGAGGGCTGAAGCTGCTGTGTCATGAGATTGTGTATGTTAACCCCATGTAATGCGATCGTGTCAGATACTAGCGTATCGCAAAAACAAACAAATGACAGGTAAGTAAGGTGGTCTTTCACGGCGGTTCCAAGACGGAGTTACCAGATACACTAACCGCATCAAGAAGGAGTCCAAATCAAGACTCTTTATCCACATACTATTACTCTTTATGTATGCTTATTGAAGAAAACGCATCTAGGTTATTGGGTTACAGAGTGTGTACCGCATTGTGTGTATGTATCTCACAGATAATATAAAAGATGTGTGAATCACACATATGGATTGCCTCCTATTATCATTCTAGGCCCATATGATATGTTTAAACCCCACAATGTAATTTGAAGATATAACGCTTGAGTCCTAAGACGCATCATGTGAATCACATCCTATTGATATCTTTTTATATATACATATAGGAACATGTGGGGATACATACATATGCTAGTGTGTAATAAAGCTTCTATACCCAATTTTTTATTGATTTATTCGGGGATATATCGCTTAAATTCTGTAATACATAGTGTGGATCACATCCTATCAATCTCTTCTTCTATACACAAATAAGGGTATACACGGGTATATTAATGTAATGGTGTATTAGATAAAGCACGTATACCCAATGTTTTCATTGAGTCCTTTAGGGCTCAAGGACTGTAACCTATATATCCAAGCAGCCTCTTTCTGAAGGATTTTCTTATATAGATCACCCCCCCTTGGACTGGGTCTCACGAGTTCAATACCTTGGAAGTGTATCGCCTTTATGTCACCGACTCCAGAGCCACCTCTGTCTTCTTCTGCATCCTCCCTTTCTTCTTCGGCTGGACGTCAGACGCCTGCGCAGTAGGGCTCTGTTCGGCGAACTTCGCCGAACAGAGCCCTACTGTGCAGGCGTCTGACGTCCAGCCGAAGAAGAAAGGGAGGATGCAGAAGAAGACAGGCGGCGCTGGAGTCTGTTTTCGAGCAGCAATGGGGACGCCCCATCGCATCTCCTGCGCTGGGGGACGCCCCCATCGCTGCGAGAGAACTAATTAGCATACCGGTACAAACCGGTATTTCGAACGAACGGTGCGGCGGAGATCACTTCCAAAGGTAGGAGACGAATAGCCTTTCTAAAGGCTATTCCGACGTGTTACCTAGAAAAAAAAGTTTTTTAATGGTAGAATCCCTTTAATGCAGTATGCAGAAAGGTAGCATTTACCAAAGGGGAATGGTCACTGCTAGGACTGCGTGATTATGACCTAAATCAATATCACAATTAAATAGGGCATTTTACTTCGACTATAATTAATGGCGATTATTTAGGTCACACTCTTTTTATAGTAAGGTAAAGTATGGTAAAGTGTTCAGCGAACCTTGCCAGACAAATCTTGCAGGATGGTTTTATTTGGACCAAACACAGTGAACCAAAATTATTGTTAAACTCTGGGATCTGCTCAGAATTTGAATAAAAAGGTATCCCTCAAAGCAAACTGAGCCATAGACTACAAGTGACATGTCATTATGGCGGCACAATGAATGCTGTAAAAACAAAGTTTGTAAGATAGTCGCGCAAAAGTTTTTCTGCAGTTCCAACCCATTCTGATTTTTTTTCCACCTTCCAGTACATCCTATGGAATAATAAATTGTACCTTACAAAGTACAAGTTCTACTCTCTGTAAATGAAAAAATACAAAAAAAATTCCTGCAGTGGGAAAGGGTTAAAGATGTTGAAGTAGAGCGGCTGCCACAGTCACCAGGTCTCTACTGTATTATGTAGTGGAGACCCAGAGCTAATGTCTGCAATCAGAGTTCACGCTGATCACAGTTATTGCTTTATCTACTGACGGTCTGAAGTGTACGGGAGCCCCCCAGAACCAGTCCCCACCATGCCTGTACCTTTGCTGTCAAAGGAGCAGCTCTTGCATTGTGAAATCATGGGAGCTGTCCTGTTCCTATGACAGCCAGGAGCCTAATGAGTGCTCCCATCAAAAGACTGCGGTTCCAGTTCCCCTTGGGGGACTAATAAAATTGTTAAAAATGTTTTAAAGTTTTTAAAAATATAAATTAAAAATTTAAAAAAACCTCTTTTCCTAGATTTGAAATAAGAACAAAAACAGACATTACCCAAACCAGTTTAAATAAAAAAATACATCTGACTTCTTATGCACAAAGAAATAAATATACCATATATACTTGAGTATAAGCCGAATTTTTCAGCACAGTTTTTGTGCTGAAAAAGCCCCCCTTGGCTTATATTCACTCAAGTCAAGAAACAAAAAAGACATTTTTTTTTTTTTTTTTTTTTTTTTGGGGGGGGGGGGTCTATGACCAGCCGCAATAGTAAGGTATAGAATCTCCCATAAAATAGTGAAAAAAAAAGAAGCTTTAAACAAAATATAATAAAAAAATAAAGTAAATAAACGTTCTAAATCCCTCCTTTCCCTTGAATACATATAAGAGTAGAAAATGACTGTGAAACACATACACATTAGGTATCCCTGTGTCTGAAAGTGCCCGGTCTACTGAATATAGAGGATCTGCAGTGCTCCTGTTCCGTCGGGAAGGGGTTAATAGGAGCACTGCAGATACCCTGTATTCAGCCAGACTGAATTCCAAGTGGGGGAAAGGGGCAGGCAGACAACCAAAACACCCCCTCCCCTTCCCCAGCAACTACTGCACCCAAAAACTCCGACCATTTTAATTTTTGAAATGTTCCAGTAGCTGCTGCATTTCCCTTCTAGGCTTATACTCGAGTCAATAAGTGTTCCTTTACCGCATGTTGTGCTTTAGCGCTACTCAGTATGCTCAATATATTTACTGTACGGAGTTCTTGCCGCCCCTGAGCCACAGTATATTTGCAATTTGACTCAAGTATAAATAAAGCTTTTCAATCAATGCAAAAACAGTGCTGTCTACAAATGGTTCTCTCTAGCTTTGCTGAGCTTAACTAATTTAAATATTTTTCACATGGAAAAATAATTCTCCGTACACCTATGTGCCTTTCCAATAAGAAACAGTCTGCCCCACACCAAACATGCCCTTGAAAAAGACCAGAGCATACGTACAGTAGATTCACCAAATACTCGGATTTTCTTGTCTTTACTGTTGTGTTCTATCTTTCCTCCTCCAAGACATTTACACTTGAGGCCCAAAGCTTGCATTTCCGGATCCAGTTTTTCAAATATATGATCTGTTTAAAATAGGGATAGAGTAAATGTTTTTAATAACCAGCACATATACAAACTGAATTGGTAAAATATGAAGCAAATGACCAAAAGCTTTTTCATATTCAATCATAGTCTGTTTTGAAGTTCATTGTTAATTCTATACCCCATCGCGCACCACGATGCAACAGTAGGTCATAAAAAGGTGTCTCCAATTGAGGTTGTTAGTCTCCCTCCTCCCTTTCCTTAGAAGACATAGTCATGGCTTTTCTAAAGTGCTGTTCCCCCCATACTCCCCCCCATGCATTGTTTTGAGGTTGCCAATCTACTCCCATGGCAGCATAGGGCTGCATCCAGCACCAGGTCTCTGCCATTATGATCTTGCATAGGTTTACAGCCTGTAAACACTGCATGAATATTTCAGTTTATAACAAGGGAGGAGGAAATAAAAAAAAATAAAAAAATAATAATTATATATATATATATATATATATATATATATATACACGGTATATATATATATATATAAATTATAAAAAACAAAACAAAAACAAAGGCCCCTTTACCATATAAAATGATTTTTTTAAAAATATAAAAAAGCCAAAGAATTTTATTACATCTTTTAAATGTTAAAGCACTGTACTTTGTGTGTATATTAAGTCTAAAATTTATTGAAATTGTCCTTTATTTCCACCAAAAAGAGTTAATATTGGTTAACCTTGTTACCTTTTTGTTTGCTACAAGGGCTTAGGTACATTGGGGTCTCGCTTACCATACAAGGGTGAGTGGTGGCAGCTATTTCTGTAGATGGAAGCCGAGTCTCCTGTACGATTGTGTTGTGTGGGGTGAATAAGGTGTACTGATAACCCACAGAATTGTATACAGTGAGTATATATATCTTGTATGACACCGCGATCTCTGATGGCGTCATAGAAAACAGTGGGTGAAAAAAACAGCACATTGAAAAAGTAGACGTATGGAGATTAACACTGTACACTTACAGAAGCCTATTAGACCCGAGCTCTCTGCCAGTGTACAGGAGGCTACAGTACAGAAGTATTGCATTGCATTATACGAAGGATCAGGCTAGTGAATGGCTAGCGGGGTTGTCCAGGCAAGAATGGACACAAAAATTATTTTTTAAATTGCCCAGGGGCTGGGGAAAAAAAAAAAAAATCATACCTTTACCTGGTGCCCCCCACTGGTTTATTGATGTCTTCCAGCAGAAGTCACCACTGCATGTGGCTGTCGAGGCCAATCAGCGGTCTAAGCGAAGGGCACGTGATGTCTCGGGGTTTCTTCCTGAGGGTTAATGCACACAGAGTTTTTTTTTCGAGGAAAAACATCCACTTCAGGAATTAGTAAATGTTTTTTTTTAAAGTGGTTTTTGGAGCATTTTTTGAGGCTTTTTTAATTTTTTTTTCCTCCAGCAAAGTGTATGGGTCTTGAAAAAACCACTACTGGTTTTTCCACAAGTTTTTTTGCCAAATCCGCAACGTAGATTTTCCGTGTCCCGTAACTGTGTTGTTTTTTTGCCGGTGGAATCTGCCTGAAGGAAGCTTTTTTTCTGCTACCGGAAAAATTCAGTGAGTGGAAAAATAAAGCAGAGCGTTTTTTCCACATGGATTCTGACGCAGATTCAGTGTCAAGATCAGCGCCCAAAAACTCAGTGTGAATGGACCATCACAGTGTATGGACCTTGAAAAAGCTGGTAGTGGTTTTTGAGCAGTTTTTGCAAAAACAGCATCAAAAACTGCTAGCAGTTGTTCTGCCTCCCATTGCTTTTTTCAGGCAGAATCCGCCTGAAGAAAGGTCATGTTGCTTTTTTTACATTAGCAGGAAAAAAAAGCTAGAGGAATGTATAGAACTCTCTGGTGAGGCTTTTATGGAGGCGGATCCTTAAGTGGATTCAATGTCAAAATCCTCGCCAAAAAACTCATTCATGCTGAGGCTGCTGACTAGCTTCAGTGGTCATGTGACCAGGGGCAGGTGAATATGTTTTTTTTTTTTTTTTTAACCCTCCCCCGGTTTTAAATATAATAGTTTTGTCCAGATAAACCTCTTTAGGCCCCACATTTTTTGTTGTAGATTTGGAATCTCTGACTCAGCTCCAGATCTGTAGAAGGCGGTGGTGTTCATGGTTGACACCTAGTTCACATGGGGACATGGAGGCTAATTTTGACAGCTGATTTCGCTTCAAAATCAGCCCCTAAAGGGGCTGATTTTGAAGCGAAATCAGCCTCCATGTCCCTGTGTGAACTAAACTGCTTTGTCCACAGTGACAGCTGTCATCCAGGTTGTGCTGACCCCGTGTGCGGCTATCCAGCCATAAAATCTTCAATCCCAAACCGAAAGCTGTAAGTGAGTGCTATGTGTCTCTGAGGAAAAGCCACAGAACCCACTCTCACACCCTGCCTCGGTTACAAGCCACAGGTGACTACACTGCGTATATCATTATAGCTGTAAACTCCAGGTGGTGCTGAGCATGCCTAGGTCGGCAGCTAGGGGCGCTATGCATGCTCCTGTTCCCGTTGCTTACTGTGGTACTCAGCACTCTTTGTACCCCTCACGATATCGCGGTGACGTTCCGGTTCCACTGACTCTGTGCTCAGCCTGACCAGAATATACTTGAATACCCCGTCAGGGTCTATGGCCACCTCGGGCACAGAGTCCAGGTCGGACATGATCGTTCTCCTCACAGACTAGCTTGCTGGTGAGGCGGGGATTGTGCGATCACGTGACCAGGCTATTCCTAGCAGCGCCTCTGCAGTGTGTGCCCATATAAAGACGCGGGAAGAGAACGGACACCTGCGCTCAGTCTGTTCTTGGCTTTAGTGACCGAACCTGCGGTTTATTCACGATGGCCACTTTCGGTATGATAAATGCCCAGAGCTGAGCCGCTGACTTTGGGTCCGGTAACCATAGCGCCCTGGAGGCTCTCACAGGATGGATTTGGCGCCAATAGCCGGATAGATGTTTTGTTATCGCGAGATTTCCTCTGGACCTGCGATAATTTCCATGGACGCGTTAAACTTGAAAGTTTGTTGCTGATCCTTTGTACGGCGGAGCAGTCGCCACCATGTCCCAGGCAGATGTGCTGGAAGAAATGAGCGGATGGAGCCGGGAGATGTGTCAGCGGGAGCTGCCGGCCGCCCTGCCCAAACTCCTCATATCCTGCATGTGTGTACTGTCACTGACTGCTCCTTAGGTTTGTCACTTGCAACAGAGCGGTAGTTGTGATCTTAGGTACTGTTCACATCTGCACTGAGGTTTCTATTACAAATGGGATCTATTGTGCAGTTTGTGCCTGACACTAGGCTCTACACAAAAATGGTGAAGAAAGTCCAACCTCACAGACTGTCACCAGGTCCTGTCTAAGGGGTCATTTACACAGAAGAAAATGGTGAGGAATTTGGGGTGGAATTTCAGCGCTGAAATTCCTCACCATTTTCCTCAATGTGAATGCTTAGTGTCATTATTTATTTATACAGGAAACTTCACTAGTTGTGTGCTAATATAGCCTCCTTCTTAGGCCTGGTTCACATCTGCGTTTGGGTTTCTGATCGGGGAGTCTGCTTGAGGACCCCCCTTCCCTATGCATTAAAAAGTGGTTACCTAAGGAAACTACACGGGTTCCACACATATAATGGGGTCCATGAGGTTTCTGCTCAGTGTCCACACAAAACAAGCGGAGAGAAAAGTGCTGCTTGCACTTAGCTTTCCGTATAGGTTTCCGTTTGGGGGGGGGGGGGGGGTCCTCAAGCAGATTTCACAAGCGGAAACCCAAACAATGATGGAAACCTGAACAGCTTCTCATGGGCAAGGGGCACATTAAAGGGGCTGCCAAGCCAAAGCAAATGACCCTCTTAGGGCCCCTTCACACAGAGTCTACGTTCCGGGGTCCTTACTCACAGGATCCTACTGCTGGAATTGTCCAGATCTGAGATCCGGAGTGTTTTGCAGCTCAAGCTTTTAAAGAGAACCTTTCATGTCCTCCTAAACATTTGGTTTTCTATACCACTAGAAAGCCGATAGGTTGGTTTTCCCGTTACGTGCCCCTGGGCTGGAGATATCGGTGCCATTAGTTTCTGCATCTATCTCTGCCCACTGTCAGAAGGGTGTTCCTGACATTCTAGCTGGGCTGTGAGGAACACCCCTCCTTATTGTACTCTTCCATAGCCTTGTACTGTCAGAGGGGGTGTTCCTTACCACCCAGCAATGACGCTGAGTGGTGAACAATGCCCCCCCCCCAGGGACAAGTCTATGGATGAGTACCGTCAGGAGGGGCGCTCTTCACAGCCCAGCTAGAATGTCAGGAATGCCCTTCTGACAGTGGGCAGAGATCAGTGCCAAAACTAACGACATTGATATCTCCAGCCCATGGGCACAGCGGTTACCTAAGGAAACCTGCGGACCCCATAGACTATAACGGGGTCTGTGTGGTTTCTGCACAAAAAAATGCAGAGAGGGGAACAGAATGGCCTAAACTCAGATGTGAACCGGGCCTGAGGTCTCTTCAAACAGCTGGGATGGGCAAGGAAATCTGGGTGTAGGACCCCTGCCGATATTCAATTGATGACCTATCTTAAGGATAGGTTATTAAGTCTTGAAAACCACTATGAAGACCCAGAATCTCCTGTTACATTGGATATTGTTAAAAAATAATTTTCCATGGTTGTCTCCGTGATGATCTTTGCTGCTTTTATTTTATTTGCCTTAATTCTCCCAATTCCTTCTCACTTGCATCACAATTCAAAAAAACCAATAACCAATACTAAATAATCTGTCCTTTACTGTAGAAAAAGTCTGTGGGAAAACTTGGCAATGAAGTTTATTGTTGGTATTTAGTCCAAATCTGTTGCTAGTTGGAACATGTAGGCATGAAGATGAATCCAACAATACCAAATAGGCTTAGGTTCAGGCACATTATCAAAATAAGTGGTGCACAAAAATTGATGTAGGCTCCTTAGGGTGTGTTCACATGTTGGTGTTTATTTTTAAGTGAATTCTGCCCTGAATATTCTCAGTCTTGTGGCAGATTTTGTGGATGGGGCACTCCTTCATCTGAATCTGACCACCTAATGAAAGCTAAAGTCCTGCATTGTCTGTACACTATAGGGAGTCATAAGGCCGGAAAATGAAGAGCAATCTCATTTTCTACCATATGAACGGGCCCTAAGGGGGCATTCACACAGAGTAACATGTCACTGATTCTGGCATGATAACTCGCGTAAGAATCAGCGCTGCAAAACAGAATCCCATTGACTTCAATGGGTTCCGTTTAACGCATGTAACACATTGAAAGCAATGGGTTAAAAAGCCTCCCATTGATTTCAATGTGTTACGCAAGTTGAACGGAACCAATTGAAGTCAATGGGATTCTGTTTTTCAGCGCTGATTCTTACGCGAGTTATCGTGCCACAATCAGCACCGCGTTATGTAATGCCCCCTTAATACCTAAAAGGGTTTTTCAGATATCTACACTTATTGAGGACAGGTGATGAGTGTCTGAATAATGGGGTGTCCCATGCTCCCAAAATCAATAGAGCAGCAGGTGAAGATGAATGAACAACATTGTTCTCCAAATGCAGCAGGGGTGATTGGGCGATGCTTCTCAGTACAGATGGACATTGACCCAAAACACTGCAAAAGCAACCCAGTTGTTTTTTAAGGTAAAAAAGGGGACTATTCTGCAATGGCCAATTAAATCCCCAGATGTCAATCTGATACCTCTCACTTGCTTAAGGCAGAAAGACCCACAAACAAGTAACAACTGAAGACCGCTGCAGTAAAGGCCTGACAAAAGCATCACAAAGGAGGAAACCCAGCCTTTGGTGATGGCCATAGGTTACAGACTTCAGGCAGTCATTGCCTGTGAAAGATTCTTGACAAAGTATTAAAAATGAAAAAAATGTTTTCCGTTTATGATAATGTTATTTTGTTCAATTACTTTTGAGCTCCTGAAATGATGAGGCTTTGTAGAAAAATAGTTGCAATTCCTAAATATTTCACAGGATATTTTTTTATTCAACCCTTGCATTATAACTGGTGTAGAAGGATGATATTGAGATGCTTGTTTGGCACAAGGCCTTTCTTGTGCCAAACGTGCATGTCCAGCCCTAATTAAAGTTTCGCCAGCCACACTGTGAATGTGAGCATTGCAGGGTCAGCCGACCCTTAGTTCACATCTGGTTTGGGAAGTCTGCATGGGGACCCTCGAACGGACTACCGAATGCATTTTCAAGCGGTGTGCAGTGAAAGCACACAGACCCCATAGACTATAATGGGGTACGTGTGCTTTCAGCGTGCTGCCCGCACGAATCATGCGGACATGAAAGTAGATCACCATCTACTTTTCTATCCGCATGTTCCGTGCAAGCAGCGCATGGAGAGCACATGGATCCGATCATAGTCCATGCAGACTCCCCCCCCCCCCCCCAAATGGATTACCTACGCAAATGTGAATGAGGCCTGAGACTGATTTAAGGCCGGGTTCAGACGGGGTATTATGGACTGGAATTTGACGCGGAGGCCGCCTCAGGTTCTGGTCTAAAATACGGGTAGCCGTAGTCCAACGGCACTCCGGTCCATATTAGGCCCAAATGAATGGGCCTAGTCGGGAGTGTCTTCAGGTGAATGAGCATGTATCTTCTTTTTTCCGGGAGCCGGAACAAACGGCTCCTGGAAGAAAAAAAAAAAACTGACCTGGAAAAAGGAACCACCAAAAAACTACTTGTGAACTCAGCCTAATAAAACTCACACCATTCTCCTTGCCATAGGACTGTCCATCAATGATAGAAATTGGACAACCCCCTTGATACTGGCTAAGTTTATACTATAAAACTTGATATTGGTGAGATTGTATTAGTTTGCCTGTGTTTTGGGAAAAAAGGTTGTTTTTGGTGACAGTTTTTGAGCCAAAGCCAGAAGTGGATTTTAAAGGAGTTGGAAAAATGAAGGAAGGGATTATATGTTGTTTTTTTTTATTATTTTTAGTCTTAGGAAAAGTTTGGACACTGGTAACAGCAGAATGTGAATAGGGGCTGAGCGTTTATATTGCCCTCATTCATCACAGACTTACCTGATTGCAGTAACCAGGTGTAGTGTGTCAGTCTTACTTTTAGAATGTATTTAGGATACACTTTGAGCACTTTTTGAGTTTAGTTTGAACATTATCGGACTTAATGCATGCAGGGTTCTTCTGTCCGCTTGAGAAGTCGGACATCTTTACAAGCGGACAGTGAAGGACGGGCACGGAGTGCAAAAGAACGCACCCGATGCCCATTAAAGTGAATGACAGGTGTCACGGACACATCTAGTGTCCGCTCCTAGTGTCCGTGACAGATTTTGAGCGGACACTAGGAGCGGACACTACATGTCGGACACCGACGGTAGTGTGAACGCTCCCTAAAGTTAATTTTATTTACATGTTAGACCACTGTTTTGGCCTTACCTGTTTGTTTACACAGACAAATTTTTACATCCAGATTTGTAGGTAAAATTCTGCAGTATGGTACAGGACTAGCAAAGCCAGAATTGGCCTGCTGTAGAGTTTAGAGCCATAGAGTTCCATGATGCGGCAGATGTTACCCTTAGCAGTGCATGGGGTGAATTCCACATAAATCCACATGTTCTGGATTGTGATGTAAATCATGTTACATTTGTATGTGTAGATGTATCCTAACTTGGTCAGGTCAGATGTTTTTGTCTTGTGGGAAAAGTACATACAGTATTAAAGCTAAAATCATCTTATAACATTTTTGTTGCCTGTTAAAAAATAACTTTGTGTTTCTATGTTACCTAAACCCATGCCATAATGCTAGCTAAATATAGCTGTTGAAAAAAAAATGGCTATATTTGAACTGTTTTCAAGTCTTGTATATTTTTGATGCTGTATGATGTTGGGTTTTATATTATGTGTGTTACTGACTATCAGACATTTCTGCTTCATGTTGTGGCAATCTGTTTACCTTAATAATTCATACTCCATGTTTCAGTGTTCAGATAACTGGAAGGAAAAAATAAGTAAGTAAATAGAAATTTTGCTGTTGTATTTTTAATATTTGTAACATTTTTATATTTTTATAAATATATATTTATAGTTTGTATTATGTAATTATTTTATAAACTTTTTAAATATTTATATTTTTTCGTCCTTGTTTAGGATTATTTAAAATTGTTACAGAAATGTTTATGCCTCATATCAGCATTTTGGAGTTGGAACAAGATATATTTTTACAACTTCTACCAAAGGTAAGAATCCAATATAGCTGTTCATCTAAAGACATGAAATAAGTGTCTATTGTTATAGTGTCTATTGTTATAGTACTTTATTTTGTGCTTGTTCATCTTGTAGAAATTTAAAAATGCCGCATACGGAAGTATAATGTGATAGAAAACCACTTCATTTCTGCAGGGCTTACCTTAGGAATGTGACACGGAGGTCGCCTCAGAGTCTGGTCCAAAAATACGGCTAGCCGTGACTGTATGGGCCTAGTCGGGAGCGAGTGTCGCTAGGCTGAAGTTTGCGGCTGAATGTGCTGCGGAATCCGCCTGAAGAAAGGGCACGTCGCCCTTTTTTTAAAAAAAAAAAAAAAATTATTTCAATGGGAGGCGTTTTCCACGTGGATTACACGTCAAAATCCGTCACAAAAAAACCTATGTGAACCCAGCCTTAGGGTAAGTTCACACAGTTTTTTGGTCAGGAAACTGACTCCAATTCCTCCTCCTAAAAACGCCTCACCATAGGACTGTATGGTGAGGCTTTTTTTGGAGGAGGAATTTGAGTCAGTTTCCTGACCAAAAAACTCAGTGAACGCAGCCTAAGTCTGCACTGACTCCCTCCAGTGTCCTTGTATAAGATAGCAGCTTTGTCCAGTTTTGGAATTGTGTTGGAAATATTCATCACATACAGGATGTCTGTAACTGAACTGAATGCTTGCAATACCTGCACAGTAGAGGCCACCTTGAGAAGCTTATGAGCACTCAGAAGGGGGTCTCCATGCAGCCTAATGTAAGCCCCGAAGCTGTGTGTTGGTTTGTTGTTATTACAGTATTCTCAATATGTGGTACTTCTGAAATTTATGTGGGTAGTGGATACGCTTTAGCTTTCAAATATTTAGTTTCACACACTGGTAATTGTAATATAGTGTCAATGTTTTTTGCAGGCCTCCATAATAGGAATGAGCAGCAAACCAATGAGGCAATGTTTATGTTTTTATTGTGGATTCTGTTTATAATAGCAGCCATAAGGGTGTATTAGATTTATCATGTGATGTATCCCAACAGTGCTTGGTCCATTGACTTATAATAGGGTGGTTTTATATAATTTGGTGGTAACACAGCATGTGAATCTGAGATTAATGTCTATTGAGTTCAGAGCACAAGTTTTTTGGTAGGTAGAGATGTTTGGCAGTGTTAGAAAGAGATTTGCAGTTGCATAAGAGAGCTTGGAGTGCATTTGTACAAGAAACAGAACCAGTGTAATGAATTGGCAAAAGTATCTCTGGTAGTCAATAAGATTAGCCCGTCCTGTGTTCATGATGAATTTAAGAGGTGACAGTTTGCTTTACAGGTGTCTTACAGTAAAATAGTTGGAAAATGATTAAGAGCTAGATAAGAGAGAAGTGGGTGGGTGGGTGGCGATAAGAAGTTCATACACTGCTCTAAACAGTGTCAGGTAGACAATGTACAAATTAGAACAGTGAATTACCATTTTCAGCAGAGTTAAAATGAAACTTGATGCACTATGTAAAGATGTTAGGAAAGTTGTAGAAAAAAAATGATTCAAAGTAAGAATGCTTTCAAAAATGGTAGTGTTATAATTGATAAAAAAATAAACTATTAACGCTATTAATTTTGAAACCATTCTTACTTTGCTGAATTTTCCTGCACATGCTTAAAATATTTGCACAGTGCTGTATGTCATCCCTGGTGCCCGTTCAGGAGCTGAGAATGTGCCATAGCTGCTGGGTCGCTGCAGGCTACATTTTATCCTTGAAAATCAGTTTGTGTGTGAGAAATTGTTTACAGTGATTACAGAAATAACTATAATGCTAGAAGTCCATATCCCAGCATAATGTTCAGGCTGGTAAATATGACTCCCACACATACACAGTGAATGTAGACTTACTCAGTAGAGACCCAGTAGCAGGGTCTGTGATCGTAGACATCACTGACCATTAACCGCTCAGATGTGACCAGGCCATCTGAGAAGTTAGCATCACTTCTGTTCTGAGCAATGGAATGGATCCTCTATGGGAAAATCACGGGAGCTGTTTCTTTGCTGTTTGTATGGCAGCTGGGAGCCTTCTGAAGGCTCTCAGACATGCCATAGGAACTTTGCTTTTGAGCTGCCCCTGCGGTAGAACTCAATAGCAACGTAGTGATTTTACCCAACACTACATATACTGAATGAATAATGGGAAGTGCCGGCGTGTACGGCAAGCTCTGCTCATGCCGAGCCGTACATGCCAGCACTTCCCATACACTTCAATGGGACTGCTCGTAGTGAAAGAAGCAGCCCATTCATTTCTATGGGGAGCGCTCCTATGCCGGCTCCCATAGAAATGAATGGAGCTGCTTTATACGCCGCTTATTCTGAACGTATTTTATGTTCAGAATAAGCTTCAGTATACGTAGTGTGAATACCCCTAGAATGCAGTCTGTGACCGTAGTATTGCAGTATTGCAATACTCTTGCAGTCTATGGTATCAGTGATCTAATGATCACATGTATAAGCGACCACCAGGTACAAAATAATAAAAAAAGAAAAAAAAGCTTTGGGTAAGGAACACAAATAAGACCTCATTGGTGAAACAGAGGAATTTGCTCCTAGCACCACCTATTGGAAGATGGCTTTATACAGTATAATACCTAGTTTTCAAAAGAAACCTAAGGCTGTAATATAGGAATATTAGTCAAAACAGTATTCTTAGCAGGGCATGCCTGGTCTAATTAGTACCTGTACCAGTCATTACCCCTTATGGAAAAACAAACAAAAAAAGTTTTAAAAAATATTTTAAAAAATAAAGTACTATTAAATATATTTTTATTAAAAATATCTAAATCTAAATATAAAAATATGTATTCTATATGGTGAACTGTTTCCCAAGCTAGTACAAATAAAAACTACAGCTTGCCCCGCATCTTACACAGCTCCGTACACAGAAGTATTTTTAAAGTAATTATAACATAACAAAATCTATATCAATTCGGTATCACTGTCTGCTTTGTGTAATACAACAACAGCTCTTACTCCAGTAAGAAGCAGTGAGAAAAATAGGAATAAGAGAAGACATAAGGGAAAGAAAGTGGAGTTCAGTGCAGGATTTCATCACCGTTCTAGACACAAATGCTAGCTGAAAATCCTAATGTGTTGCTTTAGAATAGGGGATTTGGTTGTGGGGAAGTAGATTAGCAGGTGCTTATTGTACAGGACCATGTGCAGTACATGATAGGTTTTGTGGAGGGAGCCAAACGTGATAGGATAATAAAAGAAAGAAGATGGTGTTTCAGAAATAGGAAAGGCAAGCTGGAGGCAGAGTATAGTCAGGTGAAGAACAGACTGAACAGGTTGCCATCTTGCATAGATCTACATACATCTTAAGCAGGGTACACACTAGCGTCGGTGTCCGATGCTAATGTCCGCGCAAAATCTTGTGCTATTATGATAGCATAGGTTGTATGTTGGGAAGCTGCAAGCTTCAAAAGATGAGGTAAATGAAAGGCACTTAGAAGCTGAAGGTGACAATGTTTCATAAATGGGGATGTATCAAGATAATGGTTTGACTTATTTCAGTAAAATTCTGCTGATATAACTTCTTTTCAATCCATATGTCTTTTCCTAGGCAATAAAGCATTTTCACAACTTGGTATTTGAAATCTCAAGTCAGGCTTCCCAGTTATCAAGTCAGAATACTGAACTGAAGAACACATTACGGAATATTCTCCAGGTGTATATCCTATTCATCACATTTACTTTCTAGAAATGTAATTTGGGAACAAATATTCCAGTGAGTACGAACAAAAAAATTAAAAGGACAAAGATAATAATGTCCAATAAGAGTCATGGTAAAGAGATAGGATCTTATATGGATGAGGTTGTTAATATGGCTAGGGAAAAGGGATCCAAATAGTAAAGTGTGAGGAAATCTAGCTGAGAAAGCACTAATAAATGAACCAACAGTTAGTATCACTGAAGAAACAAGATTTTAACCTGTTAGTGACTGCCAATACATCTTAGTGGTCACTAAAGGGGCTTATTCTGATACATATGCCTTTTTACACTGTATGTAACAGAGCCCAGCACAGGAGTTCTGTGCTGGTTGAAGCAAGTGCTCAGCTGTATTCTCAGAGCCATCTGCTCTTCACATCCTGGGTCACAAAAGTTCCGATCTTGTGCGACTAACCCTTTAGATGACGCTGTCAATATCAACCACAGCATCTAAATGGTTCCGGTGGGAGAGGGCTGTCATGCATCAGTAGCTGCTGAAATACAATCCTTTACATAGTAGCCAGGACCCTAATGAAGAACTCCAAGACTCTCCCATTAGGCCATGAACATAAGTAGTGCAGTGTAAGAAATCAAAAGATCACAAGTTCAAGTCCCCTAAAGGGTTTAGAAAATTGTGTAAACAAAGCTTAATATAAATGTAAAAATCAAGTATATTTCCCTATTAAATTGTGTTTAAATGAATATGTTTTTAGAAAATGCACATATTGGGTGTTTGCTATCACTGTAATCAGACATCTGTATTGTATCGCGCTGTGTGCCCATGACATGGCCATGGGCTGATTTTTATCCATTGGAATTGAACGATAGATCACAGCAAGCAGAGATCCAGAAACCTTGAGGAATTGATACTAAAAGTATATTGGAGACTTGTATATCGTTTGTTATAAAAAACAATAACATTGGATGAAATTGTACAATCCCATTAAGACAACCATACGTCTTAGATAGCTATATTTTGACAGAGTTGAAGGATTGTATAAGATGTGGGAATCATGGCTGATTTGTTCCAGAAGCAGTACAACCCTTGTCCATGAGCAGTGCCTGGTATTGCAGCTCAGCCTTCTTTGCTTGAATGCGATTTGGCTTCATTTTCACTCTATTTAACTAATAGATCATGCTTTTCTACGCTCGAACCTTTCTAAACTTGACTGATTTGGCATTCTTTAAATTCCTGCATGGTATTTATCAACAAGATGTGCATTCTCGAAGACTATGGTGCATGCTACATTGAGCAAGGAAAGGAAGGACAAAATACAGGAGCTATTTTCATAGATCCTATTAAAACAGTGAATCTGAAGAATCAGATGAAAAGTCAGTGTTTAATTCAGCGTCGACAGGCAACACGTTTTAAGATCTTCTTCATCAGGTCAATAAGAACTACCAAAATAGCATTTGGACATAAACATAATAAAAATCTGTTGTTGGAAAAGATACTTTCTTAAAGGGACTCCATCATTGGAAAAACTCATGTTTAACCACTTCCGGACCGCCCATAGACTATATACGTCCGGGAAGTGGTTGCCTAGTTCTGACAGGACGTACCTGTACGTCCACCAGAACACAGCAGCTGCACGGAGATCATGCAGCTGATTTCAATGGGAGCCGGCTGTAACTTCAGCCGGAGCTCCCAGAGAGATAGCAGGGAAGATTTATTCCCTTCCCTGCTATCTCGATCGCTGTGTATACAGCGCTCAATGAGCGCTGTATACACAGCTATGGACGCTGCCATAATTCAGCTGCCCTCTGACCCAGCGGACACGTGATCTGCTGGGAGCAGAGTCTTGCAAAAGCTGCTGGGTCCTATAGGACCCCAGATCAGCTCAGTAAGCTGTATATACAGCTTGCAGGAGGCTGTATTTCTCCTGCAACTGGGGTTAAATGTAGCAGCCCCAGTTATAGGAGAAATCAGCCTCAAGTACAAAAAAATAAGTGATTAGATGTCCCCAAAGGTCTCTTATCACCTTATGGGGACACAATCTGGAAAAAAATAAAAATATAATAAAGTTTTTTAAAAATGTAAATAAAATAATAATAAAAAATAAATAAATAATACGCTAATAAAACGCCGTTATTAAAGGTTATAGCCCCACCCCCGACGACACCATACAAAATAAAAATTACCGTAATGGAGAGGAAAAACTAGATTATAAAGTTTTTCAGTGACACTTTGTGTTATTAAATTAAAAAAAAAATTTTAAAAAAATTAAAACCAGACACAATTTCCCTCCTATTTTGTTTATATTTTCCTGGATATAAAAAAAATTAAAATACATTTGAAAATAAAAATAACATAAAAATAAAGCCCTATGTGTCCCCAAAAAAAGACGCAAAAATTAGTTGACTGAGACATACGAGAAAAATTTTACAGACCTCAAAACCGCACATACAAAATAAACCTAAAATGTGTCTGGTCCTGGACCACAAATTGGCCCGGTACTGAAGTGGTTAACTAAACATATACTTGCATAGCCTTTAGAAAGGCTGTTCCACACCTACCTTTTGTATGTTAATTGCCTCAGTCATTTTTAAATGAGCCCGCTTTTATTTATATGCTAATTAGCATCCCGTGCGCACCCGGACGTCTCAGCGAGCACTCTCTGCGATGTGTGTGTGAGAGCAGGGAGGCGCATGAGTCATCAGCAGCAGACTGTGCTGTACACATAGCAAACAGTGCTTGCTGAGACAAGTATAGGTTTAGTTAAAAATGAGTTTTCCCAATGATAGAGCCCCGTTAAAATCAGAGAACATACAGTTCACATAGCCAAATATAGCAAATTAACATAAATGGTACACAATATAGCAAATAAAAAAATAAAGTTGCTTTAATTGATCAGCATTAAAGGGTTTGTCCATGCGAGGAAGCCAGAGACGGTTAAAAAATAACCAACCAACCAAAGAAAAAAAAAACAAAACGCATAATCACCTGTCCCACATGCTCTGGGGTCTCATACTGCAGACTGATCCTGCTACTCCCGGGATCTTGTTCCGGCAGAAGTCCTTGCCCCAAGTGACTGCTGAGGCCAAGGAAAGGTCCTAAACAAAGGACTCAGGCTATCACAGGTGATGTATGCAAACAACGTCCCGGTTCCTTTCCTTAGGCTGCTGATCGGCCTCAGTGGTCAAGTGAGACGAGGAATTCCACCAGAAGAAACACTGGAGCGCCACTGTACTAGACCATGATGGGAATTACTGGAGCACCTGGGTTAGCTGCATAGGGGTTTTTTCTTTTTTTTTTTTTTTTCTTTTTTTCACCTTCCCTGACCTCCTTGCCAAAAACTTTTTATCCTGGACGATGGTCATGGTTAAGACTCCAAGGTGCTTGTTTGTCATAATTTGGATGACTGTTATTATAGGAAAGAACATTGGCTCAGTGGTTAACACTGAGGTACTGGATTTGAACCTGATCAAGGGAAACATCTGCACTGAGTTTGTTTTTGTCCCTCTGTTTGCATGGGTTTACTCTGCGTGCTCCAGTTTCCTCCCACACGCCAAAGACATACTGATAGGAAATTTAGATTGTGAGTCCTACTTGGGACAGTGAGTAATAACAATGTTTGACTCTATAAAAACAAGAGCATCCTTAGATGCTGATCTGTGGGGTTCTATTTTCCCTTTGAAAGAGAGCTATACAGGAATCCTGTACTTCCTGTAGGTTTACAACATATAATTCTTGTGTAGGGCTCTAAGAGAAACTGGTACCCCACAGATCCCCATCTTTGGTCTCCTACCCTGTAATATCTTTCTCCAAAGTGATGAAGGCTGTCCTAAATCCGCTCTAATAACACAAATATATTTTTCACATTGTCAAGCCATTCTCTCTGGCATCTGTACCACACACAAACTTTTGACCCTGGATGCGACCATAAAGCGGAACTCTGCTTCCACACACCCTTCTAACACTCCTATCACTTTAGGCTATAAAGGAGTGAAGAGACCACTACAATCACATATCTATACAAGTAGTTGCCACCACCCATCACTTTATGGTAGATGAGACACCGATTTACCCAAACCATGCACAAATGGCAAACAAAAAGTTAAAGAGGACCTTTCACCACTTTTGGGCACATGCAATGTTATATACTGCTGGAAAGCTGACAGTGCGCTGAATTCAGCGCACTGTCGGCTTTCCCGATCTGTGCCCGGTGTACAGAGCTTACGGTGCCGGTACCGTAGTGCTCTATGGTCAGAAGGGCGTTTCTGACCATTAGCCAGAGACGTCCTTCTGCCTCGCGGCGCCAATCACGCTGTACTGTGGAGCGGGGAGGAACTCCCCCCTCCCTCTGCTCACAGCGCTCGTCCATAGACGAGTATTATCAGGAGCAGGAGGGGGGAGTTCCTCCCCGCTCCACAGCACAGCGCGATTGGCGCCGCGAGGCAGAAGGACGTCTCTGGCTAATGGTCAGAAACGCCCTTCTGACCATAGAGCACTACGGTACCGGCACCGTAAGCTCTGTACACCGGGCACAGATCGGGAAAGCCGACAGTGCGCTGAATTCAGCGCACTGTCAGCTTTCCAGCAGTATATAACACTGCATGTGCCCAAAAGTGGTGAAAGGTCCTCTTTAACAAGCCTAAGCAATATTCACTCTTTGCTTGGCACCAGGGAGACTTATTAAATTTTAGATTACAGTGCTTAACAAAAATACATATAACATAAAAAGGAATGAAGTAAAGAACAGACCTGTTTTTAAACCTGGTGGTGGAGCGCTGCAGATGAAGGACAAATCCCAAGCTAGGCTGTGGCTCCAAAATATCTGACCCTGATTTCATTTACCTAATCCATTAAACTCCCTGACTCTCAGCTCTGTCCATTTTCTGGAACCCCACACCTGTAACTGGGTGTCTTAGTGGCATTTGGTAAACCCAGAGATGTGACACATATTGCATGGCAGGAGATGCCAAACACTTTACAAGTCCACAAAAACAAAACGAAATAGACCCCGAGCAGCCCATAGTATGGTAATTTTGATAGTGATAGAGTTACAAATATAAGAATACAGCTCACCTTCTGAAGTTGTGAAACTAGGTCACAACTCCGTGGTGGCCAAACACTTAGTAAAATGGAAGGTTTCTTCCTCAGGTAGGTATAGCCGCAGTCCTTTCTTCACCTCTTGGTTGTGGCAAATAAAAACAGACCCAACACAGATGCATCAAACATCCGATAATGTGAAAGAAATGCGCTTCTCCTAGATGTATCAAAAAACTGCTTTATTTACAGACACACTACGCGTTTCGGGCGCCAAACTCGCCCTTCTTCAGGTGTATTGGTTCTGATGTCTCTTCTGATCGATTTCACCATCCATGGGGTCTGCCTCTGAACACGAATAAGTCTTTTTTGGGGTCACCTCTTCCCTCACACCTGGGTAATGACTACAGCTGTATTTCAGGTCACCTCTTCCCTCACACCCGAGCAGTGACTACAGCTGTATTTCGGGTCACCTCTCCCCTCACGGGAGAGGTATGTGTCTGTAAATAAAGCTGTTTTTTAATACATCAAGGAGAAGCGCATTTCTTTCACATTATCGGATGGTTGATGCATCTGTGTTGGGTCCGTTTTTATTTGCTACTTTACACGTCCATGCACACCAAACCTACAGGTGGAATTATACTCTATTCCCCAGATACTTAATTTGGTCACTTATTAATAATAAACTCATTCATATTGTTGATGCAGCTAGCTGGTTAAGGTTTCCCAACTATCTTTTGAGCATGTATGGTCATAAAACATGACTTGCAACATAAATGTCTGGGATGTCATGATTTTGATTTGATATACAGCATGACCATGCTTTCAGACCAACAAGGTTGTTGTGATGTCTGGAGTTTGCAGCCACACACAGATACTTGGTAATTATTGTCTGTCTGCACATTTTCTTGTGGCTGCTTATGTGAGCTCTTGTAGTAAGCGAGCACAAAAAAATGGCAGCGTGCAGGTGCAGTTGGTTCTGCCCGAGGCCCGCTGGTATAGCCGATTGCACATGCATAGAAGATTGAAAGCCAGGCTGGAAGACGATGCATAGAGGCCGGTTTCTGAAGATGGAAGCGGCACTGGCGAGTTCTGGGGGCGGGCCCCAGCGCTCAAACAGCTGCGAGAGAGCTCATTTGCATAAAGATGGAAAACGGAATATCTACCAAATGACGGTGCGGAGAAGACATCTAAAGGTAGGAGAAGAATAGCCTTTCTTAAGGCTATTCCTATGTGTTAGTTAGAAAAAAGGGATTCTAATGATAGTATCCCTTTAACCCCTTAAGGACCAGGCCATTTTTTGGTTTCGCGTTTTCGTTTTTCCCTCCTCACATTTCAAGAGCCATAACTTTTTCATTTTTCAGTTCACAGAGTCACATGATGGCTTATTGTTTGCGGGACAAATTGTACTTTGTAATGGCATCATTCAATATGCTGTGCAATGTACTGGGAAGCTGGAAAAAAATTCAGAATGAGGTGCAATTGGAGAAAAAATGCATTTGCGCCATTTTCTTATGGGTTTAATTTTTACAGCATTCACTGTTTGGTACAAATGACATGTTACCTGTGTTCTACGTGTCAGTACGAACGCGGTGATACCAAATTTATATAGTATTTCAAATGTTTTGATACTTTTAAAAAAATGATAAACTTTGCAAAATAGAAAAAAAATTTTGTGTCATCATGTTCTAACACCTGTAACTTTTTCATATTTCCATGTATGGAGCTGGTTGTGGTGTCTTTTTATGCGGGACAAGATGACGTTTCTATTGATACCATTTGGGGAAAGATCTGATGGTTTGATCACTTTTTATTCAATTTTTTATAGGAGGCAAAGTGTTGAAAAAAACGCTTTTTGGCTGTTTTTATTTTTTTTGCCGCTACGCCGTTCGCAGTACGGGATAAATGTTTTAATATTCTAATAGTTCGGGCATTTTGGAGCGCGGGGATACCTAATATGTTTATGTTTAATGTTCTTTAATTACTTTTATAGCTAATCTAGGGAAAGGGGGGTGATTTGAACTTTTATATTTTTTTTATTTTTTTAATACTTTTAAAAACATTTTTTTTTCTTCTGTTACATTTATGATCAGACCCCTTAGGTACCTTGAAACCTAGGGGGTCTGATCGCTCATACTATTCACTGCAAATCCCAGCACTTCTACTAGACGATGCCTCGGCCATCGTCTAATAGATCTCATGCAGAGACAAGCCTGGAAGCCTTCAATAGGCTTCCGGCTGTCATAGCAACCGATCACCGCCCTCATGTGACGTTCAGGAGGGCGGCGATCGGCGAAACATGCCGGCGCCCATGCCGCCTGCTCTGTTTACACACTGCGGTCACGTTTGACCGCAGTGTGTAAAGGGTTAACAGCAGCGATCGGCTTGGGCACCGACCGCTGCTGTTGTTGGCAGGTCCTGGCTGTATGATACAGCCGGCATCTGCCGTGTATGGAGCGAGCTCAGCGTGTGAGCTCGCTCCATACATCCCCATGCGACCCATGACGTACAGTTACGTCAAGGGTCGCTAAGGGGTTAAAGTTCACACAAATGCTAAAGCATATAGTTCTAAATAAAGCAGATCTCTGTATAATATATTATTCCATGTAAAACTGGCATATTACAGTGACAGGACTTTACTTCTAGTGTCCAAAGCAGCACAAACACGCGCTTTTTGGCTACTACTTGTAGGAACTTTGCTAAAACAATTCATCAGACACATAGTTTGAGTTTGGTATATATATGACAAACCAGTTCTTTTCGTTAATGTTGTGTTTTTTTTGTTTTCTTTTTTTGTCAGGATATGGCTCAGTGGATAGAAGCATTAACTGCTTGTGTGCGTTATGTCTGTTCCATAGAAGAAGTGGACTTCAAAAATATTCAGTCTCTTCCTTCATCTGTACTGCAAGTTCTTATCACTACTTTTACCCACTGCAAGGTGAGATCTGTGTGACATGGTACACAATAATGAACTTGACTTTTATTAAGTAACTTAATAACAAGAAGAGCAGATCTTGAGATTTGTAAGATGTTGTATTATCTTTGTGGTGTAGTGTTACTGCTATAATGTGGAGGTGTCTTACAGCTAATGAAGAGCTGATTGAAAATGTTAGTTTGAGGTTTTATCCTAGATTTTTATAACTGCATGCTCATCTGTCTTCAGTTACACTCTTTATATTAGAATAAGAAATATTTTATGGAAGGCAAGTTACCCATCCTATTCCTGTTCCATATTACTATCCATAATTATGTGATGACAGAACATTTGTTTCCTAGGACAGTGATTCAGTATATTGTGGAAGACTCCATCTGGTTTCTGATTTACTTCAATCCCTTTTCAAAGAAGCAGTCAGTCTAGAAAAACAGTTGATGGAACTGCTGGATAAAACTACTCTAAATGTCTCTGCGTCAGCCAAAGAAATTACAGGCATGGTCTCTGGTATGTTGTGAGCAAATACTCAAGAATATCACATGGTTGGCATGACACGGTATCGCTGTACAATTGTTAAGTGTCACTTGCTCATTAATAATCATATTATTAAAATTATGAGTAGAAATATGAAAATATGTTAAGTTCATATCCTTCCGACTACACTACTGGTACTATACATCACAGCAGATTATTCGCTGGCAATCTTCCCCCATATATCTCTATCATAAATCCTCACAGGACTCTTAGACGAGACGGTGAGAGTCCTGCTTACTCCATCCGGCACAGTAATTGCCATTCTTCTGTGTACATACACTGATACAATCAGCCGGTGCGGGTGGTGTAAGCAGAACTCTCACTGTCTTTACTAGGAGTCCTGTCAAGATTCATTTTGCTGTTTAGGGCTTGTTCACATTTGCGCCCGGTCTCCGTTTATACAGGTTTCCGTTTCCTGCCCAAAACTGGAGAGGAGACGGAAACCTGCCGGCATTTTCAAACCCATTCAAATGGGTATGAAAAGTGTCCGGCCGTGAGCGTTTTATGCTCTGCGTGGCGAAACTGTTTTGTTTTTTTTAACCGGACACAGAGTCGGAGATGCAGGACTTTGTGTCCGGTTTAAAAAAACTGGTTTCGCTGCGGAGAGCTCAAAACGCTCACCGGCGCTCACTGCCAGACCTGGTCTGACAGGTTTCCGAACCTCGTGTGAACCCAGTGTTACTAAACAATCCTGTTTGAAATCATATGACCCTATATGTAATAGAGCATAGCCTCACTTTCTCTATAATACACAGCACTGTTATAGGGCAACAAAAATCACATGACAGATTCACTTTATAGGGGATTTCTGGCCTAGATGCATTTTTCACACTGACCACATAATAATTTAGGAATATGACTATATTTAAAAGCACATTTCCAGCCCCAAATGGATATCGCATACTGTGGCCTTTCTACAGAATAGAACTTCTAGTCTGTGGGGGTCCAACAACTGGACCCTGCAGAGATCAACTATTCGGGTAGCATCCTGGATTCAGAAGGTGCTTCAGTGGATGGGGAACAGATGCACTTGGCTCCTATTCAAGTAATGGGAGCCGTGTTGCAGCTCTGCCCACTGTATAGCGGAGGTGCTGGGGAACTTCTTCAATAGGAGCAGACCACTTCTCATGTGCTGCAGTAAATTCTGACAATGGACACTGCCAAAACAGCTGAGCAGGTTGGATCCCCACAGATCAGATACTGATGACCTATCCTGTGGAAAGTCCATCAGCATGCAAAATCCATTTGAGGCTAGAAACATGTTTTTAACCCCTTAGTGGCCGACCTGTTTTGGACCTTAATGACTAAGCCGAATTTTAGAAATTTTCCATGTATGAATTTATCAGTGAATAATTCTGTAACGCGCGTAATACATTGAAAGCAATAGGGAAAAAGCCTCCCATTTATTTCAATGGGGAGCGCACGTATGCCGGCTCCCATTCAAGTCAAAGGGAGCTGCTTTTTACGAGCATATTTGAAATCATTTTAGCATATTTCAGTAATTTAGCCAATTTAAGCAAGTAATTTTAGCCAAGTTTCTAAGCAAATTTTGGAAATTTTGAGTGTGGTTTTTTTGTTTTTCCCCCTGTACCAAGCTATTTGCAGACAGGTGGCATAATGACAGAACATCCCATTAAATGACACAGTTTGGGAAACTAGACCCCTTCAGGTATTCTTTGAGGGTTATAGTGAGCATTTTGATCAAACAAATATTGTTTTGTAAGAAATATTACAAATTACGGAAAAAATTTATTTTTTTTTTCTTCAAATATGTGTCCTTTTATAGGCAGTTTTTTTGCACCCAGCACATGAAAAAGAAGAAACACACCCCAAAATATATCACCCCACTTCTCCTGTGTTAAAAAATGTACACAATGTGGCCTTTGTCCTACACGCACATACAGTAGTGCCCAAGAGGTAGGGAGTGCCAACTGGATTTCCAAACACGAATTTTGCTTGCAGATATTTTAGGCCCATTGCACATTCCAACAAGATTTGTGTTACCAAAGCAATTGAAAACACCCATAAATGACACCATTTTGTAAACTAGACCCCTTAAGACATTCATTGAGGGATATAGTGAGTATTTTGACCCCATAGGTTTTGAAAAAAATTTGCATCAAACAAAAAATGTTCATATTTTTTACACAAAAGTGTCATTTTAAAGGCAGTTTTTTTTTGCACATGACACATGAAAATGAAGAAAAACGCCCCAAAATAGATGACCCCATTTCTCCCGTGTTCAAAAATGTACACTTTGTGACCTTAATCCTATGTACGGACGCACGATAGGGCCCAAAAGGATGGGAACACAAACTGGATTTCAAGATAAAATCTTTGCTTCAAAATGTTTCAGGCCCATTGCACATTCAAACAAGATTTGAGTTACCAAAACAATTGAAAACCCCCATAAATGACCCCATTTTATAAACTAGACCCCTTAAGGTATTCATTGAGGGGTATAGTGAGCATTTTGACCCTATAGCCGTTTCACAGATTTTACTAACCTTGGGATGTGTACACAAGGGGTTAAAGGAGAAAAAGCCCCCCACAGTTTGTTAAACAATTTCTCCTGAACACGGCAATACCCCATATGTGGCCATAATCTGAACAGATGAAGCTCAGCGTGGAAAGGGCGCTATTTGGGTTTTGGAGGGCAGATTTTGCTGGAATAGTTTTCAGGTACCGTGTTGCATTTGTTGAGCCCCTAAAATATTAATCAATGGAAACCCCCTCAAAAGTGACCCCATTTTAAAAATTACACCCATCAAGGAATGTATCAAGGGGTATTATCATTTTGAACTTAAAAACGTTTCTCAAAAATTAATGTACAAAATTAAAATTGAAATTTTTAAAGAAAAATGCCATTTCGGTGCCCAATACATTGCACCGACTTTGTGTTGTCAGAGACCTGCACCTCCAAACCAACAATCTAAATCTGCACTCCAAAAGCACATATCGCTCCTTTACATCTGCGCCCTGCTGTGTACCCAAATGGCAGTGTATGCCCACATGTATGACACTGGTGTACCCCGGATAATGGACTTAATGCCATATGTGGGTAGAAACGGCTGTTTGGGCACAGCCAGACACAGAAGGGAAGGAGCGCTGTTTTGGTTTTTGGATGTCATGACACTTTTGCAAAGCCCCTGAATTGCCAATAAAGTGGAATCCACAGACTTGTCATCCCATTTTGGACACTACCCCAATAATGGGATTTATGAAGTGGCGTAGCGAGCATTTTTAACCCTTGAGTGTTGTATTTATTTCATTTCCAGAAATGAATGCACAGCTGATAATGAGAAGTTAAAAATGAAAATTTTCCAGAGATTTGCCATTTCAGTGCCTGGTATGTTGTGCCCAACTTATATCAGCAGAGACACTCCAAAAACTGGTAAGCGGGTATCCCGGCTCAACAACTTTTAGAGCATTCATCTCTGATACAAGGCGGGCACAACATATTACGCACTGAAATGAAGTATAAGGGTCAGTTCACACGTGAAAACCGCCTAGCTTATTTGTGCGAGGTAAAAAACCTCGGGGAGTTTTTTTGACGCTGTTTTTTGCATTCCACGCGGTTTTTTACAAGGTTTTTGACGCGGTTTTCGCTAGCGGTTTTCGCTAGGGTTTTTTTTTTCCTATATGTGCTATAGAAACTGCAGGCGAAAACCGCGCGTTTTTTTGCAAAAAACCGCGCGGTTTTGTGTGCAAAAAAACGCGCGGTTTTTTACCGCGCGGTTTTCGCCTCCCATTCACTTCTATGCAATTCTTCAGGCGTTTTCCGCCTGAAGAAAGGTCATGTCGCTTCTTCAGGCGGAAAACGCTAGGAGGAAAAAAAAGCTAGTGGTCTACATAGACCACCATGTTAAAGGAGAGGTTTTTGAAGCGAATTCCGCTGTCAAAAACCTCCCCTTTGCCCACGTGTGAACTAGCCCTAAGACTGCCGGCTTTACGAGCGCTCCCATTGAAGTGAATGGGAAGTGTTCGGGAGCCTTCTGCAGTGCTCGTGTGTACGGCTGTGAATGAGGATTTTTACAAGCCCACCGTTACTCCGTGTGAAGGCAGCCTTACTTGAAAAATTGTAATTTTCACCTCTCACAATCAGCTTCGTATTCATTTATGGATAATAAGTTATAGCAACACTTGGGGGGTTAAAAATGCTCTCTTTACCCCTGGATAAATTCTTCAGGGGTGTAGTTTCCAAAAAAAGGTCACATGTCAGGGGATTCCACTTTACTGGCGTTTCAGCTCTGCGAAAGTGTCATGGTGTCCAAAAGCCAAACCGTCTGTGCTCCAATAACCCTTCTTCCCTTCTGTGTCTGGCTGTGCCCGAATATCAGTTTATACCCACATATGACATTACATACGTTATCCTGGGTACACCGTGTCATACATGTGGCATAAACTGCAGTTTGGGCACACAGCAGGGCACAGAAGGGAAGGAGTGCGATGCGGCTTTTGGAGCACAGATTTAGATGTTTGGTATCCAGACTCCATGTCATGTTTGTAGAGCCTGTAAGGTACCAGAAAAGTGGATTCCCCAAAGGAGTGACCCCATTTTGAAAACTGCACCCCTCAAAGAATTTCTCAGGGGGTGTAGTGAGTATTCGTATCCCAGACATGACTGCACAGTGCATGGTGAAGAGTGAAATGTCCTCCACACAGTTTACGTATTCAAACACCAACTTCCCTACTGTGTCCCAGTAGCTCCTATGATTGGGGGAGTCACTCTGGGGGTCACTTCTGATGTCTTTTCCCTCATAAGCTCTAAATCTGGAGTGTCCCTTGGTATACACTCACACAGGTTATATATTTGCTTCCCGCTGCAGCCAGTTGTGTTCTAATGATTTGGCGATTTTTGGGGAGGGTTTGTCCTTACATTGCTAGATGCTATATTTTCTTTATTTTTCTGGTGACGTGGCCACATAAGGGCTTGTTGTTTGCGGGATGAGATCCATTTTGTTATGACACCATTTTTGGGTGCCTACAACTTATTGAATACATTTTATTAACTCTTTTTTTGCTGGATTTAAAAAAAAAAAAATCAGTTCTGGCATTGTGTTTTATCTCTTAAATTTTTCGCCATTCAGTGTACAGTATAAGTAACATGTTACTTTATTGTTTCATTTTTATTGTACAGGTTGTTACAGATGCAATGATACCAAGTATGCATTGCTTTTACTAATTTTTAGGTTTTTTTTTATATATATATAATTCATTTTCTGTAGAAAAAAGTGAATTTTTGGGGCTTTATCACTTAAAAATTTTTTCAAACACTATTTTTTTTCACCTTTTTTTCACTTTTTCATGTGTCCCTTTAGGACACTTGATTCGGCAATGATTTCATAGCTGAATCAATATTCTACACTGGGAGACATAGCATTCAGTGTCTCGCAGTGTATAACAGGAAGTCAGGCTATGCAGACGCATAGACTGACTTCTGAAGGTCCTTGCAGGATCACCAGGTATGTGGGGGTTCAGGGCAGCCTGGGGTCACTGGCCAGACCCCAGGCTGCGTAGTAACCATACAGCACTCCCGATCTCGCCGCGGGGGCACAGAGATCACGGAAAACCCCTTAGATGCCGCGATCATGTTTAATTCTGACATCTAAGGGGTTAAAAAGTAGTCGGAGCTCAGCTCAGTTATGGAGCAGGGTGTTATCTGTTAGTAACAGCTAACACCCTGCTCCTGATACCGGTGAAAAGGTCTCTGAAGTGACGGCTGTATTTTTACTATTGACCGGTCTTCAGAGACCTTGACCGCCGGCCGTAAATTTACCAACCGGTTAAATATAGTAAATTTCTAAATTATGAAATTATCAACATCCGTTTTTTTGTGCAGCAAAGGTTACATTGATGGTTCTCACAGTATCATCCATTGCTGTGTTCAAATGTTTTTATGTAAAGTTTTTTTTTTTTGTTTTTTTTGTTTTTTTTTCTTTGCAGTTATACATACATTCTTAGACATTTGTTCACTTGTCTCCAAAATGGATCATGCCCTGCATGCAAACACATGGAAATTCATCATCAAGTAAGTAAAACAGTGTTCTTTATAAATGTTACAGAAGTGGCTAGAATATAATGGCTTACATTTTACACTGTATTTACATGACAGGGCTGAAATTCTGCCATACAGGATTTTTTTTTCCCCACACACCGGTGAGTTAGGTCCTGTAAAAACAGACTTGATAGTTTGATGTGTGCAAAAAGAGAGCAGGAAGTGAGCTGTCTGATTAAGCTGTTAGTATGCTAATAGTGTATACAGTCCTATGAAAAAGTTTGGGCACCCCTATTAATCTTAATCATTTTTAGTTCTAAATATCTTGGTGTTTGCAACAGCCATTTCAGTTTGATATATCTAATAACTGATGGACACAGTAATATTTCAGGATTGAAATGAGGTTTATTGTACTAACAGAAAATGTGCAATATGCATTAAACCAAAATTTGACCGGTGCAAAAGTATGGGCACCTCAACAGAAAAGTGACATTAATATTTAGTAGATCCTCCTTTTGCAAAGATAACAACCTCTAGTCGCTTCCTGTAGATTTTAATCAGTTCCTGGATGAAGGTATTTTGGACCATTCCTCTTTACAAAACAATTCAAGTTCAGTTAAGTTTGATGGTCTAGCGTCTAAAAGCGACTAGAGGCTGTTATCTTTGCAAAAGGAGAATCTACTAAATATTAATGTCACTTTTCTGTTGAGGTGCCCATACTTTTGCATCGGTCAAATTTTGGTTTAATGCATATTGCACATTATTGGTTAGTACAATAAACCTCATTTCAATCCTGAAATATTACTGTGTCCATCAGTTATTAGATATATCAAACTGAAATGGCTGTTGCAAACACCAAAATATTTAGAACTAAAAATGATTAAGATTAATAGGGGTGCCCCAACTTTTTCATAGGACTGTATCTGTAGATCTATCCTGTCACCTTGAAAATGCAGACTGATCTATGGGCAGTATGTTATTCAGCATTGATGGTCCTTATCAGAAGGGATTCGAATGAATAGATTGCAAATAACACTACATTTTTTCCATAAACTAAATGTTGGTCTGCTGTGCTGTTCCGCCACTATACATTTCTGCTAGCATCCATATATAGAAGGTCAGATTTAATGAACGCTTTCAAAAAAAACAAGCAGAAGAAACCATAGCATCTTTATTTTAGCTCATTTTTCTAATGGTTAGGAAAGCTTTGCATTTTTGCATGTGTGCACTCTGTATGTGTTGACATTAACTTGTATTCTTATTTTGTTTAATTTGTAGTATGTTTATGTAAGATTATTTCCATTGTGTTTGTGCCATCTGCACATTAATGTGCCTAGGTCTCCATTGCACACTCAGTACAAAGTGCCATGATCAGATTTGTCATCTGCAGATACCAAGTTCTATAAAGTTTAGTACAGGCTAAGATTGACAGTTCTGTCCTGTTGGTAAAAGGAAAATGTTTGTTTTGGTACCGTGTTAGCCAGTGGTTATAAAATATAAAAAACAAAAAAACTTTGCAAGTCTTCAGTAGGTGATACCTTTTTTAATGGCTAACTCATAATGATGACAGAATATGACGTTTCGAAGCTTCCTCTGAGCTTCTTCTTCAGATATAACTAAAAAAACACTCTGTAGAGGCTGCATATTTATGACTGGGCACAGGGCTAGAATTACAGGAGGGAGGGGGGAAGAGGCTTATTACTATATACTTATAACAACAAACAATCAATTGCCAGATCCCTGGTTCTTATCTTAATGGCTGTCTTAATGATCTGTATAAAAAGACATAAACCCAAGTGAGATGTTCATCCCATTGTCCAGACATTGGACAATGGGATGAACATCTCACTTGGGTTTATGTCTTTTTATACAGATCATTAAGACAGCCATTAAGATAAGAACCAGGGATCTGGCAATTGATTGTTTGTTGTTATAAGTATATAGTAATAAGCCTCTTCCCCCCTCCCTCCTGTAATTCTAGCCCTGTGCCCAGTCATAAATATGCAGCCTCTACAGAGTGTTTTTTAGTTATATCTGAAGAAGAAGCTCAGAGGAAGCTTCGAAACGTCATATTCTGTCATCATTATGAGTTAGCCATTAAAAAAGGTATCACCTACTGAAGACTTGCAAAGTTCTGTCCTGATGATGGTACTAGCTGCTGGAGTGTGCAGTGGAGTCCAAGGCAGTAGGTATGTTAATGGGCTTTTGACTCACGTACTTTATCAAAAAGGCAGAAGAAACAGTGCAGTGTGTATATATAATGATAATAAGTGCAGTATATATAATTGCCAGAAAAGGTGTCATTCTTCATGTGCATTCTTCTTTAAAATTGTTGATTGTTTGTATACAAAATAATGTATGGTTCAGATACATGGATTATAACTTTGTGTTTTATACATTTTAGACAGACTCTCAAGCATCACACATTGGTAAAAGAGCAGATGCGCCATGATGACATTGTAAGTTCTTTGTGTGATGATATTGTACTGTCATTCCAGACAAGCATACATCTAGCAGAGCACATGAAGCTTACAGGAACACAGGTAAAAATATAAAATTGTGTTTTCTCAATCTGTGGAAATAATTTTGTGAGATAATACATTGGGCATACAGTTTAACCCCTTCCCGACATGCGCCGTAATAGTACGGCGCGTGTCGGGTCTGTAACTATGGCGACCGCCTGGGAGCTGGGCGGCCGCCATAGCCGCCGGGTGTCTACTGCTTTAAGCAGTAGACAACCGGCTCTAATGCCTCCGATCGGTCCCCGGACCGATCGGAGGCATTAACCCCTCCGGCGCTGCTGTCAAAGGCGCCGGAGGCGCCATTTTCCCGGCGGCGCATGGGCGCCGCCATTTTGGCAGGGATCGCCGGCTCCTGGAGCATGCTCCAGGGCCGACCCCCCCCGTTGCCATGACAGCCGGGAGCCTTGTTAAAGGCTCCCAGCCGGTCTGCAAATTCTCTCTTTTGCAGGCTGGTGTATACAGCCTGCAAAAGAGAGGATGATTTTTTGCAATGCATTAGCATTGTAATGCATTGCATTAGTGATCAGACCCCCTGGGGTTCAACACCCCTAGGGGGTCTAATAAATGCAAAAAAAAAATTAAAAAAAAGTAAAAAAAATATAAAAAAATGTATTAGAAGTTCAAATCACCCCCCTTTCCCTAGAACAAATATAAAAGTAGTTAAAAACTGTGAAACATATACATGTTAGGTATCCCCGCGTCCGAAATCGCCCGCTCTACAAATCTATAATAATATTTTTCCTGTTCGGTAAACGCCGTAGCAGGAAAAATAGTCAAAAGTGCCAAACCGCCGTTTTTTCACTGTTTTAATTCTGATAAAAATTTGAATAAAAAGTGATCAAAGCAATAACATTTCCCGAAAATGGTAGAACTAAAAAGTACACCCGGCCCCGCAAAAAAAGACGCCCTATGCATCCCCGTACACCTATGTATAAAAAAGTTACGGCCGTCGGAATATGGCGACTTTTAGAAAAAAAAATTTTTAACACCGTTTTGGAATTTTTTTTAGGGGTCAAAATGTAAATAAAACCATATAAATTTGGTATCCCTGGAACCGTACCGAAACACAGAATACAGGGGACATGTCATTTTGTCTGCACAGTGAACGCCGTAAAACCAAAGCCCGTAAGAAAGTAGCAGAAATGCATTTTTTTCTTCAAATCCACCCCATTCTGAATTTTTTTCCTGCTTCCCAGTACATTATATAGAATAATTAATGGTGGCATCATGAAGAAAAAATTGTCCCGCAAAAATTAAGACCTCATATGACTCTGGGAGCGGAGAAATAAAAAAGTTATGGGGTTTAGAAGGAGGGGAGTCAAAAACGAAAATCAAAAAATGCCATCGGCGGGAAGGGGTTAAAGGGAATCTATAATTGCTTGTAGTGATTTTTAACTAAGTATATATTTGCATAGCCTTTAGAAAGGCTATTCTCGACATACCTTTTATTCATTAATCCTCCCAGTTGTTTTTGAATTAGCCTGCTTTTATTAATTTGCTAATTAGCCATCACAGAGCAACGGAAGCCTGTGATGCTTTCTGAGCACTGCTTGTGTGATATTTGTAAACAGGGGAAGGTGAGAGCAGGGAAGGATGATGATTCTGATGATGACAACGACTCATCAGTCTTCCCTACTCTCACCTTCCCCTTCTTTACACATATCACACAAGCAGTGCTCAGAGAGCATCACAGAGACTTCTGGTGCTCTGTGGTGGCTAATTAGCATATCAAAAAAAGCAGGCTAATTCAAAAATGGCTGGGAGGATTAATGAATAAAAGATATGTTTAGAATAACATTTCTAAAGGCTGTGCAAATATATGCTTAGGTAAAAATCGCTTATGCATTAGACACCCCCATTAATTACCATATTTTCAAATCTGTACCCCTCAAATAATTTAAAACAGCATTTTGGAAGTTTGTTAACCCTTTAAGCATTTCACAGAAATTAAAACAATATAGAAATGAAATTTAGACATTTCATTTTTTTTTCTGGAATACATTTATTTAACCCTTTGTGAATGTGTTAATTTTAGAGCTAAAGGGGAAAATGCATCTCAAATTTTGCTATGCAATTTCTACAACGCACAGAAATGCCCCACATGTGGGTGTAAACTGATGTTTGTTCGCACGGCAGTGCTCAGAAGGGAAGGAGCGATACTGGATGTTTGAAAAGCAGATTTTGCTGAAATGGTTTTCAGGTGCCATGTCTCATTTGCATTATCCCTAGAGTTTTCATTTTTACAAGGTGGTAAAATGATAATAAGCACCCCACAGTTTGTTAAACAACTGCTGAGCTTCCATTGGGTGTTAAGGAGCAGGGTGTTAGCTGTCAGTTATAGTTAACACCCACTCTCAATGCTGCCAGAAACTTTTACTTTCACTTAGAAACCCCTAAGATGCTGCGGTCGCTATTGACCGTGGCATATTAAGGATTAAACCTCAAGGATTGGTGTTGCAGCGGGAGCCTGGCTGTTAAATAGCGTTAGGGGTTAAAATGCTGGGTTCTGGTGACAAATTCTTTAAAATCTACAAGAAAATAATGTTTTAAGTACATGGTGTTTAATAAGCATGTTAACAGCTGAACAATTGTTTCCTACAGCCTCATACACACGCCTGTGTATTATCAAAGGAATTATAAAATTCTGGACAGGTTCCACTCCTGTCCAGTCTGTGGAGGACACTGTATTACATTGACCTGCAGATGCAAACATTTAATATTACCTGTTTCTAAGAACAAGCTGTAATGCCTTACAGAGGCACTATATGACGGCACATGTGCACCCTTATTTAGCTGTGAATAAATTATCTTACACCATTTGAATTTTTTGCTTAGGAAACTACAGACCAAAGATTATTCCAGAAAACACTAAAGCTTTGTCGGTTCTTTGCCAACTCCCTGGTGCACTACACCAAGGTAAGGTACTTCTATCTGTAGGTTATGTATGCATGTATACTGATCACTCACATTCTGTTAAAGAAGTTTCAGGCAAAAAGTTAAATATAAGCTATTTGCATTTTATAGGTGCTATATAAATAACCTTCTTTGATAGTAAAGTATCTAAAGGATATCCGTTCACGTCTTGTCCATTTTGGACTTGGCATGACTTGGCCTGGTTGCAAGTGTCTCGGGTCCCCTTTGCTTCTCGCCAGGATACTCCACCAACAGATTTTTATGTTGGTCTATCTGCAATGTTAGGTTAGGCCAAGTTCCTGGGAGCCCACCCTTTCCCTCCCTCGACATACTGCATGATTCCAACACTGATGTCCACCTTTCCTGTTTGGAATATCATCAGCTCCTCGGTTTCCTCTTTAAGTTCGCTATGCTCCCATTGCTTTACTCTAGTCTCACTGAACTGGATGTTTCTGTCTCACAATTGGAGACCCCCACACGGGTTCTCTCACTGCTCAATAGCATGCAACTCTGGCAGTCCTCCATATACTGGCTCCTGGGAGGATGGCCTTCAAGTATACCTTTCTCCCACCGAGTGGCATAGGTCATTTCTGTTTGCTCACAAGTTGCCAATTCTATGCAACGCTTGGGGAAAAGAACTTCAAGATATTGACTTGTTGGTATTGCTGTCTTGACCTCCTCCACAGATTCTGCTTTGGTGTCTCTGATCACTGTTGGTACTGTTCCTCTGAGAAGAGGACTCTCTTCCATATCTGGTGGGACTTGTGGCGATAAAACCCTTCTGGGGCTCACTATTTGACCTATATACCAGGGTTAGTGGACACTCACTAGCGCCATGCCCTAAATCCCCTCCTTTCATTTATCCCTGGAAAGATTTCTAAAATAAAATGTGACCTCCAGCGCCTTTTCCATACAGCTGCCAGATCAGTCATTCCTAGACAGTAGCACCACACCTTCCACTAGTTGTGCCAGGATGGCAGAGGACTCTGCTGATTTGAGACTCTCTGGTGTCCAAGGGTATTGTTTAAGGAGTCTGCGGAGTACTGCAATTATTATTATTTTTTCTCATGAATCCTGTAATCCCTCCATGATTTCCCCGTGGATTGTATTCCCCTGCTGATGCCATGTTCCTTTGTCTCTTCCATCCTTCTGTCTCTTTCATTATCTGTGATGTTCTTGTATTTGTATGTCTCCCTTCTACCTTGGGCCTACCATTACACCTTTTCTTGTTTCCTCACTGAGGCAACAGATTTCAGCCTTTCCCGCATGTTTGTGTCCGCGGATGCTTACCTCTGTGGTTATCCATTCTAACCCCTTGATGTCCTAAGTTGACCTGTTGCAACTTGTGATTTCTTCCTCACACTTGTACTATTATGTACCCATGTCTCAAGTTCTTTTACTGTTATTGACTCTAACAGGCCCATTGGGCTACGCTTTGTATATTGTTACTTATTTTATTTGAAAATCCTTTCAATAAACTTTGATTAAACATAAATATCTTAAGGAGTTCTCTGGGAATTGGAAAACATGGAAGAAAAAAAAAGTCAGGGTATCTGCCCTGATACATGCCTGCATCCTCTTGGTTAGATGAAGAAAAAAATGTCTGTCACTGCTTTTCTCTGTGTAACCCATCCTGATGGGGGTGGTATTGGGAGTGGAGGTACACTTCCTTGTTTTTTTCAGCTTGACAGAATTTCTGAATCAGTGGTTGTACTAAAACCACAGGATGGGTTTTACATACAGAAAAGCAGTGGTTGACATTTTGCTTTTACGGTTGTACTCCATTGGTCAATTCCCATAAATCATGTTACATCTATTTCGGCTTCAGGTAACCAAAGACTTCCAAAATCATTGCGTTCTTGTTTTTCTGTACATTTTACACAGTGTCCCAACTTTTTTGTAATTGGGGTTACGGTATTCTAGTTTATTTGCATTGAGTGTTGAGTCATTTTGAGGGTCTCTTGCACTGTTGGCTTGTGTTATTGAATTTTCTTGCCCTTATGCATTAAATATTTGATTATTTTCTTACCAACGTAATTTTTTTTTTTCACCCTCTTGACTCCTTGTATTTCAAATTTCTCTCCTCTTGTGATGTCCTACACTCTGCGACTCATTTATTTTATTTTTTTAGCCTTGTATTTATATTGCAGGCCACAAAGACTCTTGTAACTATACTATTGTATGTCAGTAACCACTTTTTTTCTTTTTAAGGAATTCATGCCATTTTTAGAAGGATCATGTGTTTCTCTTCATCAGTTATACCTTCAGATACACAGGTAAGTGCATGATTTCTCTTTTTCGTGCTAGAAATTTTTTTTTGTGTAAAACCATTGTAAATTGTAGAAGTATTCTAGTTTCACACCTGCGTTAGGCTGTCCATTGTTCTGTTCCATCAGATGATGTGAACTGGACAAATGGACCACTAAAATAGTGGACGCATACAAATCCCAGCGGACCCCATTGACAATGTGTCCGTCAAGTGTCTATGGTTTTTAACTGAAAGTGCAGATAAAAAGTTTGTGCGTGCTGGAGTTTTTTGTCTGGCAATTCAAGGCAGACGCTGCAATGTGATGCAGATGTGAATGTAGTTTTATAAGGGGGAAAAAAATGCTATTAATAGTAAAGTCACTGTGTGTAAGTACCATGTGCGCTTAAGTATATCATAATTGCATTCCAGAAAAGTCGCCTCCAGTATTGAAACATTGAAAGATCATAGCATTTAAAAAAGTTATCAAGATAGTTTGTTGTCTTGATAACAGATATGTTCAGCTGCAGCTCGTGCATATCAGATACCAACAAAGGAAGTTTCCTGGTGGCAAAACATGCTGGGAAGGATGGGGAAACCTAGGAGTTCGTGCTGGAGGTGGGGGACTTTCTGGACTTAATACAGTTTGTAATTTTGTCATTCTGTCTTGCAAGTCTGAACCTAACAATGCCAAATGCTAACTGGTAGACAAAATGCACCAACTGGTTTCAGGACTAGCTCCTTTGTCTAGGTAGTTGTCACAGTATACTATAGGAAAGGACATCATTTAGGCATTTACATAAAAATACTTTGTTATATGGTTTTCTGTTGCTTAATGTTGTACTTGTGTCTTTTTTTTTTTCTCTTTTAGCTTGTTTCCTCCAAGCCTATTTGCAGTGTCCATGTCTGATGCTCACAAACATGAAATCCGCAGTGTATTTCTAGTGGTTCTTGAAGCACTTATTCCTCAGTTGTTGTCCTCCAGGCTATTTATGGATTTGGTCTTGAGTGAACAAGGTTAGACACCTGTAAATTAGCATTCTTATCATTAGATTTTAACCCAAGTTTTCATTGTAAAATCTAGGCCTCAAATGCTTTTTGATAATCTGGCTACTCTAAATAGGCTTGTGTTTTATGACTCCATGACACTGGAATATATGTCCTGTACATGTCTCCAGTTCTGCCTGCAGTGCCTCTCTAAAGGGGTTTTTCCCAAGCAGTACGGTAATAATAGTGACAGCAACCATAGCACTTGGTTGTCTTCGGCACGCCCGACCACCGCTTCATTCAGAACTGGGGACTAAAGTTCTTCATTCTCCTGGTCATTGGGGATCCTCTGTCCTATAGATGGGGAATAATGTGCTTTGTGGGGAAAACCCCTTTAATATACTGTACTGTAAATTTATGCTTCGAATGTACATTAATGTGTATGTTTCTTCTATTTAGAGCTCCCTCCTGAGCATCACTTTACTCATTGCTTGCTTTTAATAACCATAATGAATAAACTTCCTAGTCTTCCTGATGAACAGCAAATTTTATGGTGCTCAAGTAGCAAGTGTACAGAAAGGTATGCACAAGTACAATATGTATTGCAAATGTATTTGATTGAATCCACCTTTTTATTATACAGTATGAGAGCTAGTAAACTTGGTAAAATATAGCATTTTCATGGAAAGGTAGACTGCTTATTAGGGCTGGGCAACTATGACCTAAATCAAAATTGCGACTAATCGGGCATTTTAGTTAGTTTAACCCCTTAAGGACACAGCCCCAAAGTGCCTTAAAGGGGTTGTTCCATCACAAGGATCCTATCTATACTGCTGGTTAATGTGGATGTAAGACTTTTCCTAAATACATTCCTTCAGCAAAACTGCTTTGTTTGTCCACTATATTACTTTATTCAATTCTTTGTGGCCACAGCCCTGACCTAGCTGCTCCTGAGTCAAATGATGTATCTGCTGCTCTCAGGGGGAAGGGAGGAGGGGCTAAGTGCAGGGAGCGAGCCTGTGTATCTAGCTAATCCTGTGTCTACACCATGTGACCTAGGTCCTGCACTCAGATAGAGGAGCTGCTTTCATTTCTTCTGTTCTTCCAGTTATCAGGCTAGCTAATTCAGTTGTGTTCATTATGGCAGAGACAGGCAGTCTCTGTATGTAACACAGAATGGAGTTGCTGCTGCCTGTACTTCATAGTCCAATGTGGGTGGGCGGACCTACATGTGAATTTTGGGGCGGAGCTAAACGGCAGGTTGCCTGTGAAACCCCGCCCACCAAATGATGCAAGAAACCAGGAAGAAAGAAGATTTTACAAGAGTGAAGACTGCTGAGTATGTGAGGTGGGAATACCCCTTTAAGGACCAGGCCTCATTTTTCAAAACTGACATGTCACTTTATATGGCAATAACTTTGAGACGCTTTAACTTACACAAGTGATTTTGAGATTGTTTTCTTGTGACACACTGTACTTCATGTTAGTGTTAAAATTGAATCAATATTTGTGTATTTATTATAAATAAAATTAGGAAATTTGATGGAAATTTGCAAAAAAAACCCCCAAATTTTCAAAATGTGAACTGCTCTGCTTTTCAAACAGATAGTTATATCACACAAATACATGAATAAATATTATTTACTGTCCATACCAAATATGCCAGATACCCGACATCAACATTTCACAGACTGGAAACATATATTTATATCTCCAGGGGAGTATCCAATGAATATAAAATATAACTTTTATTAGATATATTAAAAAGTAACATATAAAAAATTGGCCTCAGGCATATAAAGTGACGTAACTCCGCTTCTGCGGTCAGTATACTTCAGAGACAGCTACCAGAACCCCTGATTGAAGCGCAGATTCGATCGGGGGTTAAGGAGCCGGATGTTAGCTGTGTGTTACAGCTATCTCCGGCTCCCAGTGCCGCCGGCATTTTACTTTAGTTTTCAAACACCTAAGATGCGGCTATGACTATTGAAAGCCGCATCTTAGGGGTTAAACAGCGGGGATCGGTGTTATCACTGTCCCCGCTGTTACAGCGGGAGCCTGGCTGTCAAATACAGCCAGGATCTGCTTCTGAGCCCGTGCGATCTCCATTACATACATGCACGTGGGAATGCAGGAACTAACCACATTTCCTGACGTGTATGTACGTGAAATAGCGCTAAGGGGTTAAGTGTTACTCACCTCTCCTGGGCTCTGGCACGGATTCCTATTTTCTTTGGGTATTCTGACTGACACAAATGCTGTTCGACACTCGTGACTCGGACATCAGTCAGAAGACCCGAAGAAAGGAGGAAGTTGTGCCAGAGTCCAGGAGACTTTTTTTTTTTTTTTGTAGACAATTTTCCTGAGGCCTCCACTAATTATACTCTTGGTTCAGGTTCGGAAATAGTCAGTCTGAATGAAACAGTTTGGTTCGCACAACACCTACAAATACTTCAAACGAGGTGTGACGTAAATAATACTCATTAATCGTTATCTAACTAAAATGCCTGATTAGTCGCAAATTTTATTTAGGTCCTAGTTGACCAGCCCTAAAAAGCAGTCTACCTTTCCATGAAAATACTATATTTTACCAAGCTTGCTAGCTCTCCTATTCTGATCAGCTATTCAAAGGAGCCAAATTATACTGTACCCAGCTCTGTATAATGTAACAGCTGGAAAACCTTCAGAACTTGTCAAGATAATAGGATAATAATAACTTTCCTGGTGGCTATACAATATACAATGCTTTGATAGTTCTGGTGCACTACGGCTCCTTCGAACAGCTGATTGACCGGTGTGCTGTGATCAGAACCCTGCCAGTCTAATACTGATGACTTCTACTAAGAAGAGGCTATCAATATTGAAGTACTGGAATGCCCCTTTAAGGAATTATTAACCCAGTATTTGTTTTATGTTATTTGTTTTAGGATGTCCATATTTAAAGCTGTACTCCAGAGGTTTGCAAGATGTTCTGCAGAGGTAGCCTTTCCAGTTGTTCTGCAGGATGACTTGAAGAAAGACCAAAATAGATTTACTTTTTATCAGTATGTCTGCACCCATCTTTGCGCCTTTATTGTATCACTTCCTCAGGGGTGCTTTGCTGAATTGGTAAGCTTATGCTACATTTAAGTAATGTCAATATGAGACAAGAGCATAGTCTTCTCAGACCTCTGTTGTTTTTTGTGCAATACTGGAGATTACCTGAGGTCTATTACCTGCAACACAGTCCGCCTTTGCTTTACGACTATAGTATCCAAAATGAAAATAAATTGATTCTTGAAAAACAATGGGGTAGATTGTGGATTTTTATTTTTGGCACCGCCCTTGCCACTTTCCCAAAAAGGGTGCATGATGAGGGTGTGGAGAGGACGGGAGCCATCGGTTATCATTTATTACACAAAACTAGCGTAAATGTTGGAACTGTTGCAGATTTCCCTTAAAGCGCACCTTCTTCCTTCTCATAAAGGAGACTCCTCCTTAACCAGCCAAGGGACTATCTTCATAAAACTCCTCAATTATCTTTATGATAAATCATAAATATATCAAACTATGGCTATGTTCATAACGGAGTCTCATTTAGGAGCCTCTGTCAAGGAGGCTAGAAAAAATGTTTTGCTAGGTTAGTTAGGGCTGTAAAGTTCCAGTCTCCTTGACTTACCCTGGGGCCCTTCAGGCAGCTTTCATAACAGACACAAGGTTAACATTATTTTCTTTCGTTGGCAACTTTTATAAAGCAGAACAATGGAAAAGTATATAGTAGAGATGTCAACAAAACAGTGTAAACAAAGGCTGGAAAATGCATATTAAAAATTCTGTCCTTCATAGAATACATTGTAGTTCTTTCAGTGGTTTATTAAGATCATGCATAATCATAAGTTGTAATTAATCATAGAGCTTTGTTATTGTGTATGTTTTAGGAGCACGCTCTGCTAAATGCTGTTCTAAGTGATAGAATGTTAGAGTCTCTTTTGGCAATTGACGTGTGGTGTTTCTTGGCACGGTGAGATCATTGACATTGTTGCTTTGTTGCAACCTTTTGCATGTTGAATTAATACTTTGTGTTCAGGGTCTATTAATTATTTTTTTCTGTTAAACATTCAGATATGAAACTGCAGAACTCTGTGCTCACCATGTTAAGATTATAACTCTCTTGGTAAGTAATTGATAGGATGTAGTAGTGTTGGTTCTGTAAGGCATGTTTCTTTAATGCCGCTCTAACCTTGTCTAAATACAAGAATGTAACGAGTCCTAAGTGGTGAAAGGTCGTCCTCTTTAATCACTGTATTCAGTTTTCTCTACATTATTTGATACAGCTTCTCGTATCTGCTTTACAAATATAGTCAAGGTGTTTAATTCACATTCATCTTAATCTCTGAAAATCATACAGCTCTAAACTAAAACTTCATCCTTAGTGAGTATCTTCTCGTTCATCTGACACCAAAAGCAATCTTCTACGTTTTAAAATGCTTGAGATACAACTGTTCGAATGACCCTTCCCACCCCCATTTTCTCTTCATTATCCATTCCCAACAACAGATAATTTTAATCAGATTTCCATTGCACTGATAGTTTTAAAGGCTCTGCAAACATGTTGCCTAAATAGAATTATTAGTAAAATCAAGGGCTTAAAATTCATAAGATGTTTCTTAATTTATTAGTATTGTTTGGGTTATGTGGGGCACTAGTGCCATATATGGGATATGTCTACCAATTTCAAAATCAAAGTAATAAATTCTGCAGTTCATTTTGATGGAAACCCTTTCTGTGTAACAGGAAAATTCCTTGAAATTGAATATCTGTTAAATAAAAAAACTTTTTTGAAAATGGCAAATTTACAGTTTTTTTTATTTTTAATTTTTTTGTAAACATATCAACCAATAGTAAATATGGATTCTAACATCATTTGTCCCTGCTTGAATAAGTAACAGTATTCCAAAGTTATTGCCACATAAAATAACAGACCTTTGAAAAACTGGGCTGTCCCCTTTATTTATTTATTTTACTGTTAGGCTTGGGGAGGTGTAAAAAAAAAAAAAAAAAAAAAAATAGCTCCTTTGATGTTCTCTTGAGCAACCTTAAGACAAAATAGGACTTGCCCTTAAGATACTAAAGGGAACCTGTAATCCAGTTTATGCTACCTTCTTTAATAGTTGCATGTAGAGAGAGACTCGCTGATTTCAGTTCTATTTTAAAATCCAGTAGTTTTATTGTATCTACTGTTTAATTCTGCTCGCTGTGGCAGAGAGGAGTCTGAGTTATTTATCAGTTGCTGCTGCCTCTGATGTGATTGACAGCTTTCATGCTAACAGAACAGTTATAAGGAGAAAACTGTCCATCAGAGCAGGTGGGAAAGAGCAGTGTTATCTCATAGGTAAGCCAAACAAATGGCTACTGCAGTCTTTGTGTCAGTACTTTATGCTGATTTTGCATTTTGGATCATATGGTATGTTTTGCAGGTAAAGTCAAGCCCTAACAATGCGTACCAGCTTGCTCACCTAACTATCCTGCTTAGACGTTTGTTCTTTTTAATGGATGCTGACAACCAGGTATATAGTTCTCTAACATGCATTCCCTGCTTCTTTTTTGTTAAATATAGCCAATGTTACTATTTAAAGGGTTTGCTCAAAAGGTGTTTTATTGCAACACTATACAGCAAAAATACTTAATTCACAGGTTAACTGTGACAACAAACCCTATTTACTTATAATGGGTTCACCTTGGTGCAGCACTGTTCTTCCCATCAAATATAACAGAATTTCCTGATATAGGCTCCTTATGGAAATGAACCTTTGTCATGTGATTAGAACTAGCACTCACCTCCAGGTTGCTCTGCCTCCTCCCTTCTCTCCCGTTTTTCACAGGTAGCTACTATAGGAAAGCCAGGCCCCATAGCACAGTTCACAATTAACTACTTGTGAAAACTAGGGAGGAGACGGAGCTACCTGGAGGCCTGGTGGTGGTTACAATCACATGACCTGAGGTCAGTGTAAAAGTAATATATGTCCATGTAGAAATATGGGTTATATCAGGAGGACTCACTGCTAATAAAAAAAAACAAAAACAAAAAACAACTGAAAATATATTGAAGTCTTTATAATGGTCAAAACATGAAAAATACAGAATAATTGTATCAGTAGTCAATCCATGTGTTTGTCTTGAAGTAGTCACATTAGAGGAGTGGGGCTCCTCCCAGGGCCACTAAGCGGGTTCCCATATGTCCCCTTTGTCAATCATTTATACCAACAGTATAGTTGTGTCCTAGGTACCTAAATGCTCGTGTCAGTATATGTGGAAAACCTGGTTTTGTAAAACTTTCAATAAAACTTCTAATGTTGAGAAAACCTACAATATAGCTTTTTCATACCTATGACATACCCTTGTGTACCAAGATAGTAGTGGTGGGTAAATAACTTACAACTCATACACATGATTAATGTAACTCACGATATTTCATGATAGTCAGAACTAACCTCGAGCCAGATAATGTAAGCAAAATAGAAGTCCCTGGTCAATCCCTGTCAGAGCAAAGTGAAGTTATGAATTTTCGCTGGAAAAAATATTTTCAGTTCTCTTTCATTGAAATTCCGATTGCAAATGAATTCTTTTTTTTTTTTTTTTTTTTCTTTTTTTTAGGTGGAGTTTGTTAAGCTGTTTCCTCCCACACAAGCAGATAATTTATCTTTGTGGCAGCATGTTTCATTATCATCCCTACCGAGTGCTTTGAGATCACAGGTAGAAACTGCCCTATTTACATCAGCATTGTCTCAGTCCAATAACTTGCTTAAGGGCAAGCACACGCAGGACATAAAGCAATTGGTACGTTTTAGTTGAACTTTTACAGCATAGTAGTTAAGGCTCTTGTATGTAACACATAATTGTGTACTTGGTACTCTGCACATTTCACATGTCCACCAAAGGCAACTTTGCTTTTGAAAAACATTCTCACCATAAAATTCCACAAAAATTCTACTTAGCTAGTAAATTGCTTATATGGGCAGAGCTTTGGTACATAATTTTTATTTTTTATTTTGGCTTACTTGTGTAGCGCCGCCATATTCCGCAGTTCTTTACAAACATTGTCAGTTACTGTCCCCCCATTGGGCTTACAATCTACAGTACATTCCCTATCAGTATGTCTTTGGAGGGTGGGAGGAAACCCATGCAAACTCCAGGACTCAAGTGCTGCAAAGCTGCAGTGCTAACTTCTGAGCCACCGTACTTGGTAATTGACAGCTCTCCCTATATACAAATTTAAACAAGGTATAGCTGTTTTGTTGGATTTCTACCTTACAATTCCCACATTCACAAGGACTGTACTGTGGCTGGACTTGGTGTATCAAGAGCCTCCACACACAGATGTTGGGATACAAATTTTGCGTTCTATGTGTCAAGCCACTAATCCCCCCGAGACGTCAGAAGCGTCTTACCTAGGTTTAAGGAGATAAAGGACTGGACTGTTGCTTAGTGGTCCAAAGTATAGAGTGTATATTCTGCACATACTTTTCAGTAGGCCAACATTTCTGTATTGAAAATAGTCTTACATAATCTAATTTTCTGAGATGGTAACCTACAAATACACACTTGAAATAGATCACTCTGTGTAATAAATCTATATAATCTATTGGTTACACTTTCTGAATTACATTACTGAAACTTTTCAGATTGATTCTAATTTACTGAGATGTACCTGTAATTATTTTCACAGAATGTGTCACTTTCAGCAATGCTGGCTGCATGCCGTTGTTCTGAGAAAAGTTTAGACGGACAGCAGCAGTCTTGTGTTATGGAAATAATTTTACAGCTATGGTCACTTCTCAGTATGAATCAGGTGAGGACTTTTGAAATATAATTAATACAATGGATATATTCACTGAAAACATTCTGAATTATTAATGCTTTCCTGACCGCCGCTGTAATAGTACACCAATGCCCAAGCATTTCTTTTATTTTTTGCTCCTCTGCAGCCCCCAGTTCCAGTCCCCACCGCTCAAGTACATTTAACGTTGAAGGACAGCGTCTGTGCCATAAAATTGCAAGAGCCATCCTGTTCCTCTGACAGCCAGAAGTCTTTTGAAGGCTCCTAAGCCTGTCATGGGAATATAGCTATTGAGGACAGTCTGTGGTTGGCCTCAATATCTATATCTCAAATCAAGCCCCCTAGTGCGCCAATAAAACAGTACTATTAAAAAAAACATAAATATTAAAAGCGCCCTTTTTCCATAGGTTTGAAATACAAATAAACAAAATCAAAGAAAAGCAAATTATGCATCCCCATGTTCAAAAATGCCTAATCTACAAATATATAAAAATATTTTTCCCATACAGTGAACATAACTTTTGTTTTTTGCCTCCTGTAAAAATTTTAATAAAATGCAAACAAAACATCAGATGTTCTCCAAAATTCTATAGATAAATTATAGATAGTACCAACCCATAGAATACAGGTGACTTGTCATTTTGGCAGCACAAGTGAATGCTGTAAAAACAAAGCCCATAAAAAAGTCACACAAACACAGTTTTACTTTAATTCAACCACATTCTGAATTTTTTTTTCCAGCTTCCTAGTACAGCATATGGAATATTAAATTACAAAGTTCAATTTGTCCCACAAAAATTAAAGGGGCTCTATTAGCTGAATTATGCCGTATGAGCCCCACATATGCCTGAATAGCCTTTAAAAAGGCTATTCAGGCACCGCTAATGGTATTTTAAAAGCCCCCCATTTTAAACTAAGACCGTAAAAACCTATATGCAAATGATATTTACCATGCACGGTGGGCGGTTCATGCACTGGTGTACGTCATCTTCAGTCCTGCCTTCCTTTGGTGTCTTCTTCCAGCGACGTCCTCCTTCCATGTTGCGAACTTCCATTGACAGAAATGGCGCCAGAGCGTGCGCAGTACTGCTCCAGGGGGAGCGATACTGCGCCCGCGGGGGATATAAACACAACCCGCCGGAGAAAAGAAGAAGAAGAAGAAGGAGGCGTGGAAGGAGGACGTCGCTGGAAGAAGACACCAGAGGAAGGCAGGACCGAAGATGACACGTCCACCAGTGCACGAACTGCACACCGTACACGGTAAGTATAACTTGCATATATGTTTTTACGGTCTTATTTAAAAACGGGGGGGGGGGGGGGGGGGGAGGCTTTTAAAATATATCATTAGTGGTGCCTGAAAAGGCTATTCAGGCATATGTGGGGCTCATACAGCATAATTTTGCAGATAGAGCCCCTTTAAGTCCTCTTACAGGATTAATTTCTGAAAGGCAGGAAGTCAAAAACATTTGTCTCGGATGAACTAAAACGGGCACAGTGAGTAGAGGATATCATAGAAGAGCTAGTCTGGCTATAATCTATCCCTGTGCTATCCTATAATGTTACAGCACAGGGATAATATAAAAAATTGGTGGCAATGGATGAAAAAAAGAAAAGTCATAGTGGAACTGCCACCGCAACTTCTGGTAGTGGCGCACAGGAACGCCAGGTTTTTCTTGTAGTTCTGAGAGTGTTCTACACTATGTTCAAAGCCAATTTAAAATGTGGTTTGTACCGAACTGCTGAAGCAAATCAGGGATCCGAATTGGCCAAAATCCAAATTAAACAAATCTTGAGGGGTTCACCTGTCTTTACCAGATACTAGTACTGCATTTGCTAGTAAGGAACACAGGTACACTGACTATGTACATAGGTTGAAGCTTAAAGCGCCTGCACATCAGATGCTTCAGCCAAATATATGAAACTGAAGGAATAAAAGCAATGCAACTATACAAACTAATGCCATTGGGCAGTACTGAACTGAAATTGTAATTGTATTACAATTGTATTGTAATTCTCACAAGAAACTAATTGCAAACCAAATTGAGAAATGTATTTAAGATGTGTCTAAAACTTAGCAAAAGTTATTGTATAAACTGTTTGCTTTTTTTTTTTTTTTTCAATAACTTGATTTTAACAGATCTCTGGACAACCTTCCTTGCTAGAAATAATATGCCTTTTTTTGGATTTGTTTGCCCTTGTTATAAAACAAGCAGAACCGTCCATGCTAAAACAGGTAAGCCATCTTTTATTTTAGGATATCCCAGTCATGAATCAAATATCATACCTGTTCCTGGTGCTTGGGGGTCCACTGCCGCTGTCCGTTAAGGCGCGTACTGTGCCTTTACTGTCAAAAGTCCTGGACTGCACATGACCGGTAGGTCACTGCCAGGAGCCTGTCCAGCTGTACTTCAGTAAGAAGTCGAGATCAGATTTCATCTCCCAATAGAGAAACAAGGGAAAGAATAAAGAAGTGCAGGATTTAACAGAAAAGAGACAAAATTCATTAATAAAGTATATTACAAAATTTATTAATGATATTAAGTACTTCCACACAAGTTGCTCAAAGGATAGCTATGCTTCAAATGTTTTGGAGGTTTAGATGGTGGTAATTTAGACTAGACTATATTGTTCAACCATTATCAGTCACTGTGGTAAATCTGACACTTTTTTTTATTTATTTTTTTCTTACACTTTCTAGACTCAGTTTGTCCTGTGTAACTATTAAACAGTATTAGAAAAACTACCCCTAATTCATAATTTTTCTGTGAAAAATACATGCCTGCATAATGTATGTTTAAAAAGTAATTAATTTTGTTAATTTTAAGGTCGTTTCCTTTATTTCATCCTTCTGTCAAGAAGATTCTCCGTCACATGTGAAACTGACAGTCTTAGACTTTTTATCAAGTCTTGGAAAAATTGTTATACCCCAGGAGATCCAGGTAGGTTTTATATATTTAATTAGCATTTTTTGCAAATTGTTCATCTTTGTCACTTGGTGATGGTCTTGAACAATACAGCAGCTGAAAAGTTATCTTGTCATTTAGTTGGAAAACCAACTTTGTGTCTTCAATTCTAGAAACTGTTGTACAAAAAACCCCAAAAACCTATGGACATGTTGACTATGGAAAAAGTAATGAGGTCTAGGTTGTCTTTCCTATATTGTTAAATAAACAGTTTATGACATTAACATTGTATTATTTTCCAATTATTGTTTTTACACACTTAGAAGTAAAAAAAAAAGCCTCCTCATCTGAGATACATGATTTAGAAACTTACATCTTGAGTCAAGTAGCCATTGCAAGAGAACAACTTTTTTTTTTTTTTTTTAATTGTTTATTTATGAAAATTTGTAACAATAAAGAAACACAACATGTCTACCAAGCCAGAGGAGATCACAAAGAACAGTACAATAGAAAATGACGAAATTACAAATGGTAAACTAGGTAGAAACAAAAAGAAAAGGGGAGACTGGGAAGACAAACACAAACCAGACAAGACAAGGCTGGGGAAAGGGAGGGAGAAAAAAACAGAAGTTCCAGAAGGCGGTGGAATTACAGAGGCTGGGTGGCCCAGAACGAGTCCCACAGGTCCCAAACGGCGTGAAACCGCTCCTCCTCATCGTTAAGCACGGCTGTTAGGTATTCCAGGGAGCGCGCATTCCTGATCCTGCAGTATAACTCCTCCAGGGATGGGGGTGCTGACTGACGCCAATATTTAGCAATCAAACACCGGGCAGAAGTGAGAAGAAACAGAAAAAGTCGCAGGGCCGGCTTGCGCAGTTTCAGTGGAGGGAGATTAAGGAGATAGGTTTTAGGGGATAGAGGGAGGCAAATGCCGAGAACCCGGCACAAAAGGTCCTGAACCTGAGTCCAGTAAGGGAGCAGGGAGGGACAAGACCAAAACAGATGAAAGATGTGTGCAGGGCGCGCACCACATCTCCAACAGCAATCCGGAATAGAGCTATCAAAGGAATGGAGGAGAGCCGGCGTGTGGTACCAATGCATCAACATTTTAAAGAAGTTTTCTTTGAGTCACACAATTCGAGGTCCTGAAACCCCTGCTCCAGATAAGGGACCATTCTTCTGTCGATAGGTTGACCCAGATAGACCTCCCATCGTGTCATATACGAGTGTGCAGGCGGGATATCAGGTGAGGGGTCAGATAAAAAGCGATATATATCGGAAACCAGTCCTCTAGTTCCAGTGCTAGCTTTATAAATTCTCTCAAACAACGTAGGGACAGGTGCCACAGGACCCCGAAAGATAAAAGAAGCAAGGTGGGAAATCTGAATATATGTGAACTCACTGGACCCAGGAAGGCCAAAGCGGGATCGCAATTCGGCAAAAGACAGCAAAGAACGAGTCCTATGATCAATAATATCAGCGAGCCGAAAGAGGCCCGCCTTCAACCAAGGGCCCGCCACAGGCCCAGTGAGTCCAGGCGGAAAGTGGGAGTGTAGAAGGAAGGGCGTCATAGACGAGCTGGGGGAAGAAATAGGGAAACGGGACAAACAGGAGCGCCAGACATCCCTGGTAAGTGCCATGGGACCCAACAAGCTAGCTCTAGGGGGCGAATATGGATTAGACCATATCAATGAAGCAGGATGATGCGGAGCCAACCACAGCTTCTCAATCTCCATCCACTTAGAATAGGCATGAAGAGCAGACCAGGCCGGAATCCTACGTAGCTGAGCAGCCCAATAGTATAACACCAGGTCAGGAAAAGAAAGCCCTCCCCTCGACTTCAGAGTCATCATCAGATGTCGCGAAAGCCTATGTCTCCCTCCGGCCCACACAAACCGAAGAAGCGAGCCCTGTAGCGCCCGAAGATCCTTAAGAGGAACAGGAATCGGGAGGGTCTCAAACAAATATAGCAATTTAGGCAGCACGGTCATCTTAACCGCGGCTATGCGACCAAAGAGGGACAAAGGCAGACCCCGCCACCTGGTAAGAAGGGCCTGAACATGCCTATAAAGTGGAGGGAAATTCGCCTGATACAATTGAGAGAAAGACCCAGTCAGATGTATGCCTAAGTATTTTAAGGAGGAGGACCTCCACGTATATGGAAAGGAGGCCTGAAGGCCAGCCAAGCAAGAGAACAACTTTAATCTATCACCTAGTACTCTATTCGAAATTTAGCAGTAAATTAAGTTTTTGCATTATTATTCTACATCTCATATTCGTCAAATATACTGCTTTGATTGAATTTTATGATTCATCTTGCCCTAGTCCTTAGGAATGATATTTTTTTTTCTTTTTAATTTTTAGGTTGCAGTATTGCCTAATATCTCTGCCTTATTCTCAATGCTCCTTGCAGATAAGACTTGGATTATTAAACAACATGCATTAGAGACTTTCGCTCTGTTTGCTGAGGTAATTGAAAGCCAAATGGACTTTTTCATTCATTATGCACTATTTTTTTACTTACTTGTTTTAAAGGGAGTCTCTCATTGGGAAAACTCATTTTTAACTAAGCATGTATTTGCATAGCCTTTAGAAAGGCTATTCCATACATACCTTTTATTCATTAATCCTCTCAGCCTTTTTTGAATGGATGTTGGATGTTCACTGATTACTGTTTGATATGTGTAGACAGGGGGAGGTGAGAGCAGGGAAGCCTGCTGATGATGATGACTCCTCAGCCTTTCCTGCTCTCACCTCCCCCTGTTGACACACATCACACAGTGCTCAGTGAACATCCATTCAAAAACGACTGAGCGGATTAATGAATAAATGGTATGTATGGAATAGCCTTTCTAAAGGCTATGCAAATATATGCTTAGTTAAAAATCACTATAGCCAATGGAAGACTCCTTTTAAATTACCAAAGAAGCATCCTTGTGAATGCAAGTATTAAAGGGGTTATTCAACTTCCAAAAATTATCTGCAAATACATACACAGCAGTGCTAAATACTCACTGTTCCCTTGTGTGCCCCTTTCTTGGCTTTATTTTACTTGAGACCAGTGGCGTAACTACCGTGGTAGCAGCAGTAGCAGCTGCCACAGGGCCCGGGACATTAGGGGCCCGGTGGCAGCCGCTACCGCTGCGTTTTTTTTTTTTTTGTTTTTTTTTTAGGCCGTTACCGGCTGGAGTTACTCCAGCCGCTAACGGGCCCTATATACTTACCGATCCTGGCAGGGGCCGGGATCGGTAAGCGACACTGTGGGCCCCACAAGCACTATTATACTCGGGGGTCTTTTCGGACCCCCGAGTATAATGATCGGAAGTGCAGGAGAGGTAACTGAACATAAAAAACTGTGTTACTTACCTCTCCAGGCTCCGCGCAGGCTTCGGCCTACTTGTGTGACGTCTCAGACGTCACATGATCGGGGCCTGCGTCCTTATGCGTCGCGACGCAGGCTCCCGGTCACATGACGTCATTGAAGATGGCTGCCAGCGGGGAGTCGGGAGACAGGTAAGTTACAGTGTTTTTTTTTTTGTTTTTTTTTGTTGTTCTTCCCACGGATCTCCGATTATTATAGAGTATAATAATTGTTAATGGGTGTCCACAACGGGGCATAATACTGTGTGTAGGGGCCACAATGGGGGATAATACTGTGTGTAGGGGCCACAATGGGGCATAATACTGTGTGCAGGGGCCACTATGGTGCATAATACTGTGTGCAGGGGACACTATGGGGTATAATACTGTGTGCAGGGGACACTATGGGGTATAATACTGTGTGCAGGGGACACTATGGGGTATAATACTGTGTGCAGGGGACACTATGGGGTATAATACTGTGTGCAGGGGCCACTATGGGGTATAATAATGTGTGCAGGGGCCACTATGGGATATAATAATGTGTGCAGGGGCCACTATGGGGTATAATAATGTGTGCAGGGGCCACTATGGGATATAATAATGTGTGCAGGGGCCACTATGGGGTATAATACTGTGTGCAGGGGCCACTATGGGGTATAATAATGTGTGCAGGGGCCACTATGGGGTATAATAATGTGTGCAGGGGCCACTATGGGGTATAATAATGTGTGCAGGGGCCACTATGGAGCGTAATAGTGTGCGTAGGAATGCGGGGGGTGGGGTCGTGCGGGGTTTTCGGCGTTGGTCGGGGTTTTCGATGTCAGCCGGGAAGGGGGGGCCCCATGTCAAAGGTTCGCCACGGGGCCCCGCCATTCCTAGTTACGCCACTGCTTGAGACTCCTTATATCACTATTACTTACATGCAGTGAATCTGAACAAAATACATTTCCCATGATTCATGTGCCTGCTCGCTCTCTATCTCTCTCTCTGTACTCCTGCCTTCTCCATTCTCCCCTCCAATGAAATCACAGGTAATAAATCACTCTGAGGTCACATGATGCTATTGTGTTTCCTTTACAAGCTCACCTCCTGTGTGCAGCAAACACAAAGAGTGAGAACAGAGAGATGAATTATGGGAAATGTAATTTGTTCACTGTTCACACACACACTGCTTGTAAATAAGTGATACAAAGGGCCTCAAGTAAAATAAAGCCAAGATAAGGATGCACAAGGTAGCAGTGAGTTTTAGCACTGATGTGGATGTATTTTCAGATAATTTTTTTGAAGCTGGTTAAAAGTAATCATAAATAAAAATTGTCAGATTCAAGTTATTTCTGTGACCATCGTGGGTCTTTCTTTCATTAAATGAGGGGTACCAACAATTTTGTCCACGTGTGTATGAGATTAATCAATAATTATATGGTGGAAAGTAGGTTAACAATAACAAAAATCCATTAGGTTAATGGGACTTGGAACCTTCTTGCTTGATTCCAGAGGCAACTGCTCCACTTTACTTAAGCATTAATTTCTTAGATTTTACTCATTGTATTTTGGGTATTTTAAGAAGGTTACAGTTCTGCAGCATTCAATGCATAATTCAACATTTGGCTGTAGTTTGCATCATTTTCTTTTTCTTTACATTTTCTCTTGAGACCCAAATATGATTAAAGAAATTGTCCAGCAGGATAGAAAAAGGGGAAAGTGGGTTAAAATTGTTCCAGGCTTTCATTTTGGCTTATCTTCGCCTGAAACAGAATGGGAGCTAATCTGCAGTAACATCACACACACTCTGTACAATGTATAAAGCCCTCAGTGCACTGTACAGTTCCAGGCCCGGCAGCAGTCTTGGACAGCTGATCAGTTTGAGTGCCAGGTTTTGGTCAAACTGATTGTGTATTGATAGCTTGTCTTGAAAACAGGACAGAAGTCTGGAAACCCAGCTCACTTTATGAGCACTGTCCATGATGTATTGTTTATTGTACACGGAATTGGACTAAAAGATGCAGGAATTTTTCTTACCAAAAAATTTGCTTCCTAGTCTAAAAATAAGGTATTTTTTTGTGGTCCTATGTGCACAATATTAGTTAACCAACACCTTCTTTTTCTTTTTTATTTCATTTTTTTTTCTTCTTAAATAGGAAACAAGCCATGAAGAAATTGTACCACAAAGTCTGAATTCTGAGGAGACCAAGACCCATGTTGTGTGTTTTTTAAACCAGGTATGTCTTCCGGTTTATCTATTGTGTGTAAGCTATATGTAGTCAAGGTTGGCTGACTGAGTTCATCAAAGTCAAGGGATAATCCTACACATTAGGGAGAGTGTGTGCCTACATAGGCGTACGGAGACTTACAAGTCATTCCTGCTCCGCTAGAGATTCTGGGTAAAAAATATGTAAATCTATTCTCCAGGATGTAATTAGGAGAACAGTGCCTCTGTATGCCGCCCTCTAGGGTCAACCCCCTTAACATCATGCATGACTCAGTTAATAAGCCTATTGACATGATGCGGAGTTTATTGCCAAATTAGTATTTCTATTCCAAAAGGAACAGATTCCCAGCTATGGACAGCGCTGTTTCAGTCTTTCATCAAAGAAATACAGCATTTTTGCCTCTGTTTAGTGGTTTTGATTTTACATTGTTGAGTGTGCATTGTAACTAGTGTAACTAAACTTTGAAACAATCTTTGTTTCTCTCACAGTGTTTGTGATAGTCTTTATTTTAATAAATTTAGCATATTCATGGCTACCTCTTTTGTAGAACATTCTTCACCCTGAAGAAGATAATAGAAGATTGCAACGACTTAAAGATGAAAAACAAATTCTAGAGACATTTTTTTGTAAAACTACAAAGGAAAAGAAAGAAGAACCAAACATCTTAGAGGTAAGTGTTGCTATTTACAGTGTGTAACTATATCTCTGCTTTTCTGAGTTATTCCAAAAAAATAGCAAATAAGTATGAAGTATTATTTACAATAAAAAATAGATTATAAACTGAGCTTTCAAAGTTGTCACTGCAATGGGATGATACCAGTCTGATACCCACCTTTTAAATAAAAGGAATAACAAAATAAAAGTGCCACAAGCTGGGCATGACTTGAGCACTGAAATGGCATATATCTGGGAAAATTACAATTTTCATTTTGTACCATCAACTGCAGTTTTCTTTTTGGAAAATCTCTCTGAAGCAATGTGATTACTATACCCCTTAATAATTTTTTTTTGAGGGGTGCAGTCTCCAAAATGAGGTCCCTTTTGTGGCATTTCAACTCAGCTCTTATAATGTAGTGGGGGGATCAGATTTATTTTTATTTTTTTTTTTCATATCATGAAACCAAAAATTTTATGAAAAATGGTCTTCTAGATAGGACATAAATGACAAATATGCACAGAAATAAAGGGACAGATGAAACTGGAAGTTTAAAGCAGTAAAATCTAGAAAATATCATGGTCTTCTGCAAGAGGTTGCATTTTGTGAGATTTGTGCATGGTGTAGAGTCTTAAATATAGCTGTTTATAGCTCCTGTACCAGTTTGAAGTTGTAATGTGATCTGCCCCCAGATCTGCGGTAAGTTCCTCAGTGTGAACACACCTTAAGGGTATGTTCACACAGAGTTTTTTGCAGGCGGATTCCACCTCAGTCTGCCTGCAAAAAAGGCTCTTATTGACTTCAATGGGAGCCGCTTGCTTTTTTTTCCCTGCTAGCAAGTAGCGGAAAAAAAGAAGTGACATGCCCTATTGTGCTGCAGATTACGCGGCTGAGTCAGTCGCGGCATTCGCAATGTGAGACTCCCTCCTGATTAGGTCCATTGCATCGTGTCATGGCTGGCTGCGCTAAAAGCCCACACAGCTGAAAACTTTTCCTCCATGAGAACTAGCCCTTACTGAGATGTTCCCAGGTATTATTTGTATACATAATGTGTCTTACCTTGTTGTTTTCACTTAATCCTAAAATATTTTGTATCCTGCAGCCTTCTGCAAAACGCCCTCGGCAGGCTACCGTCACTGATGAGGAATTTGATAAGCACATCAAAACAACAGAGAAATCCTTAACACTAATACACTCCCTATTACAAGAAAGCCCTCTACCACATTGGCTCCCAGAAAAACTACGTAGTATCCAAGGCTTACTAGCAAAGATACAAAAAACTGCAGAAAAGATGTAACATACAGTTTATAGAGGTCAGTGTTTTCATTTTCTACTTTTTAAAGTGTTGCTCCATCTCTCATGATCTTACCTCTCTAATATATGCCATTACTTTGAAATCCAGAGAATGTCTAACCTCAGGAACACCTTAGAGGAGAACGTGGAAATTTAAAAAGGAAATGTCATTCCTATTGGAAGGGGGATGCTTGACATCTTTGTAATATACCTTTTTATGAATCTATTTCACTTCATTTTAATAGAAAATGGACTCTATAAAATTCTTCCTAGTAACCCTCTAAATGAGCTCTTTCCAAGGAAAGCCTATACACATTTGTATAGCCAGTATGCACAGATGTATCAGTTGCCAAAAACAGTTTTATGTGCTATCGGACCTTTGGTGTCAGTAGGCTGAACCATCAATTCCTCTATTTTTCCACAGTCTGAGGCTGCTCTCACACGATTAGTGTTTGGTCAGTGATTTTGTGACGTGATTCTGTGCCAAAAGTAGTAGTGGAGACTACACAGAACAGGTGCAAATATTTCTATTAGAGATGAGCGAATACTATTCGAAACTCCCGTTTCGATTAGCACGCACCCATGAATGAAGGAATGAATGGACGCAGGGGGTTAAGCGGCCGGCTGCTGGCAAAGTCTGCGTGCCGGCCGCTTCCATTCATTCCTATGGGTGCGTGCTATTCGAAACGGGAGTTTCGAATAGTACTCACTCATCTCTAATTTCTATTATACCTGATCTCTGTGCAGTCTCCACCCCTACTTTTGGCTCACAATCGCTGAACAAACTCACTGATCAAACACTGCCATGTGACTCCTTCATAAATGGCTGGTCAGACAGAGACCCTAAAGCTCCTCTAAGTTACAAAATCTAGCGACTGAATTTCTAAGAAAATAAATATGCAATAAACCAATTAATTATACAATAAAATAATTGTATAACATGTTTAGAAATATTTTATTTCTATTTTGCTGCTGTGATAACCACTCAGATGATCCCTATACAAGAATCAGACATGCTGTCTAGGGCCTGGGCTCCATGTGTAGCCTTTCAAACATCCCTGGAGTTTGTGACTTACCGTATATACTCGAGTATAAGCCGACTTTTTCAGCACATTTTTCATGCTGAAAAAGCTCTCCTCGGCTTATACACGAGTCAGGGTCCACGGAGCACAGAAAACTGGAAGGGGGAGGTCCTTTAGTGCTACTGCTCTGCGATTGGCTTGTCTTGTCAAATGACTGTGATGTCATTAAAGGTCCGGTAGCCACTGGTATGTAACATCTGCAGATAAGGTTGAGACTAAATCCTAGTAGCTCCGCCCACACCAGAGTCCGATCACATGGCCATGACGTCATCAGAGGTCCTTTAGCACACTAGGATTTAGCATCTACCCTGCAGATGAGTGGCCAGGATTCATTGTGTCTTATGAAAGATGTCTGCTGTATGGAGGAGAGGAAGCTACAGTAACGTGACACACAGGGACCTTCCTTTAGTTACTCTGCCTATTAATGTCAGGCATTTGGGGTTATTAATTTAGTTTCAGTAACTCCCATGTGCCTCACATTAATAACAGTTAACCCCATCATGTCCCTCATTAACCCCTGTGTGCCCCATATAAGGGTTACTAATATGTGATACACATGAGGGTACTAATGAAGGACCTTAATTATGAAGATACCTAATTATTACCTCCATATGTCCCACATATCAGTAACTCGTATGTGAGTCACACAGGGGGGTTAATGTGAGGGACATGATGGGGTTAACTGCTATTACTATGAGGCACATGGAGTTACTGAGCTGCAATGCACATTTTCAGACTTTATCTGCAATGGTGGATTCCCCCCCCTCCTCAGCTTATACTCGAGTAAATAAGTTTTCCCAGTTTTTTTTTTTTGTGGTGAAATTAGGGGTCTCTGCTTATATTCGGGTCAGCTTATACTAGAGTATATACGGTATATCTAATGTGGATCTCTCCTAGGTGTGGGAATTGTAAACCCATTCCCTTGATTAGATCCTCACTGTATACCCCTCTGAAGAATACAGGTCAATCATCTTCTGTTTCTCACTACCCACGTTTTTCTAGCTATTTTACCATTTTACTCACCATGTCTGTTTTTACCTACTTGGCCAGCAAACAAACTTCATTTTTTTTTTTTAAACTGTATGTAACTTATGTTTAAAAATAAAATCTAAAAAAAAAATTGTTTGTTTGAAACAGAAGTCTGTTTTTTTCCAACTATATAGCTAATAGGGCTGTAATCAAAACTGGAGATATCACTAGGGGTATATAATATAATTTTTTATTTTCTAATAAATTAAATTAGTGAACCTTCTCACATATATAGGGGCGTGGCATGTATAAAGAGGAGTATCCTAAAATAATCGTTCATAAATTATAATTGAGTTAAAGTGTTTTTATTTAATTTGGATCATAATCACCCAGCGCTAGTGAGAAATGCTGCTTTCTGCATCTGAGCTGACAGTGCTCAGGAGTCAGATCACATCAAAACTGTTCTAGGTGGTATAAAACCGGAGATACAACTAGTTGAAGTACACCCTCCCCCGACTCTGGCAACTGCTATATCTGTACATACTGTCAATATACAGTATGTACAGATATGTCCATCTTTAGTTAGAGCATCTTTAGAGTCTTTTCTACCAAGTGGAAGTAAAATAGGTTAATAAGATATATTTACAAAAATATTCACCAAATACCCCTCTACATAATTGTGGGTAGGGAGCAAGGAAATGACGCACTATAAGACAGTTAACGGATTTCTCTGGCACCAGCTTATCTTCTCAAGAACATAAAATCCAACTGCCCAGCCCTTAGATTCCCTAATATCTACATTTGGGAAGGGACATTTCATGAAGGTGAAAAGCCCAAGAACATTAGATAGAACTACTCCAATAGAAAATAGCAGGTTTGTCTGACATCTCTTATGTGTATGACCAGCTCTTGTTTGATTTCCAGCTTGAATATGTAAAATGTGTTCATTGCAAGCTTTGACATAACATTTATCTCAATTTTGTTTTATTCAGGTATTTAAAAAAAAAGTATGCGGAAGACTCTGGAGATCAGGATAAATTACAGTTGTATCAACTGTGTTCACTGATGCTACTGCCTTAAACGTAATGTACACAAGGATATTGTTAAATAAATTTACATTTTGGATTTGTAAATTGAGTGGAGCTTCAGTGTATGAAAAACAAACCTATGACATATGACAAAGTCTAGAAGAGATCCATATATCCATAGCAGATATCATGTTTCCTATCTTTCACATGTGAATTGTTATGGTTTAGATGCAATGCCTCACAAAAGTAATAGCAAGAGTTTGACTGATAAGTGAGCAGTATAGACTGTACAGAACTGTACTAGTTTTAAATGGTAAATAAAAAAAATAGTGGTGCCTTAGATGGACAATAAATTAGCCATGGAGTTGCTGTGTGGACCGCTGCTGCATTACCTGGGGGACCAAACAACAGTTGTTGGTAAAAATGTAGACACGAGGACAAAAAAATTCTGGGAAAACAAATGCGCTGCTGTAGGTAAATAATCCTTTATTAGGATAATGGAAACGCGTTTCGACACCTAAGCCGGAGAGTGGAGGAAACACTGGACTCGCTGCTAAAGCAGGCCTGATGAAGACACAAGATTAGGTGTCGAAACACGCTGCCATTAACTTAATAAAGGATTACACAGGTCAACAAAAAAAAATAAATTTACTGGTGTCCAAAATATTTTAATGAATTTGGGGTATTTTTGGGGTGCTGATTCTGAATATGCTATCAGTTTTGCCAGATTGGCTCAAGTTTTTGAGATTTTTGGTATCTTATTTATAGCACTTGTTGGTAAATGCGACGCATCATCTCATTAATTTCTTTGGATTAGTACTTGAATTGAGCAGTTCTCAATATAGTTTTTTGTTAGTGTTCTAAAAGTTTGTTCATAGCTTGATTTTTGCACTAACTTTATGTTGTTGTCTGTTTTCCAATGAAAAGCATGAACTCATCAAGAAGTTGTCTTAACGATCCAGACTCATTCTGTTACATTTGTGGTGAATATACACTGCAAAAACATAGAAGAAACATAACAGACTTCATAAAAAAAAAGTGTATTTGGCCTATTTTGAGGTTATGCTTGGGGACCAAGACAAGTCTTGGGCACCACACATAGTGTGCAAAGCATGTATCGAATTATTACGAAAATGGAGCAAAGGACAAAGAAAAAGCTTCAAATTTGGTGTTCCAATGGTGTGGAGAGAGCAAAAAAATCATCATGATGACTGTTATTTCTGTGCAGTGCAAGTGCAAGGATTCAATAAGCATAAGAAACGAAAATGGGAGTATCCTAACATGGAATCTCAAAAACTTGAGCCAATCTGGCAAAACTGATGACATATTCAGAATCAGCACCCCAAAGTTACCCTAAATTCGTTGAAATATCTTTGGCCCCAAAAATGCTGTTGACCTGTGTTATTAACCTACAGCAGCGCATTTGTCCTCTTGTGTCTACAGTTTTAAATAGCTAAGATAGACCTCCCCCACAGACGCCTTCACCAGAGTCCACTGCGAGGTAGGATGGACTTTCGCTGAATCTGGGAATTATCACCAAAAAGAATCAATAATAAACGTGCTGCTGCTGAAACCGAAACAAAACCCACTATCACTTACACAGTGTAGTTCAGACAGGAAACAAGTCGTACAGGCCCAGGTCAGAATCAGGAGAGGAAGGGGCAGCACAGTGGCTCAGTGGTTAGCACTGCAGCCTTGCGCAGCCCTGGAGTCCTGGGTTCGAATCCTGCCAGGAACAACATCTGCAAGGAGTTTGTATGTTCTCCACATGTTTGCCTGGATTTCCTCTCATACTCCAAATACATACTGATAGGGAAAATATATATATTGTGATCCCTATATGGGGCTCGCAATCTACATAAAAAATTAAAAAAAAAGAATCAGGAGAGGACGTCAGAGACCAAATCAGGAGACAAACGTGAAATCTACAAACGGGTCAAGGGTCAAAAATCAAAACCGTAAGTCACAAGCAAAATCAGTAGACTAAGAAGAATCCCTAAACAAGCCAAGGGATTAGTATGAAGGAAACTGAGCCAAACCAGGAGTTATCAACAATTGGTGGACACCTATATTAGGGGTCTTCTATAGGCCTTCTCAGTTGCCAGTTACACAAAATATACTAACGGATATAATACGAACAATAACCAACCGGCACAGTGGGATAGAGGGCCCTTACAATCTATGAGGTGAGGGTAGAGACTGTTCAGATGGTGATGTGGTGACAGTAGTGTTATTGGGGGTTGTAGGCCTTCCTGAATAGGTGAGTCTTCAGGGCCTTCTTGAAGCCTGTGATTGTGGGGGTCAGTCTTATGTGTCCTGGTAAGGAGTTCCAGAGTATGGGGGATGCACAGGAGAAATCTTGGAGCCGGTTGTGTGAGGAGCGGATGAGAGCAGAGCGGAGTAGGAGGTCATTGGAGGATCTGAGATTACGTGTGGGCAGGTAGCGGGAGATTAGGTTGGAGATATATGGAGGGGACAGGTTGTAGATGGGTTTTGTATATCAGCGTAGGTAACTTGAACTCAATTCGCTGGGCAATGGGTAGCTAATGAAGGTATTGGCAGAGGGGGAGCAGCCGATGAAGAATGGGGGGCTATTATGGTGTCTCTCATACACCACTACCATAGACATAGCATTATGCTACAAACCATGATAGTACTTAAGGGTTAAAGACATAGCATTAGAACTGAAACTCCTGACAGGAACAATGCAGAAGTAGCATGTGTATGATCTACATCTTAAGTTGGATACTACATCTTGTGCTAATTGGGGACTTTATTAAGACTGGCATAGGAAACATCATTCTTCATAGTCACCACAGTATATTAACATTTTGAAAGTACTGAACTGATACAGCAAGGGGTCTTTGAGAACAATAGTCTTGGCATGTAGGGAATATTCCTCAACATCCTAAAACTGCTGTTACTAATCAGAATGCAGAGAAGGGAGCTATGCCAAAAGCCACAGTCAGAACTGGAACATCTAATCATTCAAAGAAAACAACACAAATACAGAGATGGCTAAGACTAGTTCTATTCCAAACTTGTCACTTGTACTGAAGTCATATTACTTCCTAGCCCAAGAGACCATGTTTTCTCCAACATGGACCATAATGGAAAAGATTGTGGCTATTGGTACCAGCACCATTTTGCTCATTTTTGTTTGTTTTTTTTAATTCAAGGTTTTATGAATTTTTAAACCAGCTTACATTCCTAAACAAGAAAGGGGAATGAAACAACAACATTTATTCCAAATGTTCAAAAATCAAAATTACAGTCATCAATAGCAATATTATTGTCATCAGAAACAAAATGACAATTTAAAGCAACAATGACGAAGACTAACAAATTGGAACCGAAAGAAACCAGGGAGAGCTTTTGTAGCTATGTCATGTCATGCTACATTCACATCACAGTGAATAATGGCTGTGTTATGTTGAATTTTTTTTTCCTCACCCCCTTCCCCCTTTTGATTGAAAATGTCAAATCAAATTTTAAAAAAGTTCTGACACAACCAGATCAAAAAAATAGTCTACAGATACTGGTGGTGGCAGAAATTTCTATATGGGCATAATATAGAAATACTGTATATACTCGAGTATAAGCCGAGGCCCCTAATTTTACCTCCTGGGAAAACTTATTGACTCGAGTATAAGCCGAGGGGGGGAAATGCAGCAGCTACTGGAAAATTTCAAAAATTAAAATGGTCAGAGTCTTTGGGTGCTGGGGAAGGGGAGGGGGTGTTTTGGTTGTCTGTCTGCCTCTTCCCTGAGTTTGAGGACTGAGTTGTTTTTTTTTTCCCCCACTTGGAATTCAGTCTGGCTGAATATAAGGTATCTGCAGTGCTCCTATTAACCCATTCCCGACAGAACAGAAGCACTGCAGATCCCCTATATTCAGTAGACCGGGCACTTTCAGACACAGGGATACCTAATGTGTATGTGTTTCACAGTCATTTTCTACTTTTATATGTATTCTAGGGAAAGGAGGGATTTAGAACGTTTATTTACTTTATTTTTTTAAAGCTTCTTTTTTATCACTATTTTATGGGAGATTCTATACATTACTATTGCGGCTGTTCATAATCTCCCCCCCATAAAAAAAAAATAAAATCTTTTTTTTCTTTTTTGCTTGACTCGAGTATAAGCCGAGGGGGGCTTTTTCAGCTTAAAAACTCTGCTTATACTCGAGTATATACTGTAATTGGATTTTACATGTTGATTCATGTTGTTGCTGGGGCTTTGCTTCTATTTCATATACATGTCAGTTGTACTCAGGGCTATCTCGTGCACTGACTCAAACACGTGGGACACCAGAAGGAGTGGTGACCTGATTTCATCTTGTATTTTGAACTTTGGGATGTACTGTAGATACAGAGCTTGTTGAGCAATTGAATTACTTCAATTATTTGCTATTTCAAGTCAGTAAAAGGATTTGCCAAGAATCATGAAATCGATATAAGCCATACCTCAATGGCATGAACAAAAGTAGAGGAAAAAAAAAAATTTACTGGCAAATAGCCATAGTGCACAGTATGTACGTGAATGAATGTTGACAATGAGCAGTAGACTGTAGTAACAATTTGTAGCAAGTTGTGTTGTAACTATGGCAAAGGTGGACAGAAAGGGTACTCCCCTAAACAAAATGAAATAGAACCCCTAAAACGTAACGTAAGTTTTAATAAATATTATTAAAACACAATGTGTTGCTTGGGGGATTTGAAACTATCTACCGCTCATTTTCTTCAGGACCACGCGGAGGACGACACCTCCCCACCCATACAATGGGAGGCTTTAAAGTGCGTGCTCCGTGGCGTCCTGATGAAACCTAGTGCTCGCTTAAAGAGGGAGGCGGGACTGAAGTTCCGCTCCCTCTTGACCGACCTAGCTACCCTTGAGGCCCAGCATAAACAGACTCTTCAACAGGCGACTCTGGCCTCCTTGTCGGCCACTCGCCATGAGCTTAAATCCTTGCCTGAACATAAACAGCAGCGACTGCGACAATTGGGCCAGCGCTCCTTTTATGAATGGGGAAATAAGACGGGGCGTCTCCTGGCGAGGGCGGTGAGGGAGCACCGGGCGGCCTCTCGTATACTAGCTGTCAAGAACTCCTCTGGGGTGCTCGCTCATGCCACTGCCGATATTGCTTCCGCCTTCCAGAAGTACTACGCTTCGCTCTATCATTTGCCCTCGCCGGGATCCGTCCATCCTGTCCCTGCTGACAACCTCTCACTTTCACAATATGTTGCTGCGACTGCTCTCCCCTCCCTCCCTTCTGAGGACATATCCTTGCTCGAGGCTCCTTTCTCGACTCAGGAACTGGAGGAGGGCATCTCCTCTCTTCCGAGTGGGAAGAGCCCTGGCCCGGACGGGTACACGGCCAGATTCTTTAAAGTCCTGAAAACGGAATTGGTCCCCCCGCTGTTAAAAGCATTTAATTCCATATCCCCCGATGTGACATTCCCCCCCTCGTTCCTTCAGGCGCATATTACGGTCATCCCTAAAGAGGGGAAGGACAACACGCTCTGCTCAAACTATCGACCCATTTCCCTCATCAATACTGATGCCAAACTATACGCTAAGCTAATCGCTTGAGCCCGCACATGGGGAACCTTGTTCACCCGGATCAGGTAGGATTTAGAGATGAGCGAGTACTGTTCGGATCAGCCGATCCGAACAGCACGCTCGCATAGAAATTAATGGATGTAGCCGGCACGCGGGGGGTTAAGCGGCCGGCCGACGTCAAAGCGGAAGTACCAGGTGCATCCATTCTTTTCTATGGAGCGTGCTGTTCGGATCGGCTGATCCGAACAGTACTCGCTCATCTCTAGTAGGATTTATCCCTTGTAGAGAGGCTCGTGACAACATTTTGAAGGCCTTCTCCGCCATCCACCATGCTCGACGATCACAGACCCCTATGCTGCTGCTCTCCCTGGACGCGGAGAAGGTCTTTGACAGGGTGGATTGGGGTTTTCTAGCGGCCATGCTTCAACAGATTGGTCTCGGTTCATTCATTCATTCCTATGGAGCGGGGGGATTCAAAACTATAGTTTCCAATACTATTCGCTCATCTCTAGTCCCGAACCATCTTTTATTTACAGGAGGGTTCACACTACCGCCGCTGTCCACTCTGGGATTTCCGTCCTAAACCCCAGAGAAACTGGACAAGCGGCGGCTTGCCAGTGGTCTGCTTTACAACCCAATCATTTGAATGGGTTGTAAAGCAAACCTCCGGTGTCCGTATGTGGCCTCTCCGCCTGGATAACCGTTTTTTTTTTTTTTGCACGGACAATCTGGCGGGGCCAGATTTACTGTAGATATACCATTTTGTGGAATGTTTATTGCTTAGATCACCTTTTATTTAAATCAGAGGCCAAACATTAAAGAGGACCTTTCATCACTTTTGGGCACATGCAGTGTTATATACTGCCAGAAAGCCGACAGTGCGCCGAATTCAGCGCACTGTCGGCTTTCCCGATCTGTGCCCGCTGTAAAGAGCTTACGGTGCCGGTACCGTAGTGCTCTATGGTCAGAAGGGCGTTTCTGACCATTAGCCAGAGACGTCCTTCTGCCTCGCGGCGCCAATCACGCTGTACTGTGGAGCGGGGAGGAACTCCCCCCTCCCTCTCCTGATAATACTCGTCTATGGACAAGCGTAGTGAGCAGAGGGAGGGGGCGTTCCTCCCGACTCCACAGCACAGCGCGATAGGCGCCGCGAGGCAGAAGGACGTCTCTGGCTAATGGTCAGAAACGCCCTTCTGACCATAGAGCACTACGGTACCGGCACCGTAAGCTCTTTACAGCGGGCACAGATCGGGAAAGCCGACAGTGCGCTGAATTCAGCGCACCGTCGGCTTTCTGGCAGTATATAACACTGCATGTGCCCAAAAGTGGTGAAAGGTCCTCTTTAAAAAAAAAAGGGGGTTTGGCACTTTTGATTTTGACATTCACCATACAGGAAAAATATTTTATATTTAAGTAGTCCAGGCATTTTCAGACATAGGGGTAACTAATCTGTATATGTATCACAGTAGTTTTCTACTTTTATATGTATTCTAGGGAAAGGAAGTGATTTAGAACTTTTTTTTTTTTTAAACTATTTTTATTGGCCCCCACCAAGGGGGCTGGAACCTGCACTCATTTGATTGAAAGTCCCCGTAGACGGCAATTCAAGTGTATTTCCGTCTATGGGAGATTCTGTACATTACTATCGCAGCTGGTCATAGACTAGCTGCGATAGTAATATTGCTATGACAGGCCTGGGAGCCTTCAGTAGGCTCCCGGCTGTCACCAGAACAGGTTGGCTCCTGCGACCTCGTCACGCAGGAGCAGGCCTGCAGCTTTAAAGGTATGGGGCCGATGGGCACCGGTGGGGGGGGGGTTGTTTTTGCACTTTTGGGGTGGGGGGGTTAAGTGGAGACCCGGTTACTATGGCAGAGCAGCAGAGTGGTCGCCATTAACTTTATTAGGGCCCCTTCACACGGAGGATAGGCTGGCTGATTCTAAACATGTAACGTTCTAAATCAGCGGCGTTTAAAACAGACTCATTGCTTTCTATGGGAGCTGGCACACGTGCGCTCCACATAGAAATTAATGGAAAAAAGCAGCCCATTCATTTCTATGGGGAGCGCACGTATGCTTGCTCCCATAGAAAGCAATGGGTCTGTTTTAAATGCCACTGATTCGGAACGTGTTACACGTTCAGAATCAGCCAGTGTATCCTCCGTGTGAAGGGGCCCTATACCTGGCGGATGCCGTGGAGGCCAGAGCCGCAGCATCGTTCCACTCCTGCCGCTGCAGGAAGCCAACGGTGGCAGGAAGGTTGCGATCCCGCTCCTCCACCCCCTGCCCCACCGTATACCCGGCATATAAGACGACCCCCAACTTTTCAGAAAAGTTTTAGGGGTTAAAAAGTCGTCTTATACGCCGGAAAATACGGTACTTGTGAATTGAAGCGCATTAGAGGCTTAAGGCATAATAGAGCCACCCCATAACAATATAGTGGGTCAGACAGTAGCCAGTGTTTAGTACTATATGCCTCCCTCAAGATTACAGCGCCCCCAATCAATCTTATAAATTAAGCACTGGAGAAGTTGCTCAGCGGGAATGTGGAGGAATACAAATACTGCACTGTGTGAAACTACAAAGGGCTCTCAACGCGTTTCACTACAGATGAGTAGCTCTTCAGGAGACTCTAATGCTTTTGCAAACATGAGATAGCGATAAGTGTATAGTTATGGTGATAACCGCAATTCCCATACTTAGTAGGTCCGACCTACTCCCCTTAGAAAAACAAAAAAAACACCACTACTTTCACAAAATCAGAAACCTAACCAAAAACGAGGAATACTTTTTACACAGGATGCACAAGAGTATCTGAATCTCTCAGAAATGTAAAAATAAAAACAACTTGTCCATCAGCAGATTGTGTAGATGAAGTCTTTTTTTATTTCAGCCAAAAAGTTCATATCCCCCCCCCCTCCTCCCACTCAGGAGCCCTTTTCGCTTTAATAGAGTTCCTGTGTGGGCCAATATCTGGTATTTTATGGCTCCAATAAAATAAAGATTCCATCTACACAATATGCTGGTGGCCAAGTTCTTTGTATATAACAGGGGTAGGAAACGTACGGCTCTCCAGCTGTTGCAAAACTACAACTCCCAGCATGCATACTGGCTCTGCTGTTCTGGGAACTCCTATGGAAGTGAATGGAGCATGTTGGGAGTTGTAGTTTCACAGCAGCTGGAGAGCCAAAGGTTCCCTACCCCTGGTATATAATCTCACTCTGACATTTTACCAGTACTCTGCTCTTTGCACCATTCTGATAGTTTATCGTTGGTCTAGAAATCTTCTGCAGTGGTAATAGCAGCATCACAGTGGCCAAAAGCAATAAAAGCAATAACTTTGAGATGCCTTAATTTGCCCAAGTGATTTTGAAATTGTTTTTTCTTGGCACATTGTACATATTAGTGGTAAGCTTTGATCAATATTCCTTCATATATGCTTTCTGCTGTGTGCCCAAACAGGAGTTTATGCCCATATGTATGACGCTGGAATACTCAGGATAACATAATCTACACTGACATATTTAGGTATAAATTGTTTGTTTGGACATAACCAGGCACAGAAGTGAAAAAACGCTATTTTAGTTTTTTGAACACAGTTTGATTTTTGGACACCTTTGCAGAAACACTGAATTGCCAGTAAAATTGAATCAACAGCCATGTGATCCCATTTTGGAAACTACACCACTCAAGGGATTTATAAAGTTAAAGAGTTAAAATGCTCTCTAAGGACTCGTTCACATCTGCGTTGTGAACTCCGTTATGCAGGTTTCCGTTTCCTGCCTAAAACAGAGGCAGGAGACGGAAACCTGCAGGAGTCTCTCTCACCCATTCATTTGAATGGATGAGAGAGATGTGCGGCGGTGAGCGTTTTATGCTCTCCGCCGCGAAACCGGGTTTTAAAATCCGGACACAGTGTCGGACATGCAGTACTCTGTGTCCGGATAAAAAAAAATCCGGTTTCACGGCGGAGAGCATAAAACGCTCACTGCCGCTCACAGCCGGACCCGGTCTATGCTTTCCGTCTTCTGGCATGCAGAAGGCGGAAAGCACAGAATGGAAAGAAGAACGCAGGTGTGAACCTAGCGTAAGTGTTGCATTAATTTACTTTCCAGAAATGACTGCGCAGTTGAAAAGTGAAAATTGCAATTTTTCCACAGATACACCAATTCAGTGCCCAATATGTTGCACCCAATGAATGTGCAGCTGATGGTGGAAGGAGAAAATGGCAATTATTCTAGGAATATGTTATTTCAGTGTGCAATATGTTTCAGAGACGCATTCCAAAAACTTAAGCAGCTGTCATGGACAATTTTTGGAACATTCAACTCTGATACAACATAGTGTTCCTAGAATAATTGCTATTTACTTCTTCCACCATCAGCTGCACATTAATCCTGAGCTGGTTCCGCTGGCACCATTCCACAAAATCCCGGTTTAAGTCTCTTTGATGAGGCCTACTATTGCCGAGTCATCAGAATACTTCTGTAAGTAATAGTTAGATGAGTTGCATCTAAAGTCAGCAGTGTACAGTGTGAAGAGAAATTGGGTAAGAACTGTACCTTGTGGTGCCCCCTTACTACAGATCACAGTGTCAGACACACGGTCCCGGGCTCTCACATATTGAGGTCGGTTTGTGAGGTAATCTAGTATCCAGTTGGACAGGTGGTGGTCCACCCACCAAGGTTCAGCTTCTCACTCAATAGCCCTGGCTGAATGGTGTTGAACGCAATGAAATAATGATATACAAACAATCCATGTGAAAAAAAAAAATGGCAAAAACAATAAAATAATTTTTATTGATATGCGTTAAAAAAAATGTATATCCTGGGTATAAATATATGAAATTTATTAAAATATTCTCTCCAAATAGTAGCAAGGAATATGCAGACAGGAAAGTACGTCACTATTTACTTTTCTGTCCGCATGTTCCGTGCGGAGATCTTGCAGCAAGCACACGGACATGGGACCGTGTGGGACCATATAGCCTATGGGATCCGTGTGATTTCATTGCACACCGCTTGCAAATGCGTTAAGTAGTCCATTGGGGAAGCCCCATGCAGACTCTCCCGAACGGATTGCCAGCACAGATGTGAATGAGGCCTTAGGAGGAAAGAGAAGACAAGTGCATGCTGTAAGAAATGCAGGTGAGCGAGGCTACAGGGCAAATCTGCAATGTGCTGTGATATTGGAGGCCTGATCACTTCCACAGACTGGAGGAAATGCAGCACTCTGAAGGTAAGCCTATATTCTCATCATGAAGCCATAACTAATTCTACGGCTTTAAGGCTGTTCAGAAGTTTCGACATTAGAATAATTATCAGATCTGACGTCCAATTAGTGTGGCAAATGGTACAATACTTTAATAATATTAAATGCAAGAATAGTACCCCAGGAGTAGAAGAAACTGTGATCAGACCTTTGCAGTGTTCAGTACACAGGAACACTGGATCAGCGGTAATCAGACCTTTGCAGAGTTCACTACACAGGAGCAGTGGATCAACCATGGTCAGACAGTTGCATTTTGATACACAGAAACAGTAGAGTGGTGGTGAGGCTCAGGGTAAACAAGGACTAGACAGCCAGAATAATCAGGCACAAAATGGAGGATGCTGTGGGGACTAACTATCTGTAATTAGCCACAGACACCCCCACCATCATCATGGGGGATTTCAACATCCCCATTAACACAGACCACCCTTCCGCCTCCAGTCTCCTATCCCTCACCACCTCCTTTGGTCTCTCCCTCTGGTCCTCTTCTGCCACCCACACAAAGGGGGGCACACTAGACCTCATATTCACCCGCCTCTGCTCCATATGCAACCTCTCTAACTCTCCATCCACGCTCTCTGACCACAACCTGCTAACGTTCTCTGCCCTCTCTTCTCCAACGGACCCCCACTCTCTAAACCACCACGCCCCTGCAGGAACCTCAACCGCCTTGACACCTGCACCCTCTCAGACTCTCTCCTACCACTCGCTGACATATCCTCAATCCAGGACACAGATGCTGCTGCTACCTTCTATAATACCACCATTACCTCAGCCCTGGACTCTGTGGCCCCCTACACAAACTCCAGAGCCCGACCAACCAATAGACAACCCTGGCACACCGACCAGACTAAACTGAGACGTGCCTCGCGGGTTGCAGAGCGCCTCTGGAAGAAAAGCCACTCCCAGGAGGACTTCCTCAGGTACAAAGAGGCAGTTCTCACATTTAAGAACGCACTCACCGCCGTCAAGCAGGTCTACTTCACCACACTCATATCCGCACTCTCGCGCAACCCCAAACAACTATTCTCCACCTTCAACTCCCTCCTCTGTCCTCCCGCCCCCCCCCCCTCCGACATCACTTATCTCAGCTGACGACTTCGCCTCCTACTTTAAAACTAAAATTGACACCATCAGAGACAGGCTCACCCTACTCCCCCGACAATCCATCCACCCAACTACTCGCTGCTCCCCATCCCTGACCTGCTTCTCCTCCATCACTGATGAAAAACTCTCCTCCCTAATCTCCAAATCCCACCTCACCTCCTGCGCGCTCGACCCGATTCAATCACATCTCATCCCCAAGCTCACTGAAGTTATCACTCCAGCCCTAATCCATCTCTTCAATCTATCCCAAACCAATGGATCCTTCCCCCTCTGCCTTCAAACACGCCACTGTCACTCCTATACTTAAGAAACCGTCCCTCGACCCGTCCTCTGTAGCCAACTATCGTCCCATCTCACTGCTCCCGTACGCCTCAAAACTTCTTGAGCAGCATGTCCACTCCGAACTCTCCTCCTATCTCTCGTCCAACCTGCTCTTTGACAGACTACAGTCAGGCTTCAGACCCCGGCACTCCACTGAAACTGCCCTAACAAAAGTCACCAATGACCTGCTAACCGCCAAAGCCAAGCGCCATTACTCTGTCCTCCTCCTCCTCGACCTCTCCTCTGCCTTTGACACAGTCGACCACTCCCTCCTGTTAGAAATTCTCTCATCCCTTGGTATCTCAGACTTGGCCCTTTCTTGGATCTCCTCATACCTCTCCGACCGCACATTCAGCATCTCCCACTCGCACACCACCTCCTCACCACGCCCTCTCTCTGTAGATGTCCCCCAAGGCTCTATCCTAGGACCCCTCCTGTTCTCCATCTACACCCTTGGCCTGGGTCAACTCATAGAAACTCATGGTTTCCAGTACCATTGCTATGCCGACGACACCCAAATATATATCTCTGGACCTGACATTACCTCCCTGCTGGCCAGAGATCCAGATTGTCTAGCGGCCGTAGCCTCCTTCCTCTCCTCCCGCTTTCTCAAACTCAACATGGATAAAACAGAGTTTATCATCTTCAGCCCATCCTGTATGGCCCCTCCACCTGACCCATCTATCAAAGTTAATGGAACCCCACTTACCCCTGTCCCACAGGCCCGATGCCTTGGGGAAACCCTGGACTCCGACTTATCCTTCAAACCACACATTCAAACCCTCAACACCTCCTGTCGCCTCCAGCTCAAGAACATCCACCGAATCCGCTCCTTCCTCACCCCAGAAACTACCAAGATGCTTGTCCAGGCCCTCATAATCTCCCGCTTAGACTACTGCAACACCCTTCTGCATGGACTCCCAGCTAACACCCTCGCCCCCCTCCAGTCCACCCTAAACTGCGCTGCTCACTTAATCCACCTCACCCCCGATCCTCATCGGCTGCTTCCCTCTGCCAGTCCCTCCACTGGCTACCCATAGCCCAGCGAATCAAGTTCAAGCTACTAACGCTAACATACAAAGCCATCCACAACCTGCCCCCTCCATATATCTCTGACCTCATCTCCCGCTACCTGCCCACACGTAACCTCAGATCCTCCAACGACCTCCTACTCTGCTCTGCCCTCATCCGCTCCTCACACAACCATCTCCAAGACTTCTCCCGTGCATCCCCCATACTCTGGAACTCCTTACCAAGACACATAAGACTGACCCCCACAATCACAGGCTTCAAAAAGGCCCTGAAGACTCACCTATTCAGGAAGGCCTACAACCTCCAATAACACTATCACCGCACTGCCATCTGCACAGCCTCCCCCCTCTCCTTCTGTCTCTACCCCCCTCCCCTCATAGATTGTAAGCCCTCGCGGGCAGGGCCCTCTACCCCACTGTGCCAGCCGATCACTGTTAGTATGATATGTACCTGTATATTTTGTGTATTGTATGTAACCCCCAAATGTAAAGCACCATGGAATTAATGGTGCTATAAATAAACAATAATAATAATAATAATATCTATAAACCAATAACTCCAATGGAAAAGACCAGATTAAGCAAGGCACACAACAAACAAGCTATTCAATTTCATAATGGTCAAGGTTACAAGACCAGTGAGCTCAGTTCCTGACAAGACCTTTCTTTAAGTAGTTTTCCCATCTTAGACATTTCCATCACAGCTAGAAATGTCTATTTGTCTGCTTTGAAGCAGGATCACACGAAACAGTCAAGGTGGCGCTGCTACATAGTTTCCAGAGCTCCGTCTTCTAAAGTGTTACAGAAATAGTCTAGCACAGCCAGCTCTGCTGTTTCCATAGTCCAGTCTATTTCTAGTTGTTGCACGTATACAGGTGCATTTCAGCAAAAAAAAAAAAAAGGTCAGGTTTTAAATGTCGCTTCCCTTCCCTATGCGTGTAAGGTTCATTTTAAAAGTTTTGACAGTATTGATGTGAAAAGACACCAAGGCCTTTTAAGGACGCTCTATCGCGGTTCTTTCTACAGCGCCTTGCATAGAAAGTTTGCAGAGTTTTCCTCTGCAGACTTTTTGCTTCAATTATATCTATAGGGAAACCAACGGCGTTCCTGTAGATATACTTGACATGCTGTGATTTCCAAAACCATTGAGTTTTTGGAAATTGCAGCATGTGAATTATACCTATGGAAATGCTGGCACTTTCCATATAGGTATAATGGAATCAAAAAGTCCACAGAGGAAAACTATGCAGACTTTCTGTGAAAAGTGCTATGGAAAAAAAACGCGATGTAAAGGAGTTTATGCCATGAGAAATATTTTTATGATGGAGGATAAATACCTGATTGATGGGGTCTGACCACTGAGCTCCCCACCGATTCTGAGGATGGGTAGGGATTATGGTAATTATAATTCCCTTTATGAATTCAGCCTGACTGCAGCCAGCAGTCTGAAATGCTACACCCTAATTTTCCATATGTAGTGCCGCCTGAGGCAGCCGCTTCATTTTAGGTGCGACCCTGATCTGACACCCCAGAAAATGGCTGAAGTGATATGTGGACATATGTTTACAGACAGAGAGGTAGAACGCTTATAGGGTGAGAAGTTACTATCATAAATCTGCCTGTGTGTTTATACCCTTATTCCTTGAGAACAAATTGTATTTTCTGTCAATAGTGGTCGTTTTACAAGCTTGAGCTGCAACATGGAAATAAGGTCCTCATTTGTGCTGTATAATAAAGAAGATGGCCCCAAAACATCTGTAGAAGGAGTCAGGTGGTGGTGTTTTGTTGCCTAAAAATAAGGAATCTTCTACTAAAATTAAAAAATTCTGGAACTCACCTCTTTGTAAAACTAGGCTTGCCCAAAAACTTACAGAAAGTTATCCTGAACACTCTGCCGATAATTGCTTATGATCTACACTCACCGGCCACTTTATTAGGTACACCATGCTAGTAACGGGTTGGACCCCCTTTTGCCTTCAGAACTGCCTCAATTCTTCGTGGCATAGATTCAACAAGGTGCTGGAAGCATTCCTCAGAGATTTTGGTCCATATTGACATGATGGCATCACACAGTTGCCGCAGATTTGTCGGCTGCACATCCATGATGCGAATCTCCCATTCCACCACATCCCAAAGATGCTCTATTGGATTGAGATCTGGTGACTGTGGAGGCCATTGGAGTACAGTGAACTCATTGTCATGTTCAAGAAACCAGTCTGAGATGATTCCAGCTGTATGACATGGCGCATTATCCTGCTGAAAGTAGCCATCAGATGTTGGGTACATTGTGGTCATAAAGGGATGGACATGGTCAGCAACAATACTCAGGAAGGCTTTAGCATTGCAACGGTGCTCAATTGGTACCAAGGGGCCCAAAGAGTGCCAAGAAAATATTCCCCACACCATGACACCACCACCACCAGCCTGAACCGTTGATACAAGGCAGGATGGATCCATGCTTTCATGTTGTTGACGCCAAATTCTGACCCTACCATCCGAATGTCGCAGCAGAAATCGAGACTCATCAGACCAGGCAACGTTTTTCCAATCTTCAATTGTCCAATTTCGATGAGCTTGTGCAAATTGTAGCCTCAGTTTCCTGTTCTTAGCTGAAAGGAGTGGCAGCCGGTGTGGTCTTCTGCTGCTGTAGCCCATCTGCCTCAAAGTTCGACGTACTGTGCGTTCAGAGATGCTCTTCTGGTTACCTTGGTTGTAACGGGTGGCTATTTGAGTCACTGTTGCCTTTCTATCAGCTCGAACCAGTCTGGCCATTCTCCTCTGACCTCTGGCATCAACAACGCATTTCCGCCCACAGAACTGCCGCTCACTGGATGTTTTTTCTTTTTCGGACCATTCTCTGTAAACCCTAGAGATGGTTGTGCGTGAAAATCCCAGTAGATCAGCAGTTTCTGAAATACTCAGACCAGCCCTTCTGGCACCAACAACCATGCCACGTTCAAAGGCACTCAAATCACCTTTCTTCCCCATACTGATGCTCGGTTTGAACTGCAGGAGATTGTCTTGACCATGTCTACATGCCTAAATGCACTGAGTTGCCGCCATGTGATTGGCTGATTAGAAATTAAGTGTTAACGAGCAGTTGGACAGGTGTATCTAATAAAGTGGCCGGTGAGTGTAGATTTTCAGTTTTGGAGATGGAGGAGCCTGAGGGTGCTATGCCTGATAGGATCCCTTTAACTTGAGTTAGGATTTCTCTCAAGATCCCATCAGTCAGACACAATTTTTTGTAGGTACCACATCAGAATAGCCTTAAGAAAGGTTATTCATCTCCTACCTTTCGTCGTCTTCTCCGGGCCGCCATTCGCCTACAATCCTGGTTCTTGTTGGTATGTAAATGAGTTCTTTCGCAGCACTGGGGGCATCCCCAATGCTGCGAGAGAACTCTCTCCGGTGCTACCTCCTCTTCAGCGTCATCCTCAGACTCTTCTTCCGGCGGTGTCTTTTAACGTCTAGGCCTCAGGCTTTGGGCAGAGCAGACTACGCATGCCCACAGGCCACAAGAAAATGGCCACTTACAATACTGTGCCTTCCTCTTCTTTCTTCTTCCAGCAACGTCCTCCGGTCCTGGCTCTTCCCTGCCTTGATCTTCTGTTCTTCCGGCGGGTTGTGTTCAAATCCTGCGCGCGTGCAGTATCGCTCCCTCCGGAGCGTTACTGCGCACATGCCAACACCATTTTTGTTGTAGTTCTAAGTACCCCTTAGAACTATGCGAGCGTACCGCGCATGCGCAGTACGCTTGCGAACTTCTTCATTCTGGAAGAAAAGAAGATGAAGGTGGGGAAGAGTGAGGACAAGGGGCGTCGCTGGAAGAAGAAAGAAGAGGAAGACGTGACAGCAAGATGACGTCGGACCGTGGAGGACCGCCCACCATGCACGATAGGTATGATTTACATATAGGTTTTTATGGTTTTATTTTAAAATGGGGGGGTTTAAAATAACATTTGCAGTGCCTGAATAGCCTTTTTAATCAACCCTGAACAACATGCCCGACTTCCCAGAAGTCTTTACTGCATGATGCGAGGTTATAACCAAATCAGTTTCTCAGCTACGGACGGCACCATTTCTGTCTCTTTGGACGTCATCAGCGCAGCCTAGAGAGAACTGATTCGGTTTAAGTGAGAGGCTGTGAGACCAGATTGTGGGGATAACGTCACTCCTTAGGGAGAGACCACCTTCTCAGGTGTGTGGAGACTTTTAGCCACGGTGTCGTCCGTAGCTGAGAAACTGATTTGGTTATAACCTCGCATCATGCAGCAAAGGCTTCTGGGAAGTCGGGCATGTTGTTCAGGGTTGCTTGCTATAGAGGGCAGCAAACAGAGGCACTGTCTCCCTGTTTACATCTTGGGAGACAGATTTGCATATTCTTCCCATGTTCCTTTGCAGTGGAGCAACTATGGCTATAAGTCTCCACACACCTGAGAAGGTGGTCTCTCCCTAAGGATGGACGTTATCTCCACAATCTTGACATAACATAAGCAGACACAAATCGTCTCTTGCTTATTGAGAAAAATATGGCGCACAACAGGAATTTTTGGTGCAGAGTAAATTGTTGTAAATTCTTTATACGATTTTAAACTTGGTCTACTTGGCAAATGAAATCTGCGCTATATTCGTTCTTTTCCATTTCATAAATGTGTTGCAAAGTGAGACACTTCTAAACCACGCCCATTCTGGTGCATATTTCTCAAAAGTGTGGCTGCATTCAGGCCTGACATCAAGCACAATGCCACGTGTCAGATGGTATAAAACGTGCAGCCACTGGCCTCTGTCCACTGGAAACTTATTTTGTGAAGTGATGAATCACAATTCTCCATTTGGCAGTCTGATGGCTGAATGTAGATTTGGTGGATGGCAGGAACACATTACTTGCTTGACTTCATTGTGCCAACTGTAAAGCTTGGTGGAAGAGGGATAATGCCATGGGGTTGTTTTTCAAGGAATGGCCAAGTTCCAGTGAAGGAAGGGGTTTTCCAGGAAGTGTTATTTCATGGCCTGTCTTTAAGATTAGGCTGTAAATACCTCATCGTTGGGACAAAGGGGGGATGACAGCTGGCCCAAGCATCAAACGGTTGTATGGAATGACTGTGTCCATTGCCTGTACTATATACCATTCAAAAGTTTAGAGTCACTTAGAAATTTCCTTATTTTTGAAAGAAAAGCACAGTTTTTTTTTCAAAGAAGATAAATGAATCAAAAATACACTCTATACATTGTTAATGTGGTAAATAGGTATATAGAGGCCCATTTCCAGCAACCATCACTCCAGTGTTCCAATGGTACATTGTATTTGCTAACTGTGTAAGGCCTGGTTCACATCTGCGTTTGGTAATCCACATGGGAACCCCCTCCCCGAACGGAATACCAAACGCATTGGCATTGCGGTGTGCGGTGAAAGCACACGGACCCCATAGACTATGATGGGTTCCGTGTGCTCTCCGTGCGGTGTCTGCACGGAACATGTGGACAGAAAAGTACTTTGTGATCTACTTTCATGTCTGCATGATTCTGCGGGCAGCATGCGAAAAGCACATGGACCCCATTATAGTCTATGGAGTCCGTGTGATTTCACTGCACACCGCTTGGCAGTGCGTTCGGTAGTCCGTTCGGTGGGTCCCCATGCAGACTCCCCGAACGAATTACCAAATGCAGATGTGAACCAGGTATACGGTGGTAAATGGATGTTTAGAAACCCTTCTCCAAGTATGTTAGCACAGCTGAAAACAGTGTTGCTGGTTAGAGAAGCTATAAAACTGACCTTCCTTTGAGCTAGTTGAGATTCTGGAGCATTACATTTGTTGGTTTGATTAAAATCTCAAAATGGCCAGAAAAAGAGAACTTTCATGTGAAACTCGAAAGTCTATTTTTGTTCTTAGAAATGAAGGCTATTCCATGGGAGAAATTGTCAAGAAACTGAAGCTTTTCTACAACGGTGTGTACTACTCCCTTCAGAGGACAGTACAAACAGGCTCTAACCAGAGTAGAAAGAGAAGTGGGAGGCCGTGCTGCACAACTGAGCAACTAGACAAGTACATTAGAGTCTCTAGTTTGAGAAATCGACGCCTCACAGGTCCTCAACGGGCAGCTTCATTAAATAGTACCCGTAAAACTCCGACATCAACGTCTACAATGAAGAGGCAACCCCAGGATGCTGGCCTTCAGGGCAGAGTGGCAAAGAAAGGAAAAGATTAATATGGATAAAAGAACACAGACATTGGACAGAGGAAGATTGGAAAAAAAGTGTTATGGACAGACAAATCGACGTTTGAGGTGTTTGGATCACACGGAAGAACATTTGAGATACACAGACCAACTGAAAAGATGCTGAAAGAGCCTGACACCATCTGTCAAGTACGGTGGAGGTGATGTGATGGACTGGGATTGCTTTGGTGCTGGTAAAGTGGGAGCTTTGTAAAAGGTAAAAGGGATTTTCAATAAGGAAGGCTATCACTCCATTTCGCAACGCCATGCCATACCCTGTGGACAGCGCTTAAATGGAGCCAATTTCATCCTACAACAGGACAATGACCCAAAGCCACCTCCAAATTATGCAAGAACTATTTAGGGAAGAAGCGGCAGCTGGTATCTATCTGTAATGGAGTGGCCAGCGCACACCCCCTCGAAACAATAGTCACCAGGAAAACTAGGTCCATTCTGCAGGCAGCATGATATGGAAAGGGACAAGCTGACATTGAAATATACATTTAAAGGTAATAAATTCAGTATCTATAATTACATCCTGCTGTCTGTAGATATTTTGACTAATACAACAATGACGTGAGAAATTCTGAATAACCTTCATTAAAAAGGGTATTTTCCCCCTGCAATGCCTTCCCTTCAGTAGTAGTGTGGCTCTTTGTCTTATCGAACATCCCACCATATTTTTTTTTTATTTTGCAGACTTGATCATTTATATTTTTGCTATTTCTAGTCTTAGAAAAGGTCATCTACTCATGATGGTCCTATCATTGGCAGCTATGTCTGTATGCACATGGAGGTCTGAACACCACCGATGTGACAACTTCCATTACCATAGCAGAGAAATAGTAGAGATGTAAATGGCAATTTATACTAAATCTTTTCCCATACAACTATATTATCAATCTACTCAGCTCATTGTGGTGATGGATTTTTTCCCCGACATCTTTAGGATGAACTAGAAAGGAGATTCCAACCTAGGTCCTCTTGTTCAACATCAGCATTTGATCTCACAATGAATGGGCAAAGATTGGCACCCGCCAAGCTACCCATCTACCCAAAATGACGTCTGTTTCATTCAGAACAAATACAAATCATTTTATCATTCTTTCATACAGTGCTTAATAATAGTCAGAAATCATTCTGACTGCTCTAATTTCAAGTATCATTAAAATATGGACATCATAGGATACCATGACTCTTAAAATGTATGCAAAAGTGCACACGGCTGATGAAAAACAAGGAGGTAGGCATTCACTTGCACAACAAGCAACATATGATTTATAAGGACAAAGATCTTCATTAAAATTATATATTTCATTGCTTAAAACATCCATACTAGAAAATCTGTAACGTGTTCGGATTAACCCACTTCTATCCCAAGAGAAATAAACAGTTCTGTAGAATCAATGCCCCTGGCTAACAGGTAGCCTTCCGCATGACAATCCAAAGTGTGGTCAACACACATTGCCCGGTGCCAGCATAATAGCAGGTAGTTCCTCTCCATAATAAATAGTAAGGGACGACAGTCCGTTGTCACCAGCTGTTAGCATCGTCCTCCCAACCAAAATCATTCTCTTCATCCCAGCCTTCTGCTTCTGTCTGTAAGAAAATAGAAAAGAAAATAAGTCAAAGCTTTATGGCCATTACACTTCTAACCAATCTATCAAAGGAAACTAACTGAAGACAATGGTATGATAATTGTCTATACATAAAGTAACATAATATGATACAACAGCTCTCCAAGCCATTCAGCGACTAGGAAGAAGGTAGCATACACTTCAGGACGGAATTGTACCCATTAAAATAACTATTTGAATAGGTCTGAGACAATTTTAGAAAACATGGGTGCATGCTCTTTCAGCAGGGTACTATGTTGATTTTTGTGAAAAATTATTGAGGACACTGGTTACGCTCCCCTTCATAAAATACTGTACCAGAATTGTCTAGCTGGAAACTGCGCACCCATTTTAAATTCGCAAAGATCTGGGCCCCCTGGAGATCCGTTTGCTCACTGACCGCCTGGTGGGCATTGGGAGATACAATTTTGGAGACACATTTAGCCACTCTAGGTCTATTGAGACCTTCACCCTCCTCCCTCCCCCCCCTTCTTGCTTTATTAATTCACCTCTCGCATGCCCTTATATGTGTCTTTCTTCTTCTCTCCTTCCTTTCCCCTCTCCTCCTCTTTTCCACCGGCTATTTTTCACGTTATTCATTTTATTTGTCCTCTCCCTCTTTTTCTTCTTTTTCCCCTTCTTACATGTTCTTGTGCTCATTGTGGACGCACTCACCGTATCTTGTCAACTCGCTTAGTTTACCTTTGTAATCTCCTTATTGTTGTTTTATGGCAGATTATTGCCTTCCCCACCACTTACTTGTATGATTCGCTCATTTTTGCGTTTCGATGCTATTATTGTTCCATGGCTGAAATACTTTGTCTTATTTCAACTATGTACAGTTTTGTTTGCATTAATAAAGCTTTTGAAAAAAAAAAATAAAAATAAAATACTGTACCAGAAACTCATCTGTGGAAACAAATGTCTGCAATGATAATTCCCTATAGCGGGATTTTAGCAATGATATTGGTGTGACAATTGCATCGTTATATTATTCTACTTGTAGTATGCAAGTTGTGACTCCTTAGCTAAAAGATTCTATGTAACTTGTTAGATCCATTTACTTTTTCAACAGATATGTAAAGTGTATAGAGTTACAAATATATGGTACTGCAAAGGTTTTAGGCAGGTGTGAAAAAACTGCTGAAAAGAAGGTTTTCAAAAATAAACTAGTAAGTGAATGAACAAAAGAGAAATCTAAATCATATCATTATTTGGTGTGACCCCACAGTTAAGATAGTTCCAGACATCTTGGTGAACTAACCACGGATCCCTTCATGTAATCTTAGCTCTGCAGGGGCTGTATCATCACTTCCAGGACTCCTCCTCTAAAGGGTGGTCACACCAAATTTGGATACGATTTGAATGCGTATTTAATGTATATTTGACAAACTACTGACATCCATTTCTGAAACTATTCTCCCTTTGCAGTATTTTTACACTTCTGTCAATCTTTTTGCACATTACTGTATATATCGGTCATTACCTCTTCAACATCGGCAGCAGCAAATTTGGATGAAAATGTTGCCGGTTGTTTCACATTTGGATCTAAATTGGGATTTAGGTTATTCACAGTCTCTTCATTGTATCCAAGAGAAGTAAAGGCAGTAGAAACTTTTATTTCTGGGGTCATGTCAGCAAACCAATCTAACTCTGGGTCTCTGTTTTTGCTTTTGACCTTTATTGTGAATTCTTCTCCTAAACTATTCCAAGACTCTGTTTTCTTTTCTGAAACTTTTTCCTGTGTAGGTTTTGTCACTATTAATACTGATGGTGACTGCTTGTCTGTGTGGGGATTCCTGCTGGCCGCACTGTAATCCAGACTAGGAACAGAGTTCAAAGTGGAAAGTCCTTTGTCATCTAAATTTATGTTTGCTTCATTTGACACATTAGTAGCTTCAGGTTTAGGACAATCATTTGTCAGGGCAAAGTCATCCCATTGTTCAGTCTCTGGATTATCAGCCCTCTCTTTTGTCTTTTGTTGCAGGCTGACAAAATTGTCACTCATGAAGCCATCAGATTCACTCCAGTCAGGCCAATCTTCCGGTGACTGCTGCACTTGGTCAGATGTAAGGGAGATAGTAGTTTGGAGTCCAGGAACATCATTCATTGAGTGCGACAGCCGACTTTCTTTCAAGTGATCATGGGATAAAAGCAAAATGCAGTGTCAGACGAGGTTGTAATAAACTCGCTTATTACAATACTTTACTACTAACTTCTACAGTAACATTTCAGTTAAAAGTGAGGAAGAGATGACGTGTTCATAAATTTTTAGGCTTTCCCTAAACATTGCTACTTTCTGCTAAATAGTCATCCATTTATGCCATTTATTTACTAAAAAAGCAAAAACACATGGTTCTAAAGCTTATTGAGATTACTTTATTGTATAGCAAGAGGCATCTTGCCTTTTCTCTAAAATCTACACACCACTATGTAACTACAGAGCAGTGTGTTCTTAAAATAGGAAATAGATTTTTAGGACCTTTTGTCTATGAACAGCTTTACGGTTTAGCTAGTATTATATACACATCGGTATTTAACACAAATGGAGCCAGCAGCAATCACATTGAACACACTCACACAATCGCAGCCTCCACAGTGAATCCAAGTAAGTTAAAGGGATCCTATCATTGTGAGGGTAAACCATATCTATTCTTATTTTTATACATTCTTTATACTGCTTAAGAAATTACCGTATTTTTCGGACTATAAGACGCACCTAGGTTTTAGAGGAGGAAAATAGGGAAAAAAAATTTTGAAGCAAAAAATGGTAAAATATTTAATATATGGGAGTTGTAGTTTTGCAACAGCTGCAAGGCCACATTGACAGGTGACCCTGCAGCTGTACGGGGACGCATAGAGTGCTTTTTTTTTTTGCGGGGCCAGAAGTACTTTTTAGTTATACCATTTTGGGGAATATCTATTTCTTAGACCACTTTTTATTGAAAAAAAACCCGGTGGTTTATAATATATGATTTTCTACTTTTATATATATATTCTAGGGACAGGAGGTGATTTAGAACTTTTATTTATTTCATATTTTTATTATATATTTTTAAAGGTTTTTTTTTTTTTTTTTTACTATTTTATTCCCCCCCGGGGGCTTGAACCTGCGGTCGCTTGATTGCAAGTCCCATAGACGGCAATACAACTGTATTGACGTCTATGGGACATTCTGTCTATTAGTATTACGGCTGGTCATAGAGACCAGCCGCAATACTAATACAGCAGTGACAGGCCTGGGAGCCTCATTAGGCTCCCGGCTGTCACCCAAACAGGTCGGCTCCTGCGATATCGTCGCGCAGGAGCCGGCCTGCAACTTTACAGGTACGGGGCCGGGGGAGAAGGGGCCACCGATACTGACCCGGCATCCGCTGTACTAGAGAGGCGGATGCCGGGGAGGGATAGACGCCGGGGCCTGAGACATCGCTGCCCTGCATGAAGCCAGCGGCGGGGGGACGGAGGAGCGGAATAGCAGCATCACTCCTCCCGCTGCTGGCTTCATGCAGGGCAGAGGAGCGCAGCGATGTCGCAGGCCCCGGCACCTGTAATGGCGTCTATCACTTGCCGGCTTCCGCCTCTCTATTACAGTGGGTGCCAGGCGCCACATTCGTACTATAAGACGCACCCTTCTTTTCCCCCCAAATTTAGTGCGTCTTATAGTCCGAAAAATACGGTATATTTTTCTATGAAGTTGTTAATGCCTTATATAACCTAAGATGGCGCCTGTATCTGGGACTGTGACTTACTGTGGGAACAAAGAACATTCCGAAGTTATCATGAAAAGGATACATCATAATCACGAGTAGACTTCACGAGGAGAAGATGAGCTTATTATGCACTCCAAGGACCAATCCGTGACTGACAGCACACCCGGAAGCAAGACATTTATGCTTAAGACTGCCAACTAACTTATCTTTTCCTTTTTGTATAACAACTGGAATTTCCTCAAATAAAGTTCAGTGCCGTGTGAACACCCTCAGCGTCTAGTCGCATGGTCTGAGATTGAAACTGAACTTTGTGTCAGACTCTTTCTTAGTGAGCGCGCACATGCATGAATGATTTGGAGCAAGTGACTGACCACTAGAAGTGACCCGTACATTGGCGGAAGTCACAACCCCGTCATCATTAAAGCATATTTTTTTTTCTGCCTACTACGTAGGAATAGCGTTAAGACAGGCTATTCTTCTCCTACCTTTAGATGTCTTCTCCGCGCCGCCATTCCGTAGAAATCCTGGTTTTCGTTGGTATGCAAATGATTTCTCTTTCAGTACTGGGGGTGGGCCCAGCACTCAAACAGCACTGGGGGCATCCCCAATGCTGTGACAGAACGCTCCAGCAATGCCTCCATCTTCTTCAGGAACGTCCTCGTCACACGTCTTCTTCCAGCACAGGCGGTCAAACTTGTAGCCCTTGGGTAGAGCTGACTGCGCATGCCCGCGGCCACAAGACAAACGGCCGCTTACACAGTAAGTGGACATTTTCTCGTGGCAGTTTAAGCGCTGGGGCCCGCCTCCAGTGCTGCGAGAGAACTCATTTGCATACTGACGAAAATCGAAATTCTTATGGAACGGCTTTGCAGAGAAGACATCTAAAGGTAGGAGAAGAATAGCCATTCTTAAGGCTATTCCTACATGGTAGGCAGAAAAAATTATGTTTTAATGATAGGATCCCTTTAAGGATGCCGTCTTATTCCATTGTCACAATCTAAAAGCACATAACACTAACTACTGATAACAATGGAAATCCATAAATAAAGTACAAAGATGCATCTCCTTTATCCAATAAACCTTTTAAGATTCAGTTTTCTTTCTAAAACCACCAAAACATTTTCGCTCTTGTGAAAGAAAAATAGGAATTTAGAAGGCAGTTGTTTTCCTTATAGTAGTAACACTACAGATTATGCCCTTAAACTCATTATGCATTAAAAGAAATTTGTCGCCAGGAAATGACCCATTGTTTAAATCACTTTTTTTTTTTTTTTGTGTTAAGCATTATTAAAATTTTAGTTATGTTTTTAATTTTCCAAATTAATACTTGTATATAAAAACAAAATCCTAAAATCCTGCAATTCCAACTTTTTTCCACTAAGCCTATAACACTCTGAATTCCTGTTCCCAATAGAAGGACCATGGGCCATGGACACAATGGTCCGGAGCAGACTCTATTCACTTCTATAGGACAGATTTCTTGGCATGCTGTGTGACAGGGGCGTGGATAGGGGAGTGGATAAACTGTCAAAGCCTCTTTTGTGACTGGTGGATTCTATGTCTTATCTTCATAAACATGATAGCATGATCATGGAATGGATAAAATCAGGTGCTGTCTGGTATGCCATGGATCCAGTAGGTAGTTCTGCCTCCTGTGATGGTTAGTATGAGGCATCACCTGCTGTGTCTATGTAAAACCAAGTGGGTTAGGGTTGCACATAGGAGAAGCATAGTTAGTAGAGATGAGCGAGTAGTACTTGATCGAATACTACGGTATTCGAAATACTCATACTCGATCGAGTGCCACTCGCTATTCGAATGTAAAAGTTTGATGCAGAACCAGCATTGATTGGCCAAATGCTATACAGTCGGCAAATCAACGCTGGTTCTTCTCCTGCCTTTAGAAATCTTCTCCGTGCAGCTTCCCTGCGGCGTCTTCCGGCTCTGAATTCACTCTGCCAGGCATCGGGCCTGGGCAGAGCCGACTGCGCATGTCCGCTTGTAGTGCGGGCATGCACGGTCGGCTCTGCCCAGGCCCGATGCCTGGCAGAGTGAATTCAGAGCCGGAAGACGCCGCGGGGACGCTGCAAAGAGAAGACTGCACGGAGGATCCAGCCCGACCCTCACTCGTGGACTTGGTAAGTATAATTTGATCGAACGTTGCCTACCCCTGAAACGAGCATTTTCCCCACATAGACTATAATAGGGTTCGATATTTGATTCGAGTAGTCTAATATTGAGGGGCTACTCGAAACGAATATCGAACCTCGAACGTTTTACTGTTCGCTCATCTTTAATAGTTAGTCTATATTTCAATAGTGCAACACAAAAAAAAAAAATGCTGAGTCTCCTTGTGTGTTATCTGTGACCGGCTGGCAGGTACACGACCACCTACTGGATCCAGAACTCGTCTCATTTAACCTCTCCATTCTAAGCTCAACCCTAGAATCATCAGTGTCCTGATAAGTGAGAGGGCTGTTGCAAAGAAACCTCTTGCAGAAATTAGAAAGTCTCAAGTGTACTAACTATATGGCCTAGTGAACAGTGTCAGAACTACAGGATTTTTAGGAATTTGTTTAATCTAGAAAACATGGAAAAATTTTAAAAGCTTCACCAAAAATTCTTTAAATATACGTTTAATTTTTTTTTTTTTTTTTTAAAAATCAAGAGTCATGTTCAGACAACAAATGCCTTAAAAAAAGGTTCCAATAATGGTTTAATAAAATGGTGACACTTACTTTCAGTCAGAAGATCATTCCTTCTGAACTCTTTCAATGAGTCTTGTGTCGGCAAACAATTTTGATTTACTTCTGGAAAGTTGGTTTTAGCTAGTACAGTTGACAAGCTGTTCTGTGTTGCCAGGCTGAAATGGTTATTAGCGTGTATTGGCGAACCTGTTGGGAATACATGGTCATTTAAGAAGGAAAACAAAGCTGAATAGAACAAACAGTAATTGTAAAATAACAACAACTACAAAACAATAGTCAAAACCCAAAAGGTTACCAAGTATGCAAACAAATCGCTCAAACTGTCAGATTTACATGACTATAAATATGCAAAAATTGCAAATTTCAAGTTAAAAAAAAAAAAAAAACTGCATAAAATTCTATTTTAAATCAAAAGAAAAAAAAAAATCAGTTTGTGCCCCCCATTAAATCAGAATTCACAGAAAAGTATGTAGAAGAAATCTGTAAAGGCAGAAACCTTTCAAATATAAAAGCTCAATAAAAAAAAAACACTAAAAGACCCATATTTCTCTGTGGGAACATACTTAGCCTATCTGAAGGGATGGGGTCGGTTCACAAATTCCTGGTAAGGGGGAAGGGGGTGAGAGGGACCACCACCTTTCCAAAGAAGAGATTGAATAATTGTGAACTAAATAAGATATTATTATGCCTTCCCACATTTCTCAACTCTATACCTTCTTTTACCTGGACATTTGCTCATGGCTGGCTGAATATTACAATTACGTATTACTGCTGGTCACTGGTACAGTTTATATATATTATATTGTATAAGCCAGGGTGACATAAGAAAACAATTTCTGGCTGAGAACCACTGTTCTAACTTAATAATATGCAGTAGCCTTCTATAACTCCACACCTATAAAGGATGTCACAAAGATGGTACCGTGTATGTACCGTGTATGTACCGTATATATCCTGTGAAATTTCCCCACTGTGGGACTATTAAAGGATTATCTTATCTTATATACTCGAGTATAAGCCGAGTTTTTCAGCACAGCTTATACTTGAGTCAAGCAAAGAAATTTTTTTTTTTTTTTGGGGGGGGAGGGGGTCTATGAAAAAAAGAAGCTTAATAAAAAAAAATAAAAAATAAAAGTTCTAAATCCCTCCTTTCCCTAGAATACATAAAAAAAAGTAGAAAATGACTGTGAAACACATACACATTAGGTATCCATGTGTCTGAAAGTGCCCGGTCTACTGAATATAGGGGATCTGCAGTGCTTCTGTTCCGTCAGAAAGGGGTTAATAGGAGCACTGCAGATCCCCTATATTCAGCCAGACTGAATTCCAAGTGGGGGAAGAAAAAAACAGTCCTCAAGCTCAGGGAAGGAGCAGACAGACAACCAAAACACCCCCTCCCCTTCCCCAGCACCTACTGCACCCAAAAACTCTGACCATTTTAATTTTTGAAATTTTCCAGTAGCTGCTGCAAAGGTGACAAATATATTTTTATTTTTACATCAATGTAAAAACAGATGCAAATGGATGCCCATCTCTTATCCATTTTTAGCAAATCTGCTAAAAACTGATGTGACTGACTGACTGAACTTGAGGCTCCAAAGTTATCAAATGTAGTACAAGGTTTGATAAATTTGTTACATCAAATCTAACACTTCTGCTTTAAGATGTTATTCCATTTTCCTCGCCACCCCCTAACCTTACTTTGCAACTTTTTGGTGGCAGAATTCTGGAAAACTGCTTGATAAATCTTCCCATAAGTGTTTATGAAATTTTATTAAAGTAGTAAAGATAAAACAATGCTCAGCAGCTGCATAGATCTTGAATGATACAACAGCGCATACAGTATACCTCACTGCAGTTTCATTCTAACAATCATACTGATCCTATTCTGCCAGTCAATACTTATACCAGTTTAAATTTGGTTTCTTATACACTAGAAAGTATTAAAATATTGTAGTCATAGGGAGTTAGAGAAATTGTTGAGACAGACCTTTAATTGTCATCATTATGCCAGGTAGGGAGTATTTCTAGAACAGGATTTTCCTAAAATGACTGGTAGGGGTCTAGTCTCATTGACAATCCTGAGAATGAAGGGGTCGCAATGTGAAACTTCCAACTGCACTAGAACCTAGTTACGGTACTTGAATGTGACCACACCGCAGGTCTCTGCCAGGAGTGACGCTGTGCAGGGAGAAACAGTGAAAGATTGCAGCGACAAATCAGCAACATGACAGCTTCATTCTCAGGATCAATAGAGATCCCACAGGAAAGAAAAACTATTGGCTCTCCTGTCCTTTCTCCTAGAAATGAATGCCACTCCTTGTTACTAGTTGGCAGAGGGTCCTTCATTGTGATATGGTCTGATCAGTGCTGGTAGCCACACTACCATTTAACAATTTATTCATACATATCTAGGAGGAATAACAGAGGAATACCACAACACAGAATCAGAAGTAGGAATTTAAAGGGAAATACTAGTATTTACTGAAAGAGAGAGGTCAAGGGAGGTGACAAATCTTCATGAAAGAAGACCGGTCTGAAAAGACAAAGAAGACCAGGTCTGAAAAGCCCAATGAAATAAAGTGACACCATCTATCAGGTGATGTACAGTAAGCATTCTGGTGCTGCGTTTATTCAAATCTGTTCTGCCACTCCAAAGATATAAACCCCATTAGTGTTTATGAAAATTATACTAGCCAAGTGGGTGGTAATACTGTGGTTTCCCCGGGGTGGGGTCTCTGTATACGTAAGTTATGCAATGTTACTACCCACTTGGCTAATATCCCTTAATATTCATGATCATTAAAATACTAATATTCTCAGGATGACAGCACCAGTAAGATAACATACGTCACTGGGCCTTTCAGAGCTAATAACAGGTTCTCCTTAAATACAATATGACGACTAACACATATACTAACCCTCAAATATTATTTGGATTAGCGCTATGTAATAGTCAAACAGTGCCAACCCCGCCTGTAAAGTTACAGCTATATAGCATAAGTTTTAGCACAGGTAACAATCTAGGTGGGTGTTTCATAGTGGATCAGGAAAAGAAAAAAAAATAAAATATATATATATATATATATATATATATATATATATATATATATATATATATATATATAATAAATAATAATAATAATAATAATAATAATGGCAGATATTTCTAAATTGGAATCCAACAACCCAAAAGATGTCGGAGACCTCAGTAACAGACAATTTTTTATTCCACGCTTCAGAGACATGAGGTATATTAAAAGTAAAAATGTCAAGTCTAGAGTGAATCAACACTCGGTAAGTCTCAGGTATAGTTGATCCCTAGGGTAACGATGAAAATAGCAGATGCAAGTTTGATGCAATAGACACAGGGGCCTCCATCACACAGGACAAACAGATGTTCAAGAATTGGTAAACTATGGCTGTTCCAATAGTAGAAGGAGCTTTACACCGACAGATAAAGTCATAAACACAGCAATATATAGATTGAGGTCCTGAAATGTATGAAAGATTCTTCTGTGCAAGTTTTATGAACATGGGAAGTTGTAACAGCACAAAACTGACTGGCAAGTCAATGAAGAAAAGCCAAAGAGATGTTTCAACCAAAGAGGAGTATTGTAGATTGTATGTGCAAGTTACGCTCTATTTTGGCAGTTTAGCAGGAAAATTAATATCCAATAAGATATTCTATAAAACCAGGGATGATGAATGATCTTGATGATGGAGAGAGAGAAGAATATCCTGTTCATCCATAACTGGGGCCTCAATTTATACAGATGTTCATTGACAGCACACTTATATCCAATCAGGAGGAGAATGCAGAGGTGTAAAAGGCAAAGCTAGGAAAACAAATTGAACATTATGATGCTAAAAGTCATCTTCAAGGTAATAAAATATAAATTTATATTACATGTACTAAAAGAAGAATGTACATGAATATGTACAGATGAAGAAGTAGGAAAAATTTAGTGGGAAAAATTGATGCAACAAGAGATCTGATCACAGGAGATAACAAAAGCCAATGAGAAGTCCTTCTTTCTTCCAAAACAATGAGAAGCATGCTAGTAATCCACAGTCTGCAAAATCCCATCTTATAGCTTTCTTTGCACACCTACGGTCCTACATCTACGGTCATGAGCTGGGGGGACGGGGAGGTAACCTCATATATAACACCAAGTAAGGGCAAGTTATTTACAGTGCCTACAAGTAGTATTCAACCCCCTGCAGATTTAGCAGGTTTACACATTCGGAATTAACTTGGCATTGTGACATTTGGACTGTAGATCAGCCTGGAAGTGTGAAATGCACTGCAGCAAAAAAGAATGTTATTTCTTTGTTTAATTTTTTTTTTAAATTGTGAAAAGTTTATTCAGAGGGTCATTTATTATTCAACCCCTCAAACCACCAGAATTCTGTTTGGTTCCCCTAAAGTATTAAGAAGTACCGTATTTTTCGGAGGAAAATGAGGGTGCGTCTTATAGTCTGAATGTGGGTTTGCAGCATGGCCGCGCTACTGCCACCGCTGGTTTTCTTCAGCGGCAGTAGCGCGGCAATCTGCAGGCCCCGGCAGCTAAGACAGTCCCCGGCATCTGCTGTAATAGACCGGCGGATGCCGGGGAGTGTCTTAGCTGCCGGGGCCTGCAGATTGCCGCGCTACTGCCACCACTGGTTTTCTTCAGCGACAGGAGCGTGACAATCTGCAGGCCCCGGCAGCTAAGACACTCCCCGGCATCCGCCGGTCTATTACAGCAGATGCCGGGGACTGTCTTAGCTGCTGGGGCCTGCAGATTGCCACACTCCTGCCGCTGAAGAAAACCAGCGGTGGCAGTAGCGCGGCCATGCTGCAAATCCACTCCTCCTCCACAGGTCCCGGCAGTCAGTTAGCCCCCCCCCACCGGCCCCATACCTTTAGTGATGCAGGCCGGCTCCTGCACGGCGAGGCCGCAGGAGCCGACCTGTTCCGATGACAGCTGGGAGCCTAATGAAGGCTCCGAGGCTTGTCATAGATATATATTATTATCGCGGCTGGTCTATGACACTCCGCGATAGTAATGTATAGAATCTCCCATAGACGGCAATACACTTGTATTGCCGTCTATGGGACTTGCAATCAAATAATTGCAGGTTCAAGCCCCCTAGGCGGGGGATATTAAAATAGTAAAAAAAAAAACACTTAAAAAAAATATAATAAAAAATAAAATAAATAAAAGTTCACCTCCTTTCCCTAGAATACATATAAAAGTATAACATTACTGTGAAACATACACATTTGGTATCCATGTGTCTGAAAATGCCCGGTCTACTAATATTTTTATGTACAGTGAACGTCAAAAATCAAAAGTGCTAAACTGCCGGGTTTTTCTCTCTGTTTTGCCTCTGAATTAAATAAAAGGTGATCTAAGCAATAAACATTTCCCCAAAATGGTATATCTAAAAAGTACACCTGGCCCCACAAAAAAAACGCCCTATACATCCCCGTACAGCTGCAGGGTCACCTGTCAATGTGGCCTTGCAGCTGTTCCAAAACTACAACTCCCATATATTAAATATTTTACCATTTTTTGCCTGAAAATTTTTTTCCCCTATTTTTCTCCTCTAAAACCTGGGTGCGTCTTATAGTCCGAAAAATACGGTAGTTCAGGCACAAAGAACAATGAGCTTCACATGTTTGGATTAATTGTCTCTTTTTCCAGCCTTTTCTGACTATTTAAGACCCTCCCCAAACTTGTGAACAGCACTCATACATGGTCAACATGGGAAAGACAAAGGAGCATTCCAAGGCCATCAGAGACAAGATCGTGGAGGGTCACAAGGCTGGCAAGGGGTACAAAACCCTTTCCAAGGAGTTGGGCCTACCTGTCTCCACTGTTGGGAGCATCATCCGGAAGTGGAAGGCTTATGGAACTACTGTTAGCCTTCCACGACCTGGACAGCCTTTGAAAGTTTCCTCCCGTGCCGAGGCCAGGCTTGTCCGAAGAGTCAAGGCTAACCCAAGGACAACAAGGAAGGAGCTCCGGGAAGATCTCATGGCAGTGGGGACATTGGTTTCAGTCAATACCATAAGTAACGTACTCCACCGCAATGTTCTCCGTTCCAGACGAGCCCGTAAGGTACCTTTACTTTCAAAGCGTCATGTCAAGGCTCGTCTACAGTTTGCTCATGATCACTTGGAGGACTCTGAGACAGACTGGTTCAAGGTTCTCTGGTCTGATGAGACCAAGATCGAGATCTTTGGTGCCAACCACACGTGACGTTTGGAGACTGGATGGCACTGCATACGACCCCAAGAATACCATCCCTACAGTCAAGCATGGTGGTGGCAGCATCATGCTGTGGGGCTGCTTCTCAGCCAAGGGGCCTGGCCATCTGGTCCGCATCCATGGGAAGATGGATAGTACGGCCTACCTGGAGATTTTGGCCAAGAACCTCCGCTCCTCCATCAAGGATCTTAAGATGGGTCGTCATTTCATCTTCCAACAAGACAACGACCCAAAGCACACAGCCAAGAAAACCAAGGCCTGGTTCAAGAGGGAAAAAATCAAGGTGTTGCAGTGGCCTAGTCAGTCTCCTGACGTTAACCCAATTGAAAACTTGTGGAAGGAGCTCAAGATTAAAGTCCACATGAGACACCCAAAGAACCTAGATAACTTGGAGAAGATCTGCATGGAGGAGTGGGCCAAGATAACTCCAGAGACCTGTGCCGGCCTGATCAGGTCTTATAAAAGACAATTATTAGCTGTAATTGCAAACAAGGGTTATTCCACAAATAATAATTGACCCACACTTTTATGTTTAAAATTTATTAAAATTTAACTGAGCAACATAACTTTTTGGTTTGTAAAATTTATGCATCTGTTAATAAATCCTGCTCTTGTTTGAAGTTTGAAGGCTCTAACTTATTTGCATCTTATCAAACCTGCTAAATCTGCAGGGGGTTGAATACTACTTGTAGGCACTGTAGGTGTGAGTTAGTTATACGAGTTATTATATGGGAAAGTCTCCCAGGGGTCAAACACAACATCCCAAAACTTAAGTTCAATAACTTACATTTAGAGGAATCACTTTCAAGCATTAGCAACCAGTGCTCTGGTACAACTGTAACATGAGAGGTGTTGTTTTGGGCCTTTATGTCCAGACTAACATTTTTTCAGCACATTTTTCATGCTGAAAAAGCTCTCCTCGGCTTATACACGAGTCAGGGTCCACGGAGCACAGAAAACTGGAAGGACCTGAACGGGGGAGGTCCTTTAGTGCTACTGCTCTGTGATTGGCTTGTCATCACAGTCACGTGACCTCATGACATCAAAGCTCCTGTAGCCACTGGTATGTAACATCTGCAGATAAGGTTGAGTCTAAATCCTAGTAGCTCCGCCCACAGAGTCCAATCACATGGTCATGATGTCATCAGAGGTCCTTTAGCCAACTAGGATTTAGCATCTACCCTGCAGATGAGTGGCCAGGATTCATTGTGTCTTATGGACCTTCCTTTACTTACTCTGCCTATTAATGTCAGGCATTTGGAGTTATTTAGTTTCAGTAACTCCATGTGCCTCACATTAATAACAGTTAACCCCATCATGTCCCTCATATTAACCCCTGTGTGCCCCATATAAGGGTTACTAATAAGTGAGACACATGAGGGTACTAATGAAGGACCTTAATTATGAAGATACCTAATTATTACCTCCATATGTCCCACATATCAGTAACTCATGAGGCACACAGGGGGTTAAGGTGAGGGACGTGATGGAGTTAACTTCTATTACTATGAGGCACATGGAGTTACTAAGCTGCAATGCACATGACCAGACTTTTTATCTGCAATGGTGGATTTCCCGCCCTCGGCTTATACTCAAGTCAATAAGTTTTCCCAGTTTTTTGTGGTAAAATTAGGGGTCTCTGCTTATATTCGGGTCGGCTTACACTCGATTATATATGGAAGCTAAAACAGAATCCTTAAATTCTCCATATCCTATAGGTGAAGTTGATATGTGATAGAAAAAGCCCAAACAGTGTGCATATAAATGGCAAGTTCAATAAAACAAGAGTATATTGGAAAAAAAAAGGTAGCCCAAAATTCTAATAAAATGTATGTATGTATATACACACACACACACACACACACACACACTGCTCAAAAAAATAAAGGCAAAAAAAAACCAAACACTTAAGCAACACAATGTAACTTCCACAATCAATTTCACATGCTATTGTGCAAATGGAATAGACAACAGATGGAAAATTATTGGCAATTTTCGAGCCACACTCAAAGGTGGGGACCACAAAACACATCTCAGTACCAATGCTTTCTGGCTGATGTTTTGGTCACTTTTGAATGTTGGTTGTGTTTTCACACTCCTGGTAGCATGAGATGGATTCTACAACCCACACAAGTGGCTCAGGTAGTGCAGCCCATCCAGGATGGCACATCAATGTGAGCTGTGGCAAGAAGGTTTGCTGTGTCTGTCAGCGTAGTGTCCAGAGGTTGGAGGCGCTACCAGGAGACAGGCCAGTACACCAGGAGACGTGGAGGGGGCTGTAGGAGAGCAACAACCGAACAGCAGGTCCGCTACCTCCGCCTTTGTACAAGGAGAAACAGGAGGAGCACTGCCAGTGCCCTTCAAAATTACCTCCAGCAGGCCACAAATGTGCATGTGTCTGCACAAACTGTTAGAAACTGACTCCATGAGGATGGTATGAGGGCCACAGATGGGGGTTGTGTTCACAGTCCAACACCGTGCAGGACGCTTGACATTTATCACAGAACACCAGGATTGGCAACTTCACCACTGGCGCCCTGTGCTCTTCACAGATGAAAGCAGGTTCACACTGAGCACATGTGACAGACGTGACAGTGTTTGGAGACGCCGTGGAGAGCGATCTGCTGCCTGCAACATCCTTCAGCATAACCGGTTTGGCAGTGGGTCAGTAATGGTGTGGGGTGGCATTTCTTTGGAGGGCCGCACAGCCCTCCATGTGCTTGCCAGAGGTAGCCTGACGGCCATTAGGTACCGAGATCCTCAGACCACTTGTGAGACCATATGCTAGTGCGGTTCGCCCTGGGTTCCTCCTAATGCAGGACAATGCCAGACCTCATGTGGCTGGAGTGTGTCAGAAGTTCTTGCAAGATGAAGGCATTGAAGCTATGGACTGGCTCGCCCGTTCCCCAGACCTGAATCCGATTGAGCACATCTGGGACATAATGTCTTGCTCCATCCACCAACGTCACGTTGTACCACAGACTGTCCAGGAGTTGGCACATGCGTTAGTCCAGGTTTGGGAGGAGATCCTTCAGGAGACCATCCGCAACCTCATCAGGAGCATGCCCAGGCGTTGTAGGGAGGTTATACAGGCACATGGAGGCCACACACACTACTGAGCCTCATTTTGATATGTTTTAAGGACATCACATCAAAGTTGGATCAGCCTATAGTGTGTTTTTCCACTTTAATTTTGGGGGAGACTCCAAACCAGGCCTCCATTGGTTAATAAATTTGATTTCCATTGATGATTTTTGAGTGATTATATTGTCATCACATTCAACTTTGTACAGAACAATGAGAATGAGAATATAGCATTCATTCAGGTCTAGGATGTGTTGAGTGTTCCCTTTATTTTTTTGAGCAGTGTATATATGTTATCACCTATACATGAATCTCTCTTCCTCCATAAAAAAAAAACTGAATAAAGCATTAAAAGTGATGGTAATTATGATAATTATTTCGTCAAACACTATTGTGACTACAGGACGCCTCGTAACCTTCTCCCGGTGGAGTCTTGTGTAGGTTACAGTTACCAAGCAAGAGAAAAAGGTCCCCAAGCTAAACAAAACCTTCTAGATCGTTCACAGGTCCTTTAAAATAAAAAGATCTGTTGTGTAAAATTAAGCAAGACTAAGCCTACTGATTTATTAGCTTCTCTGGAACTATGTTACTGAATCAATGGCTAGATGCCTAGGCATACCCATAGGCCATTCCTATGGGAGATATAATTTATCCTATAGATTCAGCCATGTAGGAGTTCTCACAATGCAAAATAATCCAATAAAAACAAAATAAACACAAAAATAAAAGGTAGAAAATACTGACTAGTGAGGTGGTAAATACTGGACTTTTCTTATGACGTTACCTTCAGGAGATACATCTGTGATTTTTGTAAATCCTGGAGTAGTACTTTTGAAAATCTTAACCCTTCCACCACCAACAACTACTTCTGGTCCTAGTAAACACACCAAAGCTGCCAGGCCACGGAGAGTAACAGACACTAATAAGTCACTTGTGTCCCGTAAACCAAGGAGCACCTAAAAGAAGAAAACATACATACAGAAGATTGGTTATATTGTTTTATATACTAATGGAAACAATGACATCAGGAAGAAAATTCTCTATGGAATTCTCTATATAAATTAGGTTAGGCATCCCTATACATACAGTTAGGGCCAGAAATATTTGGACAGTGACACAAGTTTTGTTATTTTAGCTGTTTACTAAAACATGTTCAGAAATACAATTATACATATAATATGGGCTGAAAGTGCACACTCCCAGCTGCAATATGAGAGTTTCCACATCCAAATCAGAGAAAGGGTTTAGGAATCATAGCTCTGTAATGCATAGCCTCCTCTTTTTCAAGGGACCAAAAGTAATTGGACAATGGACTCTAAGGGCTGCAATTAACTCTGAAGGCGTCTCCCTCGTAAACCTGTAATCAATGAAGTAGTTAAAAGGTCTGGGGTTGATTCCAAGTGTGTGGTTTTGCATTTGGAAGCTGTTGCTGTGACCAGACAACATGCGGTCAAAGGAACTCTCAATTGAGGTGAAGCAGAATATCCTGAGGCTGAAAAAAAAAGAAAAAATCCATCAGAGAGATAGCAGACATGCTTGGAGTAGCAAAATCAACAGTCGGGTACATTCTAAGAAAAAAGGAATTGACTGGTGAGCTTGGGAACTCAAAAAGGCCTGGGCGTCCATGGATGACAACAGTGGTGGATGATCGCCGCATAGTTTCTTTGGTCAACAAGAACCCATTCACAACATCAACTGAAGTCCAGAACACTCTCAGTGAAGTAGGTGTATCTGTCTCTAAGTCAACAGTAAAGAGAAGACTCCATGAAAGTAAATACAAAGGGTTCACATCTAGATGCAAACCATTCATCAATTCCAAAAATAGACAGGCCAGAGTTAAATTTGCTGAAAAACACCTCAAGAAGCCAGCTCAGTTCTGGAAAAGTATTCTATGGACAGATGAGACAAAGATCAACCTGTACCAGAATGATGGGAAGAAAAAAGTTTGGAGAAGAAAGGGAACGGCACATGATCCAAGGCACACCACATCCTCTGTAAAACATGGTGGAGGCAACGTGATGGCATGGGCATGCATGGCTTTCAATGGCACTGGGTCACTTGTGTTTATTGATGACATAACAGCAGACAAGAGTAGCCGCATGAATTCTGAAGTGTACCGGGATATACTTTCAGCCCAGATTCAGCCAAATGCTGTCAAGTTGATCGGACGGCGCTTCATAGTACAGATGGACAATGACCCCAAGCATACAGCCAAAGCTACACAGGAGTTCATGAGTGCAAAAAAGTGGAACATTCTGCAATGGCCAAGTCAATCACCAGATCTTAACCCAATTGAGCATGCATTTCACTTGCTCAAATCCAGACTTAAGGCGGAAAGACCCACAAACAAGCAAGACCTGAAGGCTGCGGCTGTAAAGGCCTGGCAAAGCATTAAGAAGGAGGAAACCCAGCGTTTGGTGATGTCCATAGGTTCCAGACTTAAGGCAGTGACTGCCTCCAAAGGATTCGCAACAAAATATTGAAAATAAAAATATTTTGTTTGGGTTATGTTTATTTGTCCAATTACTTTTGAGCTCCTAAAATGTGGAGTGTTTGTAAAGAAATGTGTACAATTCCTACATTTTCTATCAGATATTTTTGTTCAACCCTTCAAATTAAACGTTACAATCTGCACTTGAATTCTGTTGTAGAGGTTTCATTTCAAATCCAATGTGGTGGCATGCAGAGCCCAACTCGCGAAAATTGTGTCACTGTCCAAATATTTCTGGCCCTAACTGTATGATAAAGTAATTTATAACACAAGTGAAGACATTAGAGACATGAATGCTGCTATCTTATGTAACTTTTAGTTTTAGCAATGCTGCTTTGTTTTCCTGCTATGTGAGATTATTCTTTCCATTGTTTACATAGCATTTCCATGTTCCAGTGTGATTAGCAGGACAAGTGATGTCACTCACTTTATCTACAGCTCTGCTGGTCAGCTAATTGCAGTTTGCTGATGGATAACAGACAAGGCTTTCCCTATGTAAACGCACATTACACCTGTAGTTTGTTTTCTAGAAACATGTGCATAATATTTGATCTGCCTTTATATTAGATTTTCATAATAAGTATTGTGATACTTCAGTGTCCTGTTCAGCAAGCTGGGGTGGGGGGTGCTTTGACAGTTTGATAAGGAATACAGGAAGTAAGAAGAAGAGACAGCAGTCAAAGGTGCTGAAAAAGGGAGATGAGAAAAAGAAGAATAAAAAAAAGAAAAGAAAAGAAAGAGACATTAATCTTTAGCTACCACTCACACACCCAGTTGCATGTCCTGTAGTCAATTGTAAAGGTGTCTCCAATAACTGATCATTTAAATGGAATATATTTTTTATTTGATATGAGAAATCAAACATAAAAACTTACATTAGATAAAATCTTTAGAATGAAAGAGTCCCTATAACAATAAGACATGCACTTACTTGGGGAAGGATAATGTCTTTCAACTCTTTTAACGTGAAGAGTTCTCCATATGCATCTATATGGGTCAGCAATACCACCCGAACATGTTCTTCATGTACTTCAAACATTTTCATCAATACTGGGATAACTTTGGTCTGGAAGAGAGCTGGGGACAGAAGACAATCTTCACGATTTCTCCCCATGATATCTATATTCAAATGAAAGGTGAGAAACTATTAAATATATTGTATACATGGACATATAACCATACAGAACATAAGCTTAGATGCCTGTCAGTTCCCATAAAAAACAACATTGTAAGCAAAAAGTCGGCTTAATAAGAATCTGCTATTTAATGTCTTTCTTAATCGAGTTACCTCTTTTGGGCCTAAGAAGATGAGGCAAGAAACTTTTCACGGCCATAGGCTCAGCAAATACAAACTGATTTAGAAGGAGAGGAACCAATCTTGAGGAGATGAGTTCTTCTGGCAAAGAAGATACTCTGTCCAAAAGAGTCCTAGAGAAGAATAAAAGCTTTATAGCACCATTTCATCCTAAGTTAAAAAAAAACAAAAAAAACATTTCCTTGAAGAAAAACAAATGTTTTTTTCATTAGTGTTTTCCTAAGATCTTACAATAGTTGACCTGTGCTTAGGACACGCCGGCAATATTAGATCAGTGGCACAGCTCTGTCCATTTTGTAGGAGTTGTGCCAGGTATTGCTCATAGCTCAGTCAATATATCTGCTTTAATGGTTATAGACTACAAACTCACCCAGTTTGTAGTCTGATCCTGAGGTCACATTACTCCTTCCACTCCCAACCACATTTGTGCTAACTAAATAGGCAACAACATAAGAGGGGGAAGGGAGTAACGTAGAGTCACAGCTATACAGTTTTCAGTTGAACGTTTTGAAAAAAAAGTTTTTGATTTGTATACACTTACATTGTAACTTTCAATAAGAGAGATCTCACCATAACCCAGCCAAACACATGCCAGGAGGGCATATACCGGCATATAGTTTTACATTTAAAGGGTGTCACCAAAGTGAAGCATATGAAATCAGCAACACAGGATCACCTGAATGTAAAGCCTCTTCCCCATGAAAATGTGTCCGACCAACGCTCCATTCAGAACAGGGACAAAAGTCTTCCTGATCAGTGGGGGTCTGAGTGGTTGGACCCTCACTGATCTGCAAATTGGATAGAGGATACATTGCTTGGATTGGAAAAACCCTTTCAGTGTATGAACATACCAGGTTTTTCCCAGTTGTTCAGACTACAGTTAAAGATTCTTTGCAGACCCCAATTACAGCTGAGACCTTTTAAAACTCACTTGAAAAACTCATTCTTCTCGTCTTCAGTTTTCACAGTTAAACTTTCTAAGAAGTTGACAACTTCGACAAAATCGTTTCTGTGTAAGGAAAATAAAATAGGTCAACCCAAACATTAATGGACATGCTAAAGCTGAGTGAACAAATGGATGAAGAGGAAAAAAAAGCAAATGTGATGCACAACAAATACATTTTGCATTTTAGAAATTAATGCACCAAAATAATCAATGGAATACTATAAGAACTTCACACATTACACTCTATTCTAAAGACTATGTTCAGCACATTACAATTGGAAATAATATGAAAAAAAAAATAAAAATAAAATATATATATATGTACACACACACTATTCTGAACTGGAATTACCTACCTAAAAAAGTCATGGTTTAGTAAAGTGGACAGGGCAGGTCGGAGCTCTGGTTCAGGGTTCAGCAGTAAGTTCTTAACAGTGTTCTTGAAGCTAGAGAGCACTTCAGCTGCAAACAAATGATAAATGTTTTTGGGTTTATTTTACTACCTTTAGGTTAGGCCCTCCTCCCCATTTATGTACAGTAAAGTTTTTCTTACCCAATTACCTTTAAAGTATTTTCTATGCAGTATAAAATATGACTCAAGTGGAAGTTAAAAAATATTGCAAACAAGACAAAAGCACAGAGGGAGGGATTTATCAAGACTAGTTCTTATCCCCGACCCTTTGCACCTAGGCGCAAATTGTATTAACACTTAAAATACCTTTTTTTCTTTTTTTCATTTGGACACATTTATGCCACTTTTGTGTAAATGATAATGAATATGGTGGGGTCACGGGCCCTACCAACAGCCCACCCACTTTTGGAAAGGTGGCAGGGCCAATGCAAAAAACACACCACACATGTGAGATGCAAGTGGCAATTAAAAGTCACAAATCACCAATTTGCAATTATTTTACTACACAAAAGTGGTGTAAGGGAATCGATATCGCCAACACCACGAGTAAAACCACATTCAGGGTGTCTGGAAAGTAAGTACACAAAATGAAAAGGTGGACTTTAGCCGGTATATGAAGCGTTTTTTTTTTACTAATGAACATGTGACCGGAAATGCAAGGTGGCAGCGGTGCAGGTAGAACGACACAGTAAATGTAAGCTTAGTAATTAAGAATGTAAGAATGTAACAGTAATTCTTGTGGGGATATGTCAAGTCCGTTGTGTATGCAATGCCTGTGCCAACCCGCGAAGAGCTCGTGTACCACATCCAGGCTGCATTTGTCACGGTGAGGGCCATGCCAGGAGTCTGTGAATGGACACATCAATCCATCTCCCGGTGATGCACTGCTTGCATTGAGGCAGGCGGCCAGCACTTCGAGCAATTCTTGTAAATAAATAACAGTGATTAAACTGATTTCCTATTAAAGCGCTTTCTCTTCTTTGTTTCTCCTTTCACATGGCTCAAGTGCAGTCTTGCTGCTGTGTGGAAATTACCCCTGCTGGAGCAGCACCTTCTTCTGCGCTTGCTGCAAGTCATAGCCTATGGGACATGGCAGCATTTTGAGGGCGGCACTGGTTAGTGACCACAAAAGAAAATAGATATGCATGACACTTGGACTAAAAAATCCATAGAGAATGCCAGTGTCATGTGCTACTACGTCTTTAATACTAGGTATAAATACATCAATTTCATATTCAGAGGGGAATTTCTAAAGTGATCTAAAAGAACAAAGACATTTATTTTAGACAGTTTCCATAAATCTGCCCCATCTGTTCTTTTCAGAATAAACTTGACCCTCTACTAAAAATAGTTAAGGACCCCCCACACACACCACCAAAATAGCCTTGAATCTGTTAGGGTAGCTGAAGTGTCTAATTCAGTTTATGCACAGCAGATTATCAGGTAGGTTATTCAGTAAATCTTAATCTGAATAGGTGCATATCCTATTACTAACAAAATCAGAGGAATTGGAAGCATGTTACTATTCTGCAAGCATGTAATAGTGCAAAAACTTACATTGATCTTTGACGTGTGCTAGAAGACTTTCTACCAGTCGTCCAAATAAGAATGCATCACGCGCATGGCTTAAAGATACGGGCATGACGCCAAACTCTGCAGACTGAAAAATACATTCAGTTAGAAAAGATTACTATTCTTGATTTTAATTTTTTCTCTTTGCACGCTAAAATGGTAAATTACTATTTTTATTTGATAGTGTTATGAGGGAGGAAAGTGATGTCAAACGCTGTTATGGATGAACCTTTAGACCATTCAGCACGCCATTAAAAAAAAAAAAAAAATTGGGGGTACCCACACCCCATGAAATATACATTCTGCTGTGGAATATTTTCAAATACCCATTTGGAAGACATCATAGAGTGATGAAAATCAGAATTGCAGGGCCAGCATATGGCCAATTAAACTAATTAATATGATTAATTACTAGAGATGAGCAGATGAGCATGAGTAGTGTTCGATCGAGTAGGTGTTCGATCAAATACTACGGTATTCGAAATACTCGTACTAGATTGAACACTACTAGCTGTTCGAAGTTTAATGTTTGATGCAGAACCAGCGTTGATTGGCAGAATGCTATACATTCTGCCAATCAACGCTGGTTCTTCTCTTACCTTTCCGAACTCTTCTCCGCGCTGCGTCCCCGCGTCTTCTTTCGGGTGGAATTCACTCTGCCTAGGCATCCGGCCTGGGCAGAGCCGATTGCCTAGGCAGAGTGAATTCCACCCGGAAGAGGACATGGGGACCCTGCGCCGGGAAAAGACTTCAAGCAGAATCCAGCCCAACTGTCACTCATGGACTTGGTAAGTATGATTTTATCGAATGTTGCCTACGCCTGAAACGAGCATTTCCCCCCATAAACTGTAATGGGGTTCGAAATCCGTTCGAACAGTCGAACAGTGTGCGGCTGTTCGAATCGGATTTCGAACCTCTGACACTTTAGTGTTCGCTCATCTCTATTAATTACCAAGCGATATCCTGTCCCAAAAGGTATTGCCAGCTTCCGTATAAAGGGGTTGTTTGTGTAACGAAACCTTCTACAATCCTTCAGAATATTTTCATCATCATCATTTCCTCACAGTTCTAGATCTCTGCTTGCTGTTATTCACTAGTCTATGGTCCTGTGATGGACATGCAGGTGCACAGCTCTCAGTATTGTTATACCTACACATCATTTATTTCCATTATTGCAAACTTTGTACTTCTCCATGGCTAAAAATACTCAAACGACGAGAGGAGTAATTTTACTCTACTGTAACAAGCTGTGCACCTGATTTTTATTGTAAACAATGAATCACAGCAAGCAGAAATCTAGAAAAGCATAATAAACTGATACAGAAAGTATATTGGAAAATTACATAACTTTACATTATACAAACAATAACATTCATGTGCTGAACCTGGTAAACTGCTTTAAGAATCCCTAGCGGAGCAGGAATGACTTGTAAGTCTCCGTACGCCTATGTAGGCACACACTTTCTCTAATGTGTATGATTATCCCCTGACCCTGGTCTATAGTCTCTCACTCTGCCAAATCAGTATCCCTGCACTATGCTGAGGAGGTCCAAAAGACTGAAACAGCGCTGTCCATAGCTGGGAATCTGTTCTTTTTGGAATAGAAATACTAATTTGGCAATAAACTCCGCATTATGATTAGTAGGCTTTTTAAATGAGTCATGCATGATGTTACGGGGGCTGCCCTCTAGAGGGCGGCATACAGAGGCACTGTTCTCCTAATTACATCCTGGAGAATAGATTTGCATTTTTTTTTTACCCAGATTCCCTAGCGGAGCAGGAATGACTTGGAAGTCTCCATACGCCTATGTAGGCACATACTCTCCGTAATGTGTAGGATTATCCCCTGACCTTAAGAATTGTAGGAAAACTGTTTTGTATCCCAGGCAAGAGGAAAGTTAAAACCCTTAAATTTCGGTTTAAGTTACATCAGAAAAAACTAGTTTGCTATAGCTAGATGTTTCAGAAAAAAAGGACATGCAACACAATGATGCGATTCATATATTGCATTAAGTCAGCTATAAAGTCTCAATGGACACTGGCATAATTTAACTTTAACCAGCTGGATTTTATCCCATGAGATGACATGTCATTATGCAGGTCTCTGTGGGATTCATTATAAAGTGTGCAAACAAAACGCAAATAATGTACAAAAAAATACAATGAGACTTGGAGAAGAAGATGTTTGTCAGCTTATTAATAGATGAGCTATGGCACGGGAACTGAATAAAACTAAGAACTTGTGAATGTATGGATACAAAATGTAGGAATCTGAAAAATAAAACTAAGGACGAAACAAGAATTCAGTACCAGATGAAGTTTTCTTAAGTCTAGTCTCTTTCTTAAAAGTATTTTCTGATTGATAAACCATTTACAGCATATCAGTTTAGGGTCCAATCCCCTACTACTCTTAAGAACTTAGGGTGCCACTTTATAGGGAACCCATCAACTAAATATGGCACACTAAACCAGTAATAGGTTTTTATGGACTACCAGTATAGAATGTTATTTTACTTATTGCGCAGCGCTTTACAGATATTGTCGCTTACTTTCCCAAACAGGGCTCAATCTACATTCCCTATCAGCAAGTCTTTGTATCCCCCACAGGCCGGTTTAAAGGGAACCTATTGAACTGCTACCACAGCATTACCAGGCACATTACAGTGATGAACGATATATCTTTGTTATGTAGGTAGGTTTGGAGAAAGAAGCCAACTTTGAAAGAATATGTAGATGATACACTAGTTGTGGGCCTTCTGCTCCCTAGACCCCTACTCTTGCTACTTACACACCTGCCCCCTCCTGCCTGCACCAACCTGTGCAGTGTGCATTGACCCTAGTTTGTGAAATTTTGCATCTGGGCAGCAAGAACAGCGCCCCCAAAGCTGAAGCTCCCAACCCCTCCATATGGTCCAAGAATCTCAACATGCTGCATAAAGAACCCACAGCACAAAGGGACTTGGATTTAAAGTGTAACTAAACTTCAGGACAACTTTTGATTTTCTGGCACTATTTGTGTAAATAATACATTTTGTAATCTATTTTATTAACATATTTTAGCTCATTTCTGTAAAATCTTGAATTTTGTCAGTCTTTCCCTTGTGTGTTTATTGAGAGCTGTTCCCCACTTCTCCTTGTGTATGGTCAATGTGAAATTAACAGAAAATAAAGGTGAGGAGGGTCACTTCAATGGCTATATCTCTGGCACTATAAAATGTAGAAACTTGCTTTTGGTGTCATATGAAAGAGGAGATTCAGTTAAAATTTTAATTCAATTCATTACTGCAGTTTTTTTTCTTTAAAGTCACAAGGGAACGTCAGCTAGGAGTAACAAACAAGATCTATTTTGGGTGTGTTTTTGCCACAGCAATTTTGTGGTGGACAGTCAACATTTTTCACAGTGTGAGGCCGTACCCTCAAGGTCTATAGGAGATACTGATCAAGCATGATCAGCCACAATTGTATGCACCATAGAAAATAATGGAATCATGCATGGGAGGGAGGGCTGGCACCGCTGCTCTCTGAATTAGGGAAGACTACCGCAGTAAATTATTCTGTTATAAGTTATTCACTGGAACAAACATTTTTGTGTGTGTGTCAAACAATGTCTTAAAATGTTCATTTTTGCTTCCACAATGTTAAATTAAGAAACTTACTAGCTTAATTGCATTTCTACAAATTGAAAAGTGCTGCAGAATATGATGGCACTAGAGGCAACAGGGTGGCTCAGTGGTTAGCAATGCAGCCTTGCAAGCACTGGGTTCGAATCCTGCCAGGAACAACATCTGCAAGGAGTTTGTATGTTCAGCCCGTGTTTGCGTGGATTTCCTCCCATTCTACAAAGACATACTGATAGGAAAAAAAAAGTGCATTGTGATCCCTACATGGGGCTCACAATCTACAAAAAAAAAAAAAAAAAATGATGGAGCTATATAATGTAAATTAAATGTATTATTATTTCACTGCAGAAATGATCAGATTTCAGCCCTTTTCTGTACCGTCTTGGAGGTGAAGCTTTTTCTGCAGTGATGTTTAGACACAAGCAGAGTATTCCCTTCCCCTGTACACAAGTCAATGACGTGAGGAAGAGGCTCATGAACAGAGTCAGACAGCCAATCACTTCATCACATCACTGACAAATAGGGAGGGCGAGTGAACTCTGTGATGGAACAGAAGCTCTACTTCTAGGACTATGCAACAGGCAGTATAAAAAATTCTAGAAAATCAAAGTTATAAGCAAAATTCTTTCTACAGCTGAAAACAATTCCGTTTAGACACCAATTTACTACTGTCAATACTGCATTCTGATCAGCATTGTAATTCCTCAACTAATCCTAATACAGTGTGGCAACTAATCAAAAAAGAATCAAAATGGAGAATTAACTACATTAATTGTTGTGAATTTGTTCACATCAATTATCTCAATTATTTTGTATTTACTCCATCCACTGCCATTGGCTAAAGGACTGTATACAATCTGGATCGATTACATGTGAATAACCGAAACCAAGATTCAGTGGCATGTAGAGGCTTTTAAATAGTGGTTGTGATATGTAAAAAAAAAAGTGGAGTGTTCTAAAATAATTGTTCATTAATTGTAATCGAGGTAAAGCGTTCAGTTAATTGTGATCTTGATTTAGGTCATAATCACCCAGTCCTAGCTGTTACCCTGCTAGAAACAAGACACACTCATATCCATCTCTAGCACAGAATCCTGTACAATTCTCTCACCTCTGGCGCCACCTCGGTCAGTTTGCAGACCATTTCCATTCCACCCAGTTTCCAGTGTCCATCTTCACTTACAAAGACAGATGACAGGCAAATGTTGTTATGGGAAACCTTTCCCTGTCAAGAATAGAAAATTGCTACCATAATGCACAACTAAAGCAAAAAAAAAAAAATAAATAAACCGACTACAAGAAACATACTAGAATACATCAATTTCCATACAGAGCTAAATTTGTTAAAGGGGTTGTCAAAGACTGGATATTGATGGCCTATCCATGATAGCTATCAGCATGGTATTGTTGAGGTCAGTGACATAACCAGGAATGGCCGGGGCCCCATGGCGAACTTTTGACATTGCCCCCCCCCCACCTGACTGCCTTTTTCTCCCCTGAAGACACCAACCGACCAATCCCCCCACTATTATGCCCCTTAGTGTCCCCTGCACACACTATTATGCCCCATAGTGGCCCCTGCACATTATTATGCCCCATAGTGGCCCCTGCACACACTATTATGCCCCATGGTGGCCCCTGCACTATTATGCCCCATAGTGGCCCCTGCACACACAGTATTATGCCCCATGGTGGCCCCTGCACTATTATGCCCCATAGTGGCCCCTGCACACACTATTATGCCCCATAGTGGCCCCTGCACACACTATTATGCCCCATAGTGGCCCCTGCACACACTATTATGCTCCACAGTGGCCCCTGCACACACTATTATGCTCCACAGTGGCCCCTGCACACACTATTATGCTCCACAGTGGCCCCTGCACACACTATTATGCTCCACAGTGGCCCCTGCACACACTATTATGCTCCACAGTGGCCCCTGCACACACTATTATGCTCCACAGTGGGCCCTGCACACAGTATTATGCCCCACAGTGGCCCCTGCACACACTATTATGCACCATAGTGGCCCCTGCACACTGTGGCCATAATACTGTGTACAGGGGCCATGAACAATTATTATACTCTGGGGTCCCGATCCCCTCTCCTGATCACAGCCTCCGCAAAAGGGGAAGAACTGGCAGTCATGAGCAAGAGCCAGGCTTGGTAAGTAAATAGGGCCCCCTGGCCCCCCTAACGTCAATGCCCCTGTGGCAGACGCTACCGCGGCTACTCCGGTATTAACGTACCTGGCTGAGGTCCCAAATTGTTCACTCCTACTGATCAACTATTTAGTATATGCAGCTGGAAGCAGACAGCCCTGTACACTGTGTCTTGGCTGTGCCCATTCACGTGAAATAAGGATAGGCCATCTTTTCTTTCATGATCAATGTGGGTCCCACCAGTTAGACTCCTACCAATTAGACATTTTTTTCCCCCAATTGAAAGGATAGGCGATACAACCTCTTTAGAGCACTGTTCTCAAAAATTGCACAGAAGCATAGGAATATTTTACTATAAAATATCATTTTGAAAATGAATATTTACCCTTTCATGTAGAAATTCTAGAGCTTGCAGAATATCATAGATACCAGCACAAATTTCATCAGCTGAGAGCTTCTGGAGGAGCATTTCCAGAGGTTGCACCCGTTCTGTCACAAGGTAGATCCCATCCTCCTCCACAGTACAGGACAAAAATCTCAGAAGACATGGGTGCCGTAAAGTTTTCAAATGCTTTGAAAGATAGAAAGGAGAAAAGAGGAAGACCAGTTAAACATTCAAACGCTTTCCCTCACATATCTTTAAATGAAAAGCACTTAGATTTTGGAGGACTGCCCCCCTCCCCGACAGTACCCTTACATAGACTGTACTATCATCGGGGGTGAGCAGTGAGGAACACCTCCCCAAGTACAAGTCTACGGACGAGTACTGTCAAGGGAGGCATTCCTCACAACCCGGCAATGATACTAGGCTGTGAGAAACACCCTCCTGACAGTGGGGAGAGATCGGTCATGAAACTAACAGGAACCGGAATCTCCACCACCTGGGCACATACCGGGAAAGCCGACAGTGTGCTGAATTCAAGGATTTACACAGCAAGATTTAACACATCTTCCATATATTCCCTCCTATACTCTACAGGTAGGGATTGTGGATCGAAAATCTATCTTCTCTGAAGATATCAATCATTTTCAACCTAATACTCAAGTATTACGTTCATGTATATAGGAATACGGCAAACCCCAAAATTAACCTATTAATGGTTTGAAGTGAAGAGGAACATTTTTAAGGCACCTGAAAATTTTGCCTTCTATAAACCAAGAAATTATCTTTGAGATAATAAAATCGGGTTTTTCCCTGCTCCCCCTCCCTCTGCTAAAATGACTCTCACTGTGAAAATCACTGCTCTATACATTGTAAGATGGACTTCAGGTTATATGACTCATCTTTATTTAAAATCTAAGAGGAGAAGGAAGAGAACAAGACATGTAGGAGGTAAAGAGAGAGTTAGGCTTAGACTAGCGTTGGGTGACTGGGGACTCTGCCCCCCATTCTGCTTACAATGTGACTTTTCTCTGACGATTTCGGTCAGAAACCCGGTGGACCCCATTACAGTCTATAGGGTTCATGGTTAACTGATTTTTTAAGCAGATATGGTTTCTCTTTTTCGGGTTCTCTAGCAGACCCAAAGAACAGAACCCCGAACGCTAGTGTGAACCTAGCCTTAGCCTGATGCTGGAGCTGAACATGTTCAGTACTTCTGAATATAGGTTCTGTATGGTCCTGGAGGTGCTTCTGTTTGAGAGACAGAGGGTTGTATACAGATTATCCTGTACTGTGTACTCTGTGCAGTGTATGGCAAGTAATCTCTACCCACCAGCTCAGGGAGAAAGCCAAACTAAAAATACGGCATACAGAGGGGGAACTGCTAAATAATAGAAAAAATATGACCAGAAATAGTGTTAATACTCTCATACAAACACACGGCTTGAACCCCATGGGGGTCTGATTACTAACTCAATGCACTACATGCATTGCAAAATACAGACATTTCTATTGCAGGCTACATAGAAACAAGCAAGTCAATTACAACTCCCCAGACAACCCCTTTAAGTCAACTTCATGGCCGTCATGCATCCTGCATTTTCTAATTTTAGGCTTACATTACAGTCAGGCTCTCTGAGGTTTTTCATTTAAAGGGTTTGTCCAGCCCAAAATCGAATTTTCATACATATGCGCTAACCATAGGATGTCACCAGTATGTGATCTCATATGTTCTGGCAGCCTCCTGATCCCAGAAGGTGCTAGTAGACAAGCGGCACGTGCAGCGTTGCTCCTATGCAAGTAATAGCACCAGCGTAGAAGCTCCGTCCACTGCAGTGCTGCTTCTATCATATCTGTGTTAGCCATATATTCTTCTACTACTTTGCTGAACCAGAAGAATGCAAAAACAACCCATTTAATGACAGAAACAAACAGATCTTAGGGCATACTGCTGACTAGAATGGGGTCCATCAAGTGTTCATTTTTTCCTCCTGAAACCACTGTATGAAAAAGACCTGCTGAAGGAATCGGTACAGAGAGGGGCCTATTGGGTTTTTAATACTAGGTTCACATTAGTGTTCGAGTTTCCGTCCTTCGGGTCCACATGGGGACCACCCAAAAGACCGAAACCCTGTTTGCTTAAAAAGTGGTTACACGCAGCTATAGTGGATTCAATTGGGTTTCCATTGATTTAATATTGAAATCGGCGGAGAGATGAAGTCCACCTTGCAGGACTTTTCTCTCCACCGATTTTAAGCAGAATCTGCAGCGGAGTTTTGTTCGGAGACTCCTATGCAGATGTGAATGTAGCCCTCTAATGGCTAACCCATGACACACGTGTCAGTGGTGACACGCTAAGACGTTTTTAGTGACACGCTGCAAGCTGACAGCATCTGGAGGTGAAAGATGAAAGCGTCCAACTCTCCTGCTTCATAGTCAGAGCTCTGCATGTACGCTGGCCATCTTTCCTCCGTTAGAGAAGTTGATTGTTAGGGTTTTAAAGGTGTTAGGCTGTGAAGCCAGAACTACACTCACCGGCCACTTTATTAGGTACACCTGTCCAACTGCTCGTTAACACTTAATTTCTAATCAGCCAATCACATGGCAGCAACTCAGTGCATTTAGGCATGTAGACATGGTCAAGACAATCTCCTGCAGTTCAAACCGAGCATCAGTATGGGGAAGAAAGGTGATTTGAGTGCCTTTGAATGTGGCATGGTTGTTGGTGCCAGAAGGGCTGGTCTGAGTATTTCAGAAACTGCTGATCTACTGGGATTTTCACGCACAACCATCTCTAGGGTTTACAGAGAATGGTCCGAAAAAGAAAAAACATCCAGTGAGTGGCAGTTCTGTGGGCGGAAATGCGTTGTTGACGCCAGAAAGAGGAGAATGGCCAGACTGGTTCGAGCTGATAGAAAGGCAACAGTGACTCAAATAGCCACCCGTTACAACCAAGGTAGCCAGAAGAGCATCTCTGAACGCCGCACAGTACGTCGAACTTTGAGGCAGATGGGCTACAGCAGCAGAAGACCACACCGGGTGCCACTCCTTTCAGCTAAGAACAGGAAACTGAGGCTACAATTTGCACAAGCTCATCGAAATTGGACAATTGAAGATTGGAAAAACGTTGCCTGGTCTGATGAGTCTCGATTTCTGCTGCGACATTCGGATGGTAGGGTCAGAATTTGGCGTCAACAACATGAAAGCATGGATCCATCCTGCCTTGTATCAACGGTTCAGGCTGGTGGTGGTGGTGTCATGGTGTGGGGAATATTTTCTTGGCACTCTTTGGGCCCCTTGGTACCAATTGAGCATCGTTGCAACGCCAAAGCCTACCTGAGTATTGTTGCTGACCATGTCCATCCCTTTATGACCACAATGTACCCAACATCTGATGGCTACTTTCAGCAGGATAATGCGCCATGTCATAAAGCTGGAATCATCTCAGACTGGTTTCTTGAACATGACAATGAGTTCACTGTACTCCAATGGCCTCCACAGTCACCAGATCTCAATCCAATAGAGCATCTTTGGGATGTGGTGGAACGGGAGATTCGCATCATGGATGTGCAGCCGACAAATCTGCGGCAACTGTGTGATGCCATCATGTCAATATGGACCAAAATCTCTGAGGAATGCTTCCAGCACCTTGTTGAATCTATGCCACGAACAATTGAGGCAGTTCTGAAGGCAAAAGGGGGTCCAACCCGTTACTAGCATGGTGTACCTAATAAAGTGGCCGGTGAGTGTAAATTTACTGCAGACTTGCACCCAGACAGCTGGGAAAACTAGAACTGTGTCCCATAGTTGCCCTTTCAGTGGCAGACGGCTGGATCAAGGTCCATTCCAGTGACTGCAGGGGGATAGGAGAGTCATCTCAGGTTTGTGTGCTCCTTATACCCCGGCCATTAAAGCAGCTACCAAAATCTCACCCTGCTGCCAGTGTACCCCAAAACAGTTACCGCTCAGCAATACTGGGGAAAGAGAACACCCCATCAGAGACGGTTAACCCTGCGAAGAACACACTGTTTTGCCACTGTACCCCAACAAAATTACCGCTCAGAAATACTAGGGGAAGAGAACACCCCATCAGAGTCAGCTAACCCTGCCAAGACCTCACTGTTTTGCCAATGTACCCTAATTAAGTTACTGCTCAGCAATACTGGGGAAGGAGAACACCCCATCAGAGACAGTTAACTCTGCCATGACCTCATTGGTCTTGAAGTGTATGAAATACCAACCTTCAAATGAAATTCAGCAACAAAAAAAAGTTCACACTACTGCCACTGTCCAGCCCGGACTTCCATCCTAAACACTGGGGAAACTGGACAAGGGACGGCTTGTCGGCAGTCAGCTTTAATTTCATTCATTTGAAGGATTTTTTTTAAAGGTAACCGCCAGTTTCCATATGCAGCCTCTCTTTTTGTACGGTCACAAACTCTTACATGTAGGACTTTGTGTCCATGCAAAAAAGAGACGGATTCCAGGTGGAGAGGCTGCATACGGACACCGGCGGTTATCTTCAAATGAATGGGTCATAAAGCTGACCGCCGGCAAGCCGTCTCCTGTCCAGATTCCCCGGAGGAGACAGTCGCGGTAGTGTGAACGCCTCCTAAGCAGTAAGGTAAAGAATTATTTGTTTTTGCTTTATTAATAAATACAGCACATATATTAAAAAATATAACTGTTATTAGAGCTGCCAATATCACAAAGTTATGGATTTTTCTAGAAGTGACACACACCCGAGTTATGCTCCAATCGCTTACGAATGTTGACACACGGAGCTCAGAAGGTTGGCCATCACTGACATAGCCTTAAGCTGGTGTCAGTCATCTTTTGCTGTTCAAAACTTTTGGCAGATGTGAATGGCACCCTATTATTGTGTAACCTGACCTTCCATTTGGCATTGATGTGAACAATAGTGAGGATTTATAAGAGCTAGTGTAAGGGCAGAAGCATGGCCACCAGGCAGGTCTCCTCACAGACATTGCCCTGCCACCTACTGGTACATTACTCCGCAGAGGGTCCTGCATACACTGGGGACCTCACCTTGGCCGCCTTGTCCACCTTGTCCTGGTTGTCCGGCTGATACACAAACACAGAGGCCGGGCGCCCGTCCTGCAGCTGCGCCGGATAGATAGTCAGCCCCGAAGGATGAGTCCACGGCGGATCCTGCAGTGTAAATCCCCTCATGGAGCTG